>NW_005054309.1:7682840-7693367 GCF_000277835.1 Geospiza fortis | reverse complement strand
GGGCCCGCCCCGCGCCCGCCCCCGCTGAGGGCAGCGCGGCCGCTCCCGGACCGGGACACGGCCCAGAGGGAGGGACGGGCACCCCGCCCTGCCCCGGCTGGGCGTGAGGAGCCCAGGGAGGCGCCGAGTGAGCTGAAGGGGAGTAACTCGGGTATTTCAGCCCGACTTTGGTGCGTGTGGAGGGGGTTCGAGGTTGCTGCGCGCTCCGAGTGCCGCTTCTACAGGGAGCACGGTTCTCCCCTTCGTGGCCGGACACTCCAAGAGGGAGAAGCCAAGGTTCTCCACCGTCACCGAGAAACTGCGTTTGGCCAGGGAAACAGAGTGAAAAAGCCTGTACAAATTAATAATTTTTAATTGCACATGCGATTTTTTTTTTTTTTTTTAGTGTAAGACAGACCAATAATTACAGTCCGGTGCTGTTTGGATCCGAGCTGTCCTCCCTACACACGCTGCATTTACCATGTTACTTCCCATATACCCTTTTTAATATGCAAGGAGCATATTTTTTTAGCGAGAGAGAAAATTTTTGTGCTTGCAGAAGCATTGAACTGGATAAGCGAAATTCCCAGCAGGTTCCAGCTATAACCCAGCCCTGAGTGCTGGTGAAACGCCCAAAATCTTGTCTGCAGCTCTCACTGCTGCAGCTGTACAGGGAGATCTTGGTGATTTCTTCCAGAGAACTCAGTGATTCCACTTCTATATCTACAGCAAGACTTCAGCATGGTTATTAGGATATTTTTCTTCCTTCAATGATTTTAATTTTTATTTCTTTAAATCACAAAGAACTGAACCACAGTCCTTAAATGTAGATGAGATAAATAGCCCAGCTTTGAGGACTGCTGGTTCAGAGGCAGCCTCTGTCCCCTCCTCTGGCAGTACAATATTGAAGCATCACATTCTCCATCAGAGCAGCACCTGCCTTGTTTATGGGCACACCTGTAACACGCTGGCTTAGCTCTTTTACTCTGGGTTTACTGCAACTTGGCGTACCAACACCTTAACAAAACAGAGTGAGTGATGTGCCTCACACCTAAAATCAAACTTAGAAATCTAAGGTGGGTTCCAAATAGTATTGCAACACAGCTTCCTTCAGCTCGTGGGGCCTGGCTCACACACTGCCCCATTCGGCATCTGTGGAGAGCTGTGAGTCAAGGTGGCTCAGCAGTGCTGGCTGCACTGAGCAAGGAAAAAGTCAGCACAGACATTTGTGGCACTCAGGAGAGAACAAAGCAAGAGAGGAAGCTGGGGTGGAACACTGCAAGGCAATGGGAAATACTCAAAGTTGCCCTATATCACTGCCATTTCCCCCCCAAAGAGAGGGCAGAGCCATGTTCCAGACGAGCACATTACCCCACACTGCAGAGAGGTTTCATGCTAAATATATGGAATAGGAATGAGAGGAGATATGGCACAAGGAGCATCCCTCAGGGCACCCACCCTCTCTGCCAGGATGCCCAATCTCTGCCACCTCTCTGGACACACCTCTGTAAACCCCCAGCTCCCTGGGCCAGGAGGACAGCAGGCTGCAGGGACCTCTGCCACCTCCCATCTCTGCACACCTATCCACATGTGTTGATGCAGAGCAGGGACAAAGCAGACACAGAGAAACACAACTTCCTCTGCAGACAAACCCCTTCCCTCCCGCCCAGAGTTCATTACAGTGCTCATCCCCTACATGACTGGCTGATTTCTGGCAAATCTTTCCAAATCCATAAACCTTAGCTCACTTAATGTGTATTTAATCTCCCTGCTGTAGATTTATGTTGGCAGGGCTAGACCAGTAGCAGAAGAGAGCAGCCAGTGTAGGTGAGCATTTTGGCCTCTACTTTGCACAATTTCCCCCTCTGCAGCACCACAACAGAGCAGAAGCACCACTGTCTGTGCCCATGTCTGGTTTTCTACACTTCCCAGAACCTTCCCTGTCCCAGAGGCAATTCATTAAATGGATACTTGGCACATACCCTCAGAAATATCTTGAGCTCTGAGAGGCACAGTATTATCTGTCAGGAGTTTCTTTGGTTCTCTCCCACCTGCTTTTGGTTCTTCAGGAATTTCCACACATCCCTCAGAGGATGCCTGGTGTCGTCACAGGGGTGTGAAGTTTTCTTATTTAAGATGAAACTCTGGTGCAAAGAGTGCTCTGACTGACAGTCAGGGATTGAGGCTGCTTCAGTCTGTAAAACCAAGGTGCTGATATTAGCAATCTTTTTTATTATTTAGTTGTACTTCATATTTTTTCCTTCTCTCTAAAAATATTCATTTCCATGCCCAATCAGGTGGCCAACAGTGGCGTGGAAGAGACTTCTGCAGAAGGGCTGTTGGTGAACTAAAAGCCTATGCTGCTGCACACCAAACCCAACCCACGAGCTGAAAGATAACGTAGGAAAAGAAACAAGCATTCTTTTAAAATAAGGACATTGTCTTCAATCTCGGTCACCACTTGACATCACAAGACAGGGAGAAGGGGGAGGAGCAGAGAGCTGCAGGACACTAGGAAAAACGCCAAACAAGACAAGGCTTTAAGGGGGAAAAAAAGGGGGAAAAATAAATGCCAAACTAAGAGCAGGCTGCAGTGAACATGTGACAGCACAAAGAAGCATCACCTTCTCCAAACCTCTCAAGCCATTTTTTCACAATCTGAAAAACTCTCTCCCCTTCCTCTGTGCAAAAGGCAGTTTTGCCAATGGATTGGAGTGCAGGAAGGATCTCAGCAGAGCCACATCAGGAATCTGACATGTTGAACACAGGTGTCACCCAAATAGAGGGTTTTACCCATAGAGAATTTTATCACCCATTTGCTTTTCCTTTGTTAAATGAGCCCAGCTACACCAGCACAAACCCCAGCCCTGTGCTATTCACAGTGCCACCAATAATGGGCTATTCCCCAGCCCTGTGCTCTTGACACTGTTCACAGCAACCCACACATCAAAGATGGAAAAATAAAAAACCAACCATCAAATGCCAGGGTGGAGCCTGGAGTGCCTTTCATACCTGCAGGCATTGAAAAGTCCCTTTTCCTCCTTATAGTTCCCCTTTAGCCATGCAGGGGCTCCCAAGTGTGGGTCATGTTGGTGCCTCTGCAAAGCTATGGGGATCAGAGGGAAACCAGGGAAAAAAATAAGGAGTTGTTTTTCCCCCAGCTGGGTCACATTTGGGAAGGAGCCTGCAGAGCCCCAGGGGAGGGAGGAATCAGCTGTATCACCCTTGGTGAGATGAGGGTTTATTTTGGCTGTGTGTAAAGCCAGGCTCTGGCTTGGGACACCACCGAGCCTCCTGCTGCTGCACCCTGTCCCCAACCTCTGCTGAAGGTGTCCTGACTACAGAGCACAGGTTGTTGTGCCCCACAGCACACTGACTCTGCAGCTCCTTAAGACAAAAAAAAAAATTATTGTTTTGTCCCATAAGACCAGTATTCCAAAAGGAAAAGGCAGGGTTGCTTGTAGAAATCACATTGTCAAGAACTTTTTACCTCCTCTTCCCTTCAAGGACCGCTATTGTCCTCCTAACTCTGAGGGAACAGGCAGGGGAGGGAGTTTTGTTTAAAGGCACTTCAGCATCAAGTGCCTGACTGGGTCACGGTGCCTCCTGGGAGTTGTAGTCTTGACTTCTCCCATAAAAACTGCTTTTTCTGGCAAAATTCCTCAGCAGTGTAATACCTCCCATGACACAGCAGCAGCTCCTCTGCACAGTCAGGGGACACGGGGACCCCTGGGCTTGGGTTGCTGCGACACAACCCCAGGGCTGCTCAGGATCCAAACCTTATCAGATTTGGCCCGAATATTTCAGTTTTTCACACCCTTCTCCTCTCACAGAATTCCCATGGAAACACAAACAATGCTCTTGCTGTTTGGGTTTGGTTGGGGCTTTTATCCTTCTCTCGGCGAGGGGTGGGGAGGCGGTGTAGATTAAAGTGGTAAATGAAAAACTTTAAAAAAATATATAAAAAAAGGAGAAGAAGAAAAAATATATTGAATAATACATGAGATACCACTTCTAGCTTGATTTTCCCTGCAGCAGCGCATCACCCCTAAGAGCCTCAGGGGACAGAAATGTGCCTCAAAAATAATACGTATTTCTGGTATCACAAACTTGCTTTTTGCAGGAAATGCCCGAATCCGAGCTGTCCCGCCCTTTTCCTCACTGGCGCATCGTTCCGCAGATACCTGGATGCCACCGTGTGGCAGCTGCCCCGAGGAGCGGTGGAGGGACAGGGACAGGGCTGTGGGGAAAGGCAAGGCTTTAAGGGGGAAAAAGAAGGGGGGAAATAAAGTAAAATAAAAAGGAGGGTTGGGGTTTTTTTGCAGCAATTCACAAAACTTCAAGGAATGCCAAGCACGTCAGTAGATGAAGCACAGGATCTGGAGGAAGGAGAGAGTGGAAACCAGCTCCGTATGGTGTGAGCTCAGACACACTCTCTCTTTCTATTTAAAGCCCTGCAGGAACGTGAATGCCAGGTTTAAGTGAGCTCTACAAGTCCTTCTGAAAACAATTTACGTGGTCCTCTCTACCACGGGGTCTGGTTATCTGACAGCTTTTAATGCCTTACCATTCCCGCACAGCAGGATACAACCCACCTTTTTCTGCTGGAGGACAGAACTCAGGATCTGGAAAGGTATTTAATTAATGGCAGAGACCAGTGGGACTTCCCTGGGGTCCAAATCAACTTTGGGATCAGGACACGGGCTGCAGAGTTTAGTGCTGCTGCCTGCCCACCCCTCCCTTTTCCCTCCACGTGGGAAACAATGCTGGGTGGAACCCTGAAGAGGAGGATTGTGCTACCAACAAGGATTGTGCTGTGTCCCCAGGCACATCCTGCAGGCCAAGTCATGCTGGCAAGGCCAGAACATCCTTCCTCCTCTACCAGCACCCTAAAACTGTCCCCTGCCAGGAGGCAGTGAGAAGAAAGCAATACACAGCCCAGGGTCAGGGTTTGGGTATGCCTCATTCTTCCACCCTCTGTCTCTGGGGAGTGCCTTATTTTCCCATTAAGTACCTCTGGGGTATGCCTCAGTTTCCCGTCCTCTACCTGAACAGCACTGCTTCTCATTTATTCCAAGGTGCACTTCACTGAATGGAGAATTACATGTTTTATCATTTGTCCATAACAGGTTGTCAAGTCGCCGTGTTATTAGCAACAGGAAAGGAACTAAGTAAATTATCCTTAAAGTATGTAATGAGCACTTGAGTAAGCGTTAAGTAATGAGCGTTTCTTTAGCAGGAATCCGAGCGAGACACGCTCCACCCATTTTGTTAACAGACAAAGGCTTATATAAGCTGGATGTTACATAAAACCCTAAAATAGGGAGCAGGAGCACTCCCCCACCTTTGGGTGATAGCTTTGCTGCAGCCCACGGATACCTGAACTGACCCTGAACCAGCTCTCCAGCATCAGGAGGCAGCTGATGGCCAGGCCTGGAGCTGGCAGGAGGCAGGGAGAGGGACAGAGGTGTCCTGTGTGTGCTGCCACCAGCCCAGCTCGGGTGGCAAGTCTGGATCTGCCCTCGCACAGCCCCTACAGTAACGCACTCCAAGCAGATTTATCATCCCTGTGATGATCTAAGAACGTGTCTCTGTTCTTGTGCGGCGGGGCAGGCTAAACACCACCCAACCCAGGGTGTCATCCAAGGGAATTATAACTGCTGCTTGGAGAGGAGCACACAAGCAGGACATGGTTATGGGGAAGCTTCTCTGCAGCTCTTCCTGACTCCAGGGATCTACAGGAAAGGGACTTTCCAAGAAGTTCTGTTTTGTAGTTTCCCAGCTCCTGGCAGCTGATTCTTTCAATAAATTGACAGGTCAGTTCTTAAATTCTCATGAACTTTCAACTTCTGCCACATCATGTGACAAAACCCACCACAATTTACCATAATTCATCTACAGAGAAAAGGGGATCTACATCTTGCAACATCAAATACTAGAGCTAAAAAAAGCAGGCTGGTAGGGGGTGCAGCCTCTTCATCACATCTTGTGTGCCTGAAAGCCTGTCTGTCTTGAGAAAAATCATCTGTCTCCATAAAGAAATACTTTTCCTCCCTAGACATCTTGCATCACACCTTAAAATGCACAATTCCAACACTCAGACAGCTGACAGAAGTGGTTGCTTCCTAGACACAAGGTCAAAAAAAATCTCAAAGATAATTTGCAATTCTCTTCACGTCCCAGACACCAAATCCTCCAAATGCAGGTATCAAGTGCAGTTGCATGAGAAGTCAGGGACACTTGTCTGATTGGGGGGAGGAGAAAAGGGGAGAGAAAGATCTTTAGGCACAGGATTTTGGGGCAGGCAGAGGAAAACGTGTCAGGAGTTGCTCTCTGGACTACAAGGGAGCCATTCGTGGCTGCAATCAGTTTGCTCTGCTGTGCTTGCAGGAACATGCCAAGGCTGCTCTGTGATTCTGCCCGACTGACTTAGTGTTTGTGATTGCCTGACCTTTGCTCTAAATAAACTCCCCACACAGAGGGAATTTTGATGCAAGTCCCCTGCATCTATAGCATCCTCCCAGGCTGCAACACACTGGCTTCCTGGGGCTTTGTTTTAAAGGAGAGACAGACAGAAGGCAGGCAGGAGGGGAAAATGAAGAAATTAAATGCAAGCTGTCTGGCCCACACAATTGAAAAAAAAAAAAGAAAGAAAAAGAAATCAGAATAGCTTGGCTTTGTTTTCTGTCATGTTATTTATCTTACTTCAGAATTAAATCCAGATGACATAGATAAGACAGGGGTGACCCCTAGTGCCCTCTCCAGCTGCAGCTTCCACTGTTATTCCCTGTATTGATATTAGAGCATAAACAGAGGGAAGAAGCAGCACCTTTCAGATTTGTTCTTCATTCACAAAGCTTCTCTCTCTCTCTTCCCTTTCAGAAACAAGATCTCATTTCCTCTCACTACTGAAACTCTATCACTTCGAGGCATTCAGCGCAACATCCCTTTGTCGCTGTTGTCTGGGAACAAAATTAAACACATTTACTTGTGTAAGAACTTATTATATTCCATTGACTATTTATCATAGGACATTTATATTTATCACCTTACATAAAAGAAAGAAGAGCCTATTTTGCTAACTCCAGGCTTGTCAATAGCTAAGGAACAGCCATTCAAACTCCTGAGAAGAGACCTTTGTCTTATAAAAAGTGTATTTTGCAGCACCAAGGCACTGAAAGGAGCGAGTCTTTCCTGTGACAACCATCAGTATGCACCACTTTTTTTTGTGTCTTTCAGCAATGTCAAAACTCTCTGTTCTTGTGAATCAGCCTGCACCAGACATACCCTGCCCACTGTGCTGGGTGATGCTCATCACGGGCTTTTCCTTGTGTTATTGCAAGGGAACAGCTCCTCTTTCACAAAAACCTTGAGACACCCCCTCACGGATTACTTTGGGATGCAGGATTTTTCTTGAGGAAATAAACAATCTTAGGCACAAGGCTGAAAGATATTTAACTTCCTGTAATGTGAGCACTTTGGGCACTTCCTGCCCTGCTGAGATCGGGGCTGTGCCCACCAGCAGTGTGGGTGGTACCACATCAGTTGACATCTCAGAATTTCCCATGTTTAATGGGATCTCATGAGGCAAAGAAGCTGCCTGCTAACAGTTCCCACAGTGACCTTTCTGTCCTCAAAAGCGCAGCAAGCTCCTCTGTGCAGCATCACAGCCTGCCACAGACTCATCTGATGCCTCCTCAGGTCTGGGTTTTTTACCTTTCAGGACTGGCAAGCCAGCACTGCAGCACCAGGGCTCCTCTGCAGAGCCCAGATCCCCAGAGCTGGCAGCCTCACCGCTCAAGCCCCAGGAATGCTTCAACACTTCCCAAAAGCAATTCCCCAGCTCAGCCTTGGGGAATCCTTGGGAGCCACAGGACATGGCATGTTGCTGTCACCCCCATCACCATTCAGCTGGCACCTCCTTCCCCTTTTGCCACCCGTCAGCCCATTTCTTCACCAAAACTATTTCCAGGTTTCAGCCAGTCCTTCCTCCTCAAGTTTTTTGCTTTCACACAGCCTCTCTGGTCATTCATCCCCAGAGCTCATTCTTCAGCCTCCAGGCTTCCTGCTGCCCCCATCACCTCCTCAGACAGACAACCACCATCACCCCCTTGCCAAACCACCCTTTCCTGGCATTTACACCCATGACTCAGCCCAAGTGAGGCTACATCAGCCACAGGTGAGGCTGCTTGATGCCTCTGTAACAAATGTTTTACTCTTTGCAGGGCTGGGCTGGCTGAAATTAATCAGCTGCATTTTTTCCAGTTTTAGTAAAAGTTCACAATCTGCTCTGGACATAGAACCATAGAATGGTTCAAGTTGGAAGGAACTACAAAGATAATCCAGTTTCAGCCCCTGCCATAGGCAGGGACAAATTCCACTATGCCAGGTTGCTCCAGCCCCATCCTACCTGGCCTTGGACCCTTCCATGGATAGGGCAGGCACAGCTTCCCTGGGCAACTTGTTCCAGGTTCTCCCCACTCTTACAGGGGAGATTTCTTTTTTTTCCTAATAACCAATCTGAACATGCCCTCTGTCAGTTTGAATCTAATCTCCCTTGTCCTGTGACTCCATGCCCTTGTCCACCATCCCTCTCCAGCTGTCCTGGAGCCCCTTTAGGCACTGGACAGGGCTCCAAGGTCTCACTGGAGCCTTCTCTTCTCCAGGCAGAGCACCCCAACTGTTTCAGCCTGGCTCCAGAGCAGAGGTGCTCCAGCCCCCTGAATATCAAGGATATAATCCTGCTCTATTTATGTGCCTGTTCTCTGGATCATTTCCCCCGATTTCATATCTCTATGTTCCCATGTTCCCTTGTTTACATTAAAAGCAACAGTTTCTGAATTGAAGTTGCTCCTTATGTTTTATTTTTAAATCAGGTTTTAAGGGGGGGGGGGCAGTTAGGAATTGTGCTAGTCATTGCATAATTTTGGTTTTATCTGGTGTAAATCTCCCTTGCTTCTGAGATATCCCATGCTCCCCAGCATGACACCAACTCTGCATTGCTCTCATGTCTCTGGATCCAGCACTGCTCCAACCTTCCCCGTCTCTTTCTTTCCCCCTCTGTTTTAGTTAAAGATATGCAAATATATCATCCTCAGAGCTACTGTTTGCTTCTTTCACAATATTCCATGTTCTTTCTCCTGTGAATTTATTTGCCTTATTAGCTTTAGAAAACAACTTTTTTTATTCTTCATTGCTGCTCTGACTGTGTATGATCCCATACAGAGAAGGCATGACAAAATCTCTCTCTGTAACACACATATGTTTCTATAGCTGCATTTTTCCCTTGATTCTTATTTTTGCTTGGTGTTAGCCCTGTGTATTCCAGTTATGCGCTGCATCTAAAACAATCTGTCAGCTTACATGTGCCTTTAAGCAGTGGGAGTATTAGTTTTGAATATTTTCATTTAAACTCTAGCATTGTTCCCTCACATTGTTAAAACGCCTCAGAATTAGCTCATCACTTAAATATTTTATTATCACATGAATGAGCTTATTTGCATGCTTTTGCAATATTCCACTTTCCAGGTTCCACACATCCTTGTTCATAGGATGTGAAAGCTGTTGGAATGCAGTGAAAATGCTTTCTTGGATGTCACCTGCATGTCAGAATCTGATCCAGGCTATGTTGAATTTGACACAAATCCAAACACTGAACCAGTCCTTCATCACATAAAATAAAATCATCATCATTAAAAATGCTTTCATTAAAGACAGGAGGTTTTTTCCTTCCAAAGGCTACACTGGTTCAAGGAAACCAAAAATCCTCTGGTTTGCCTGACACTGCAGGTCAGACTAGATGATCAGAAGAGTTTATTCTGGTATTCATGCTGAAAAACTTACAAATATCTGGACAAACTGCAACTGCATCTGGTAGAGAGATGGTCAAACAAGATAAGGGAGTTGCTTCTTCTGCTCTTAAATACTCAAAATTTGCCTACAGTCCTGCTGAGACAGCCACTTCTCACCCAGAGGTCAATAATGCAGCTGCTTTCACTTGTTTTCTTTTGTATCTGAGCTGTCTTACAACTTTCAAAACTTTCCTGTTCAAAATTTTGTTATAAAACTGCACTCGATTCTGTTGGTGATGGAAAACCAGTGTTTTATCAATGATTATTGTTGCTTTAGTGTCCTCCCAGCTTGTGACTCCTGTAAATCAGAAGTTGGGTCTCTCAGAGGAGTTTGGAGAGGCAGAGGCATCTCCCAGCCCTTGCTCCTTCACACACTCAGCAGTGAGTGTTTCTGCTGAAGTCCCTGTGCTGGGGCCATGGGTTTTAGCAGCCAGGACAGCTCTGTCCCCTCCAGCCACCTCCCTGACCCCCACAAGGCTGCACCCACTGTCTCACAGGGAGCCCAGGGGCAGGGAGGCCACAGGAAAGAGGATTTTTACGTGGTGGCCCATTGGATGGACTGCAATAGGAAAAAAAAAATGGGTTTGAATGAGTCATGAGACTTTTGACACACCATGAGCTGGAAAAACCCACTGGACATGCCAGGGCACCAAAACACACAGGGAAGGGGAACATGGGATGGAGCAGATCCCACCCC
>NW_005054309.1:7655791-7682805 GCF_000277835.1 Geospiza fortis | reverse complement strand
TGAAAATCCACCAGGAAGCATAAAGCTAGTCTCAGAAAAGTAATTTTCCTATTTGCCAAGCACACATGCAAAAAAGGCAATCAGAAACGGTGAGCACTGCCTTTCCAGAGTTTAGACCAAGCTCAAAGCTGCTATCAGTCCCAGTTCATTGCACTCTGCTCCCAGTTTGCTCAGGCCTTCCACTAAAACCAGTAGCATAATTCTCTATTCCTCTTTCTTTCCCCCAGCTTCCAACTGTTTTGCACAGTTCAAATAAGAAATGTAAAACCAGGCTTTGCCATGGGGTGAAAACTGAAAAAGGAAGAACAAGTGAAAAATAAATTCCACAAAGCAATTAAACAAAGACAGAACCTGGTGTACGAAGCCTCAGCAGAGTCCAGTCAATCATTTCTGTTTGTACTCAGCAGCACAGCCCTCACAATACACCTCAGCTGGAGGTATATTCTCACCTTCCTCTAGCTCCATCCATAAATCTGGGAAGAGCAGAGCATTCCCAATCTCAGCATGCTCAGCAGGTAAAAACACCCAAGTGTACAGCACAGGATGAGCTGCCTTCACGTGGAACCTTTCTGAAGGCAATAACTGGACATAGGTGGGGCTGGGATCAGCATGTGCAGTAATTAAGAGGGGTAATTACCAATATGAGTGAAACGCCCATTTGTCCAGCTAACCCATCAGGTCCTCTTTAAGCAGAAAGAAAAGTTAAATAAAAAATAAAAACTTTTACAATTTTTGCATTTTACCCAGGTTTTGCACCCCTTTAGCTGCCAATCAGTGTTCTATTGTAGATTTCTGACAATTATGAACAAAAACATGAACAACAGTAACAAACTGAGCAGCCGGTGGCACACAGCCTCAGAGGTGTTAATCTTCATTAAACCTTCAAATGAAAGTGGCCCTGAAGTGCCAGATTCCCATTTTACCCTCTGTCACACTTACTGAGGGAACATGAACCTGACCCAGAACCGGTTCTTCAGCAATTTAATTGTAAGGATCACAAACAGCAGCACACCCAGAAATGGACACTTAGCTTTTACTTTATTTTTTTAACAGTCTTTGGTTTTTAACTTTCTATCAGTCCCTAATGCATACCTGTATACCCAGTTATTTCAGAGAGGCCAAAGGAAGGTCACTGCTGGAATTTTCTGGCTCTCCTCCATGTAGGTAGATGCCATGAATTCGAGGGGTTTGGTTGGCATTTGCTCCACATCCCTTGGTTTCCAGCTTAGGACACTGGAGGTTTCTGTGCTCATAAAGGGGCTGGCATTTATTTGAGGGTCACACTCAAATAAATTAGTCAAGTCACATTCCTGGCATCCCTCCAGGCAGGTCCTTATGCAAATGACCAGCATTTACTTGAAATTTGCATTAATGTGTAACTGAAAGGCTGCTTCCAAGGATGACTGTTTCCAAATGTTTGGGTTCTCCCCATAACCAAACATCTCCAGGTTGGTTGAAGGGAGCAGAGGCTGCTGCTGGGTGTGATTCAGAGCTGCATGTCAGTGTTGGTATTGACTTAATAACCCAAGGGCTGCTGTGAGCAAACTGCCCATCCCAGATCCAAACACCCTTATCTCCTGGCAGTGCTGTTCCTCCCCCATTTAAAGCAAAACTACGCTTTGGAGTCAGGAATGAAATCAAGCCAACGAGGCAGAGGACAACTTCACATCACTTTCTCCTGCTGTCTGTGGGATTCCCAAAACCAACCATGCCATCAAGGAGTACCCCACTGAGCCAGCCCCAGCAAACTCCTGCTCCAACCAGCCAGCACTTACCTGGATCTGAGCTGAATTCCCTGTGAAGCCTCCAGGAATGATGCGAATGCTCTGCTTGGGCATTAATCCATGGGAAACCTGAGATGCCAGCTGTGCACACAGCTGTCTCTGGAGCCCTCCAGAGAGGACTTGTGAGGCAGCACCTCTGCTCTGGGACCCAGATGCCCCAGAGTGGGTGAAGTGGGGAGATAAGCGGGTGAGGACACGCCAGCAGCAGCGCGGGATCACCCGGCACAGCTCCAGCTCCGGGGCGCTTCCTCTTTCCAACGTCACTGCTGCTACAAGGAAGGACCAAACAGCAAGTGCTTCATGGCTCTTCTTCTTCTTTTATAATAAGTAGTTCAATTCTTAGTGTTTTAAATGTTTTTATCGCAGAGGGAAAAAAAAATGTATAATATTCCTGCATCTAAGCTTGCTAAATGGAAAGGAAAAATCTCCTGCAGTTTTCAGAAAACCAGGCAAGGCTAGGACCCTGGCCAGCCATTCTTCGTCATTTTTGGTATATCTGTGCTTTTAGGACACTCACAGTGCTTTAAAAGTGGGTGAATAGAGGCAGGCAAGTGAGGGACTGCACAGTGAAGGCTGAGGAAAAGGTGCTTCAGGATTGCAAGTGCTGGCTCAGAGCACCCAGTACAGTGTGCTCCTGTGGTATGAAACCACTGGGGTGTTTCAAATTTGCTAAAATATCTTGGCAGGATGACTCTGCTTTTCTTCTGCTGTCTCTGGTGCCTGTCTGGTCCCAGGGCAGCCAGGTGCTCCCATCATCTTCTCCCACGGGACACAGCCAATGCCAGGCTCTTCCTAGGAACAAACTGAGGAGGGAGCACACTCAATCACTGAGCAAGACAGTTGTGGCATACTTAGGTGTCCAAATACTGATTTTTGTGCAAACAGGTGGCAAGTGGGGATATTTCTTATAAACTCTTCAGAAGCGCTTCAATCTGAGTATTGGGAAGGTTGTCTCATCTTTATTCTGAATGGCTTTTCTTTTCCATTTCCTTTTTCTTTTGATGGGCTGAACCCACAGAGCTCTCCTTAAGCTCCAGTAAGGATGAAAAGGGATGCTGAGATCCCCTGAGACACACCTAAATGAAAAACCACCTGGAAACAGAATAGTGGAGGAAAAGAAAAGGCAAGGGTTAGGTTTATTGTATTCAGGTTGGTATTTGTATCAGTGATAATATATAGTGACTGTTTGAAGGTCACTATTTGTTTCAGCAAACTTGCTATCAGTGAGCAGCTGAGTCATCCTGCCTTGTGCACACGGGGAGAAGGGTCCTTGTGAAACACCATGGCTGACTTTTTCATGTTTTCACCCCAAATCCTGCTGCATTTTTAAAGCACTGAACACACGATGCTGCTCTTTACCCAACACCCCTGGCTTGCTGAAAACCCATCCTGGCCTTTCTGCACTGCAAACACCAGTCTGGGACCTTTTAAGCTGCCAGTGACACACTGCTGATTTTTGGGAGGCTCCTTGTGACTCCAAAGTCGTGAACTTGTAATCTTCAGAAGGATGTTGTAAAAGGAACACCTTTGCCTTCTGATTGCAAAAAAAAACCAGGGATTCCTTCAGGAGATTACAGCCCCCCATTCAACTAGGGTTGTTTAGGGTCACAATTAATGACTTAGCTGATGGAGACAGCACTCACACAATGATAGCCTGGGCAAAGGCTGGTATTAATTAGGAGCACTAAGAGTCGTTAAGTGACCAAGTACAGTTCTGAGTCACATCACAAGGAGCAGCGCTGAGATTGCTTAGGGCCATGGAGTTCAGTCCTTCCTTTAAACATTTTCCTAAGACTGTTGCCCTGGGAGGAAGAAGCCACCGGGGTGTTTGGCATCACCATTGCAGAGGAACCACAAACGTGTCTGATCAGAGGCTACAAAGGAAGATTTTGTGGTCTCTTAAGAACAGACATGCTGAAATATTACTTCTGTGGAGACACACAGCTGAGGAGGGCATTTCAAACATTCTCAGGCAGTCCCAAAAACACTTAAATTAACACCAGCCAGCCCTTTAATCACCACTTTTGCTCAGGATGTTGTAGTTCTAGGAAAGTGGAAGCAGTGCCCTCAGGCACTGACCTCAGATGCTCTCCCCTAAGTGCACAGAGCTGTGTCAGGGTAGGAGCTGTGCTGAGAAAGATGCTTTGCCCCCTCCTACATTCCCCTCCTGCTCCCAGTTTGCTGCAGGGAGGCTCATCCCTTCCTTACTCATGGGAGGAGGAAGCCTTTCAAAAGATGCAACAGACCCAGCAAGCCTTGGCTCTGGTTTGGGGGAAGATAAATTGTCTTCTGGGAATTGTAGTCCCAGGAAACACAAATTTGCAGCCTTCCTGGGAAGGTGAACCAGGAAAGCTGGCAGCCTGCAGCTGTTTCCATAGCCCCAGTGCAAGGGAAAATGTGTTGAAATTGAGGGAAATTTTTACAGGCAACTCTGCTTGGAAATTAGCAGAAATTTCCTCTAGCAGGAAAACTTGAACATGTTTAGGAGAATTAGATACCAACAAAGAAACTCTTTCTGCCCTGATGAGGATTGGAAAAGGGTGGTGTTTCTTGGAGTGTCTACTCATAGGGAAACTAGCCTTGGGGTTCCATGGGAGGTCTGAAGATTCCTTGAGGAGAGAGAGAGCATGAACTGGCCAGAGAGCCAGGCACAGCTGAGCCTTACGGCTTAACAGGCATGAAAATATTCTGCCAGAGTTAAAGAAAGTAGGTTTGCAAAATGGAGATGGAGACTTTGGACCCCAATCTGCACCAGCCTGGCAGAGGAAAGGAGCTGCTCATCCTGCTGCTTTTGCCTGGGGATGAGGTGTGAGACAGAGCAGAAATACGTATACAGCTGGGAAAAGAACCCCTTGGTAGGAACGAAGAATTACTGACAGAAAGTGCACAGCGGTTGTTTGTGGTTTCCAGAAGCCACCACAGTGTTTGCAGGCTGAAAGAGGCAGAGGAAGTGTTTCTATGGACAGCTGAAGAGCTGAACCCAGCACGGGTGTCAGGCTGGTAAATCAGAGAGAGAACACCATGCTTGCCCACAGCTTCAAATGCTGTTACAGGGAAAGTCATTTATATTCTTACTCTGGAAAAGGCTATTATGTCCTTGTTTGTGAGAAGAAATGCTGTCCTCTGGCTATGCAAAATTCTGCACAGCATGTTCTGTGGAAAGCCTAAATGCATTATCCAAAAGTCCTGGAGCCCACAGGGACATCCACCACCTGCCATCACCCCGCTCAATCCCACTTGCACAGCAGCAGCCCTGCACCCTGTCCCCCTCCCTTGGGGCTGTCCTGGCCTTGCCTTGGTGCCCCACATGTCCCAGGGGCCCAGGCTGTTGCTAGAAAGCGATATTTCTGTACAAACAGCTCAGCTGGGGAGGGCTTGGTTTCGGCACTGACGTTGGCTCACGCGTGGCTGCTGCAGCGCATCCTCTGAGCTGGGTTAGAGGGCTTGGGTGAAAACCTGCCATGACTTATCCTGCTCTGGTGGTTTGGGGTGCAGCATCAATGGGAGTGCTGCTCTCACCAGCTGAACACTAAATAACTGGAAATAATAACCAGTGAAGACATTTATGAGCTGAGTGAGGCCCTAGGACAATAAAGGAAGCTTGATGGTAGCTCATTCATTACCATCTGCACATATTGGCAGTAAAGCTGACACCAGCAGTCAGAACCACAGGCCTACAAAGACCTCTTAACATTATTTTCCACTTTTACAAATTTAATTAGCTCTTTCCCCCTCAAGCAGCAAAATACAAAAATTTTTTTTCCAGGTAATATAGCCATTTTCTAGGTAAAGAAGTGGAGAGAACACTAAAGCAGAAAAAACAATATTAGAACTGTTATTCTCATTTTCTACATGGACATTTTGGCAATCATTTCTTCTCTGAAAGGAACAGTCTTTTTCTTCAGTGTCCTAACTCATGGTCTTCTAAACCAGAATGCTGATGGATGGAGTCTCAAAAGGTGGAATTTAATCTGATGTCCCACATCTTTCTCTGGCTTTACTAGGCTGCTGTAAGTTTAGACAGGAATAGCCATAATTTCTGTTTCAACAGTAAGACATGGTGATCTCTGGTTCTCCTTCCCCACAGCTGGCACTTTCACAGGGCTCTTACAGTTTTGGGAGGGCATATTTTGCACTGTAGGAGAGCACTGAGCAGAACTGTAAGAAAATCTTATCAGAACAAGATAACACCTGAGAGCCCAGCAGCACCTCCCCAGCAGAACTGGGGTGGTTCATTCTCCAGTAATCAGTGCTGGCCTGAGCAGCCTTGTCCAGCTGCTCTTGACATGAGGGCTTTGGGACAGCTGTAGCCAGCCCCAGGGTGTTCCCAGATAACAAACAGATAGCAGTGTGCTGCTGGAGTCCTCATTCAAGGTCTGGGTTTAGCCAGCAGCTCACGTTGGCATGTGTTGATTCCTGCAGGAAGACAGTTTTTGTGCCACTAAGGCAGATTTTGATTTCCAGACCAACCTGGTAATGGAGTGATTTGTTTTGTTAATTATGCTCTCCAAACAGAACCTTGTGGACCTGATTTTCTGCTATTAGAAAGAGAAAGGTTCATACCAGCATACAAATGATACGACTGAGTAAAGTCTCAGCTATTGTACCAGCAGTTCAGCCTGTCCTTCCCAGAAAGAAAATTATTCATTTATCCCATGACACCATCCCACCATGCAGTTTGCTTGGGATCCTGGATTTCCTAACACTGTGATGTCTGATCCCAGTTTGTGGTGAATGAAGTGATGTTAACTGACCAGTTGTTCAGTCTATCATCTCAGGGGTAGCATTACATCTTCCCCATGCAATGGTGTAGTATCTTATGCACAAAATGAACCTTAGGCTCAGTAAGCCTTACCAGCCTCACTTCTGAGCCTTACAGAATCCTTACTAGGATTTGGGAAAACCAGCAAGAGGAGAGGGTACCAACCTTTCACCCATAATAAGAGTCCAAAGATGAATAATCTTATTAGAGCACACCCTGGGGGTGTTTTCTATGACTTCCCCAGCAATACGGAATGCACTTCTGCCATCAGATACCTTTTTGACCTGGAAACCCTGCTCATCCCTGCTGTCCCCTCACCAGGCAGCATTTGGGAATGAGTCATTCTTGTATTTAAACTGAAAGCATGGCCATGTCCTGTGAGATCCCTGGGTGCAAGATGGGAAAAAGGGGAACCATTTTAAACCAAAAGAGCAGAGATTAGACTGTATATTACAAAAAGGTTCTTTGTGAGGGTGGTGAGGCCCAGGCCCAGGTTGCCCAGGGGAGCTGTGACTGTCCCATCCCTGGAAGTGGCCAGGGACAGCTTAGAGCAGCCTGGTCTAGTTGTAGTTGGAATGGGATGATCTTTAGGATCCCTTTTAACCCAAACCATTCCATGATATCCAGAGTGAGCAGGACTGAGCAATAGGACACCCACCAGCAGCTCATCCCATGCTGCATCACTTCATCCTGGGGACACCCCGGGTTTGCCTTCCAGCAGCACAGGGCTGGAGAGCACATGGGCACGTTTGCCTTACACAATAAAACAACAACAACCAAAGGGCTCCAGCTCTGCCTTTCTTTGACAGAAAGGCAGCCAGAGAACTGCCCTCTCCCACGAGCCTGGTGCTCAGCCTATGAGATAATTCAGGCTGGCCTTTTCTTTGCAGCTGTATTGTTTTAGTGCTTGGAACATAGCAGCAGGCTGAGCAATGAGTCATCTGTCACTAGATGGGGTTAAAGTAATTTCCGTTTTCTGTTGCCATGGGGAAATCAACGTCCTAAGATTTGTCCTTTCTCCCACTCAAACACGTGGGAGTAGAAAGCCCGAAACCCAGCAGGACTAAACTTTTTTTTCAATTATTTTTGATATTTTTTTTTGTCCCCTTATAAACAAACTTTCCTCTGTGGCCTTGCAGCTGTCAGTCTGTTCCCGGAATCGTCTGGTTAACAATGTCATTCCCCTTGGATTGCAAAAAATCCAGAAGCAGAGTTAAGTAAATATTTGACATTCATATAGAGGAGTTGCTTCACGTTGTCACTTGAAGAGTCTCTTTATCTTGTAAAGTTTTACATGTGCATTCCAGGGGGAATCATAAACTTGATATTATCCAAATAAAGTTGAAACTTTGAAGGAAAAGTAAATTAAAGTAGCTGCTTCCCCAGCATATAGTGTCAGGATATAGTGACTAACAGAAACAGGAAAGAGGAAATTGCAGTAAATACCATTTAAAAACCTTGCTAATGTATAGTTTATATGAGCAGCAGCACAGCAACATCTAGTGTTGATCAGGAATATAGCTGGAAGTTATCACATGCTTTGTTCATGGTATTTCGAAGAAATTAAATGTTTCCTGGACCATGACACCACTGCCCAGCCTCAGCTCCTTCTCCCCTGTGTGCCCTACTGTGGCAGCTCCCTGTCACTGCCTGGGTCAGCTCTGCAGAAGTGCAGACACCTGGAGATGCTCCCAGTCTGCCTGGATCATTAGGAGAATCACTGGGCTTCTACTTAAGCACCAGTTAAATAAAGCTACAGACTTAAATGCAATTCAGCACAACCGTGGCCAAAACTTTAGACATCTGAACTAAAATGAAGAAAGTAATTCCTACCTCAGAGCTGATCCCTTTACCAGTAAACGTTGCTGTCAAACTGGCAAAGCACTCAAAGTTATTCCTTGCCCTAGAAATGAGTGTGCAAGTGTAAAGTGATGTCTCAGAGTAAGCCTGCTTTCACCCTCCTGTATTTCCCCACAAATGCAGGGATTACTGTATTATGCACAGTTTAAGACAGTCTATTAAAAAAATTGATTGAAGTGCATCTCTCATGCAGACATCTCTTTTTATTTAAAAGACTTGAGGCTCAAAGTTAAGTTCTTGCTACTTAGCTCTTCTGTAGGCATACATAAAATGGATGAGCATTCATTTAGTTTTGATTACTTAAATTTGACTAAGCTAATCAAGTCTAACTTAACATTAGTTTGGTTTTTTTAGTTTAATTTTTAATGACTTTGTTAAACTCTCATAGAGAGTTAACAAGTTTTTTTTTTCATATAAGCAAACCTTTACATCAGGATTCACTCACTATGGACTATTTAAATGAAATAATTTTTCTACTTAGACTACAGCTCCTACTACATGAAGTTTGCTTCATCTTCAGTAAGATAACATCCTTTAGATTTTCTCAAAGAAAACAAAATTAATGACTGGCTGCTTTCCAAGTCCAGCTGTCTTGCAACCCCCTGTGAACAGATTTTTTGCTACATTTAAGTTTATTACATGATCTAATTAGCGTGACTGTGTAGGTGCGTGGAATGCACTGGAGGAGAGGGAAAAATACAAGTGTACAAAATTCCATTCTATAATTGCTATGGGAACGTGATTATTACAGAGACCTGGATCACTCTCTGGATTCTTTTGGGGAGGATTTTGGGAGCAAGCAGTTAGGCAAGGCAAAAGAAAGGACATTCAAGTCTATCACAGAGAATGGGGCCAAGAGCAGGAAAGTCTGACTACCACCTGACTTTTGTGGCTCAGAAATACAATCACAATTTTAAAAGGTATTAATTCTATACTCACATTTTCCGCTTTTGCCTCAAGAAAAAACAATTCAGCAGAATTCAATGCCTGACTGGAAGAGAGGACTTCAAGCTTTTCAGCTACACTGCAAGGCATTCAAAGTCAGTATGAAATACAGCTTATAATTAGTAGCAAGAAAATACAGATTGTTACCCACTCTGGCCCTGAAAAAGGCATCAGGGTGTCTATTGGAAACACACAGCCAGACCAGAGATCAGAGCTCTGCTTCATGTAATTAAGACATTCACAGCGCCCTAACAAAATTAAACGGGCAGCTCAGTAACACGAAGCGAGATCAGTCTCTCTTTCTTCCTGCTGCATGCATGAAATGACATTTTAAAGTGATGTGTGATCTTTCAGAGCCTGTAAAGGGGTCAGGCACCAAGCACATCTGGCATGCTGATCCTCTCATTCAGGGGCATGAAGTCATTCTCCAAGCTGCATTGCTGAGTCAAGAATGTGCAATTTTCCACGTGTCACTTTACTGACTTGCACCCTGAACAGACATTAATATTAATTTCATTGAAGAACAGGCACATTTAAGAAAACTGCAAGCCCTGCTAATTGTGTGTTTAATTCAACTAGAAATAAAACAGTGCTTGGTAAAAGGGGCTGGTATTATTTGAACAAACACACTCCACATGGCACTCTATCATAAATCAGCTCAGTGCTGGATTCCTCCTAACAGGGTCAATTTGGTATAAAGGGATCTTCAGAAGTGTGAGTTTAATTACAAAATTCCTACTAAATTTGTCACCCTGCCTTCCCCAGCACGCAGAGGGGACATTGTCATCTCAGCAGCCTGAGGTGCCACCACTGTGCACACAGGCTTGGCCTGAAGCACAATTACCCCATTCCAATCTGCTTTAGGTGAAACAGGATATGCTCTGGGGCATGTGGCTGTGCCCAGTGTCACCCTGGCTGATGGCAGCACCCAGCTGCAGCTGATGGGACTGAAATGAGTTTGAGGATAGGATTGCAGATGATAAAGTACACAATTGCATTGGATCTTGGAATCAAAATATTTGCTGTGGCAGGTAGGGAGAAACAGTGCTCCAGCAATGGGAGGGGCCCTGCCCTAATCCCTCTAAAACCAAAGGCCTTTCCTCACTGTGCCCAGGAACAGATCCTCAGAGTGACCTCCCACCTTCAAAGCATCTCTCAAGGGTCTTCTCAAGAGCCCTTCTCTTTCATATTTGGGTCAATGAAAAGCACCGACAATATGATTCATTTGATTTCAAACTACCAGTTAGAGCCTATTCCCTCTAAGTCACTCCTTACACACACATTACACCAATAACAACTGTCCCAGGGGAAGGTGATGCCATGCAGGAGGACACATCCCTGTGCTGCAGAGGCTGGATTGATGCTGGAACAACCCCCTCAGTGCTGTCAGCAAGTCCTGTCCCTCTGCACTGGGAAGCAGTCTCTGCTCTGGGGCAGGCAGGTTAAAGAGCAACCCAGAAATCACAGGATGGGCTTTCTGCAGCTGACAGGGAAGAGCAGCACATTTGGGGAAAAAAAAAAAACCAAACAAAAATTTCTGGGTGTGAAGGAATATTATTTACCAGAGTGTAAAACCTTCTGCTTCTGTAGGAACATCTGAGGACAAACAGAATAGTGCTGGTGGTGCCAGGTAAACAGCTCCTGCATGCCATGGCTACGGTCTCTAAGGAGCTGCTGTTTATTGTGAGCCATCCCTGCCTCGGCCTTAGTGACAAACCCTCCCTGCAAATCCAGCAGGGAGAGGCTCACAAGGAAAGGAAGAACTTGCATGGAGTTGCCAGAGGGATTCTTATTACCTTTGGGACTATAAGCCTTTTTTTTTTTCCCTGGATTTTTGCCTTTTCTCCTGTGTTTTTTTCGTATAAACTCTGGTTTTTTGGATGGAGTCTCATCAGACTCATTTAGAATGGACCTTTGGTAGGCAGAACAAAAGTGTTATCAAAGATGTTAGTGATCCTACAGAGGCATTAAAAAGTCAACTATGTCTGAATTATCTATTTTCTACTTTTTGTGAACTATATTTAAACAGATACAAGCTCAGAATTACATGAAACTACAGCAATAGGCTCCCTGGGGACTATTGATAAGATTTAAATTTGCAGTAAATACTGGTATATTCATTATTATCATGATCTGATTTTTTATTTCCCTTCTCAGAGAACCCCCAAACTTTCACTTTATTACCCTGATTTGGATTGTTAAAAAGGTATAAAGGTAAATTAAGATCCCTCAGGTTATGCTGGTTGTTAATGTGAAAATTATTTAGTGCTTTTCTTTGGTCCTTTGCCTAAGTTTTTTGCATTTCCAAAGGAGTGCTTTAAGTGATGCAATGGGACAAGCACAACAGGCTTAAAGGAGTAAAAGCTCACGTGGGCACCTGGCTGGGGGATCCTCATCCTCCTCACTGAGGGTACAACACACACCTGGTGCCTCCTCCTGGAAACTGCCTCCTTGCCCAGCATAAGAGCTGGTGAGGTTTTGGGGATGAGGCCCCACAGCTGCAGGAGTTCAGAGGGGCTGGTGGCCCTGTGGCAGCAGGAAAAGCCCTGAGGAAGCAGAATCAAAGTGGGGTTGAAGGAAAGGGGCATCTTCTCCACCTCACCCCAACAGCTGCAGAAGGATCTCCAGGAGAATCCTACTCTTGGCTTTCCAGGGGACTTGATGTTATTCTTGTGATTTCAATGCAGTGATTTGGCCAGGGGGTTTTATACTCATGTATTCCCTACAGCTAACTGGTAAGCCTTCGCACAGTTCATTCTTTTCTTTTTAATCCAAAAGGACAAAGAATTCATTGTCATTTCTGCCGTCCTCGTACCAAGGAGATGACTGCAGTACTTTATGGCTTCCCTACCCTTCCATCAACCTTGGGATGTTTATTTTTCTTCAAACATAGCTGTTTGCAGCCTGCTAACAAGAACTGAAGATCTTTTAACACTGCTATTTGTTTACTGAAGACATCAAAGCCTTTTTTTCCAGGAGCCTCCTTTGAGCCGGTACGGTCTGCAAACAGCTGTGCAACACCGAGGTGTGCTCTGTGCCTCCAAAATAAAACCACAGTGCACCGTGAAGATACAGGTATTTTCTTATCTTGGGTTCTAAATTTAGCTCTGCTTCATCCCTCATTCCTCAGCTCCTCAAACTGTTTGCCCCCAGCCCAGAGCCCTGCAGTTCCAGCAGACCTTCCCTGCTGCCTTCCAGCTGGGTGGAGGGACACAGCTGCCAACATGGACCGTGGCAGGGACAGCAGCTAATCTAAAGCAAATATTTTGCAACAGCTATGAGCAGAAGCGTTTCCCTGTTTCACTTTGATGGCCGAAATGCTAAGGGGAAGCAGCACTCCATTATTTAGTGTTAGGTCCTCTCAGCTTTCAGTTCAGACACAGCCTGTGGGTGCTGGGAAATACACAGTGCAGGAAATGACAGATGTTGGCAGCAAAATAAATAACAAGAGCTGCTGAAAATAAAGTCCTAAGAAATGCTGGTGTATCCTTTTTATGGATTTCCTAGATACATCGAGGCTATTTTAAGGCAGATTGAACTCCCACTCCTTACAGTGTAAACAGGATTATTCCCTCTGTGGGACATATGGCAGCCCAAACGTCATCATTTGTGCATCACTGGTATTCCCTGTCATGTTTCAAGTCCTGCTCACCCTAAATGTGTGTGCCACCATTCAGAGCCTCCCAGCAGCCTTCAGGGAGCATTAAGCAGTGCCAATACATCCCAAAACATCTCCATAGAGGACAGCCTAAAGCCTGGCCTTGGAGAAGGACCTGGTGGAGTGGAACCAAGAGATCAGCTCCCTCAGGTCAGCTGTGGTATGGACAACAGGAAGAACAGGACAGCAGAGGAAGAGGATGGGACAAGGAGTGACCAATGGGGGCTTTATTCCACAATGAAGTAACTCGCCCTGAGATGCACTGGTTAAAGACAGAGCAGGCAAAGATCCAGAGTTTTCCAGGAATGGGAAGGGTGATGGGCAAGGCAGATCTGCATGGGCAAAGTCCAGGTCATGAGAAGCTCTGACTGTCATGTCTGAGAAAGGTTTGTATTCCAGGGGCATTTTCAGGAACATGCAACTTACTTTTTATTCCCCTGCCATGGGTGTCACTCACCCCATCACAGGGAGACTTCCTGCATGGCCTGGGGCTGCTGGCAGCTTTGGAGACCTGCTGTAAGGATACCCACAAAGGAGGGGCTGGGTGGCAGAGGCTGTGCTGCTAATACTGAAAATTTAAAAAGGAGATTTAAGGGGAAAGGAGTCCAAACTTTCCTGCATCCACTAGCTTTAAACCAGGCAAGCAATGCTGGTACAGCGGGGTGCAGCCAAAGAGGCTGCAAGCACGTGGGACACTTTTGGCCACTTCTCTTGGCTCTGGGTGCTGTGACACTCAGGTACAGCACATGGCTCAGCAAGGCAGGGCTCAGCCTCCCAGACGTGAGGGAGAAGAGAAACTGTTCCCCCATAGGGTCCCCATGGAGTTGGGAACAGGGACAAGGCCCCCTTGGTGACATAACTGGGCTGCCCCTCCAGCCCCAGCACTCAGGTGCATCCTGCAGAGCACTTCCAGAATCTTGCCTTCAGAAATAAAAAAAATGGTAGACTCTTAAAATAAGAACACAAAAGTTTTAAGCACATCCAACTTTGGGATAGAGCGTAAAATTTCTTGCCAGAAAAGTTCAAAACAAACTGGAAACTGATCATCTACTCATTTAAACGATGTGCCTGGAGCTAAACCAGCAAGACTGAATAATCTCTGCACCCCTTTCATCTTCCTTCAACTTTTCCTTTGTTCCATCAGCCACATGTGTGTTAAGTGTAAATTGAAGGGCTCTCTGCTGGAAAAGCAGATTGTGTAAAGGGCTTGGCCCTCATCTTATAATTCAGCTTCAGTATTACAATTACTCTTAATAGCACTCTTGTTTTGTTGTATTATTTATCCTGGCTAGAACCCTCTAGGATCCCCTGAAGGGTTTTGGTTTTTTTTTTTTTCTGGTGGATTTAGCCAACATCCACTCATGAATCCAGATGTTTCTGCTTTTATCCACGGGAATTTAGTGGTATGGACATGCCAAGATCATAACTTCAGGCTCAGCCTCAAGACAAGTATTTTTCAAATTCCCTAAATCAAAAATGCAAAGTGCCACAAAACCCCCCCTGTGTCTTGCTGCATTTTAGAGTGCCAGAATGGAAAACAACCACAGGACAATGCTGCTCAATGCTCTGTGTTGGTAGAGTCTCCTACACTGAACCAGAAATCACCGCCCAGATTGTGCTGTTCTCTGTGATCTCGGACACAGACTTTGCCTGTAGCACAAATTCAGCTCTTCTTCCCCTTCCCAGCCTGAAGTCAGGAGCACAGACACATCTTGGGTCCAAGATGCTTACACTGGGAAAAACATTCCACCCCACCAGAGCTGCTGTATTTAAATGAACAATTCCTATGTGTGTCACAGATACTCTACCCAGACAAAACTGGCTCTGAAGTACGGACAGGGATGAAACATACTCTGCCTTGATGGGGACCTGGTGAATAACACAGTGTCTGCTGGGCCTTTGGCAGGAAAAACCACCAACCCCAAACTCACTCCTTGCCCAGAGTGAAAAAAGCAGCATAAAGCAGAAATTGAAATAACCCTAATAACCTTCCTTCTGTGCTGCCTGGGGTTTCCTTCTGGCACTCCTGTTTGTGGCATCCTGAATTTCTTCCCTGCTCCCCATTTGTCAGCATGAGAACTGAAGTTGGTGTGTGGTGATGGTCAGTGCCAGCGTGGTGGTGTGGGAGGTGTCCTGTAAGGGATGGCCATGTCCTGTAAGGGATGGCCATGTATTTCCAGTGCCCTGAGGTTCCTCAGGGCCAGGATACTCAGAGCATGGGATAGCAAAGGCAGGAGATGCACAGAGCAGTTCTCAGTGGCCTTTTGGCAGCCAAGAGTAAACTCTCTCTGTGACCACAGCAAGGACACGGTGCCATGTCAGAGTCCACAGAGGTGAATTTCAGCCTTTCCTCCAAGGCTTTGAGTGCTCCCCAGCAGAACCATGGTCCTGCCTTTACTGTGCTCAATCCAATGCCTTTAAAGGCCTCCCTGAGCCCTGGACAGGGGAGGAACAAGGCACAGCCACTCCAGCCTGGCAGAGAAGAGCCCCTCCTGCTCCCCAAGGCTCCAGCACAGCAGCCAGCTATTGCCTGCTCCAACAGCATTAGCGCTCTACCTGCAGAGCTGCTGGATCAAAGCACATTCAAATTATTCCTAAAAGCTCTTCTGAGGCTTCCCCCAGCATGGAAAAGTCTCTCAGCTGGCACAAAGGGTGGAACTGGCTCCATAGCAAACCCCTCCGGGGCAGGGATGTGCTGGGACAAGGAGGAGGCACAAGAGCCAGGCAAGTTGAGCACCCAGCAAAGCTTTTCACCCACCCACCCCAGAGCTGGGCTCAGCCACACCAAAATCCTGCTGAGGGCAGGGGAGGGGGTGCCACCAGGCAGGGGGACAAGTCCAGGAGTCAACAGGGTGTCACATGCAGGAGGCAGGAAGGGAGCAGCAACCTGGATGACCCATTTGAAAAGAAAACCACTTTTCTTGTTAATATTGTGGGTCATGTGTGCTGTGCAGGGCTCACTGAGGCTGCACACGAAATGTCCCACCTGCACAGTCACTCTCCCACTTCCTACCACATCTTCTCTTTTATAACAAGAATTTTTTTTTTTCCATTCAACAATGCAATTTTAAAGGCCACCCATTGTCCTTAAACACTATATGAAAAGCTGCATACCTGTTCCAACTTATTCTTCTTGTATTCTTAGTAAAATATAGTTTCCATGACTTGGTCTTCCCTGTAAAAAAAAAAAATTAAAAATTAAATCTCCATTTTTCTTTAATAAGTTCATGACATTCAAGCTACTAATTTTCCTTACCATCACATCCTTTTTTGGACACAGAATAAAGAAGATTACATATATTTTTTAAAAGAGGGTTCATCCCAGTTGGAAATGAAGAAATACAAAAATACTCTTTAAAGAGGTTGTTGTTTTTTGGTTTTTTTTAAAATAAATAATCACTCAGCAGGTCATAAAAGTGATAAAATGCTTTTGTCTCCATTTCAGTGGGAAGCCAGTTTTGCCTTTAATATCCTGAGCATCATGGGAGCCCCAGTGCAATTTGCTCCTGCTGTTACTTCCCTTCCTTGGCCCATCCTGCTACTGCTCCCTGGTTGGGATCAGCCCCTTGGGTTACAATCCTGCTTCCCTTTCCCTGCACTGGCTTCCCAAATCTCTGCAAACAGCCAGCATGTTGTGAGTGGTGCCCCTCACCCTGCAAACACTGGACCCAGTTTGAGTTTGGCTGTGTTCTGTGCAGCTTTGGGTTTTGTGAGGATTTTTGTGAAGCTGCTCCGATTTGCACATTTAAAGATAAGAATCAGTCAGGTTGGGAAGGTGGATTGCCAGGAGAGTGGCATGGCTGGGCTAGGACAGGTCCTGAATGCACTCACATTGGGATCAGAAGTACCCCTGAAGTGTGTGGTTCGTTCCCTTATATCATCTTATGCACCTTTAATTTGGCCCTTTAGCCCCATTACACCTTTTGCATCCATAGCCTGGGCCTCTGAATTTAAAGGCTTGGCAAAATTTTATGGAAATGACACAGTTTGCTTTTCACATTACAGAAAGCAGAAGCTAAAGATTTGCCTTTCTGCTCTTCCTTGTGACTGTCAACATTGCTCTGCCAGTAACACCCAGAGCCATCCAAACCTGCACAGACCTTGCTCTGAGATAAACACAGCAACACAGACACCAGCAGCAGGAGAGGTGTGAAAAATAACCACAGTTCAGCTTGTGGTACCTCTGCTCCAGGCAGAGCCTTGGGCAGGAGGACCCTGACAGTGCAGGAGGAAAATGGATGAGCATGGCACTGATCTCCAGCCCTGTCATTCCTGCAGCCCATTCTCCTTGGAGGGCTTGTGGTGGTTCAGATAACCACAAGTTTTGCTGTGCTGAGGGAAATCTCACCTTCTGTGCATGCCACCACTCAGGGTTTTTCTTCCTTTTAACCTTTGTTTGGAGCCAGTCTGGAAAACCCCAAAAATAACAGTGTTTCCATGGCAACAGCCCAGCAGTGGCCTCCTCTGGGACACCTGAGGAATCAAAACGCTGCCAGTGCTTTCTCCTGCTCCAGCACCACACCCGTGGCACCACAGCCACCTCCTCTCCCCCCTTGTGCTGCAAAGGGCTTGGGGCAGAGCTGTGCCTGCTGTGGCACCCCTGGCACAGTGAGGAGGATGTGACAAGTGACACTGCACAGGGGCAGGTATGGCACCACAGAAAGGCCACAAGGGTCCGCAGCCTAAAGGCCTGGGCAGATGTTGCATTTTATAATCCCCTAAGCTTATTAATCAGATGCATCATTTTCACGCCCTCCTTGGTGTTTTACAGGGGATATGAAGGGATTCTTTGTTACTCAGGCCCTGCTTTGCTCCCAACACACAACATTTCTCCTGCCTACACTGAGCAAAGCTCTGGACCTGATAGTCCTGCCCCAGCAGAGCAGCCTGGGACCTCACCAAGACCCAGAGCATCCCCACCTGTCCCTTCTCCCTGAGCAGGGCAGAGGATCAGCCCTTTGCAGGATCAGGCCCTGCTTAGCCAAGTGTTTTCCGCCACCCCGTTCCCCAGAGAGTGACTCCAGCTGAGTGCCCCATTGATCCACGCCTCCTGAGGCAGCTCCAAACCCTCATCCCCTCCCTGCAGCGCTCTGTCTGCCCTCAGACCAAGATTTATGAGGCCAGTCCATGGCTGTGGCTGCAAGAGGAGCCCAGAAGCTTTTGCTGCAATGCCACAGGCAGCACAAAAGCAGCAAAGTGCTCTCTGCATCCCTGATCCTCACCGGGGATTTGAGCAGGAGCCTTCCTGGCCAGCAGGCCCTGCAGTGGCACCCAAGGAAGCAGAGGGTGGATGTGTGCCAGCCTGACAATGGGGTTTCACTTAACAAACACAGATTTAAGTGTGGAAATCAAATGTGAAACACTCGTGGCCAGCATTGTCTGCATTCTTGGAGGGGCACTGAAGGAGCAGAAGAAAGGAACTGAGACACTGGCCCAGACATGCTCCAGCTGTCTGTGACTACCTCTTCCCTCCTCCACTGAATCTAACTACTCAGCTTGTTTTCATTTCATTATTGGATGTTATTTTTGCAACCTGGGAATAGAATAGAAAAATGGAAGGGGGGAAAAAACATCCTTCAAATGCTTTTGGGTTTATTTTTAAGAACTAGACCATTTCTTTCCTATCAGAGATAAGTACAGACTTTTAAAAGTGCACAGGGCCTGGAGTACTATTAGTTAAGCATTTGTTTCTCAAATAAGATCCTTTATCTCAGAGGCAGCAGCACTTGTGTTGCTGTGGTTGTTCATGTAAGTCTCACTCATTTAGCACTGAGCAACATGCAATTAAATCGTCATATAAACACCCCCAGGCTGAGCAGCAGCTGCCCACAGGTAACCTTCAGCTCCATGCACTCACTTGCCAAATGTTCCAGCTCTAGTCCTGAAAATCCTCATCTGTGGGAGCAGGGCAGGCCCTTTGCTCCATCACTGTGGGCACAGCTCAAACCAAGATTTTAACGAGCTGGTTTAAAGCCTGATGCTGCAGATCCCTGAAACACAAGTGCTGCTCAATTCATTGCCCTCCCTCCCCTTCTCTGCCTGCCTCCCAAAAAGACAGGTTACCCATCTTTAGTGTTCAAAATAATTCCCACACAAGACCAGATGAAAATTTGTTTTCCCACTTTTTTTTTCCATCAGTTTTGCTCTTGGGGGACATGGACAGCACACAGTGGGATGCTGGGGACATCCCACCCCATGAAACCATCAAACAGCCACCAAGAGGAGGGCCCAGGGTTATAAAGTTTTCCATTGGGGGCAGTGGGAAGGCTCAGTTGTGCTGGATTTCTCTGGAAGGATCTTTCCTCTGTTTTGATGCTGACACACTTCAGCACAGCAGTGGTGTTCCAAGGGAGAAGTAGGATTCAGAATGTTTTTTGCCATTTATCTTTCTCTTCAGGACACCCACTAACCCAGGAGCTCTCTCCATCTCAGCTTTTGCACACTCCTGCAGTATTCCCAGCAGGATAAGGTCAGGCATGATTCAGAGTGAGATATTGTCTCTCCATACATTGTTTTGCAACATCCAAAGCAGCTCTGTAATTTTAAACCTGGATATTTTAAGTTCCAACAAGGTATTTTGAAGTGCACATGCAATAACTTCTCCCTTCTTCATTCCCTCCTAATGAATGGCATTGCTCTAAGGATCTGCATGGAAAAGCTTTAACCTAATTTTACCTTATTCCATCTAGTTTTTCAGCACAGGAGGAGTTTTATATTTTGTTAATAAAAATTAATTCTCATACTGGAAACTAATTTCCACTCATTAAGAGTAAAAGATGATTATTTCAAGCAAGTTTTACCTAATCCAGGAACTGTAAACATCTGCTCCACACCAAGCCCAGAAGCAACTTCATTTACCTTAATGTGTGTGCTTATCTCTAAGCAAATGCTTAAGTGGTTTGTTGGCAAGAGCTGGAGTGCTTGTGCCTTTCCAGGTGACCCTCTTTAATAATTACCAGTATTAAAATGCTCAATAACCATAAACACAGGGAAAAACACCCAGCATGGAATCAGCTCTACACAGAGCATTTCCAAACATGATTTCTGCATTAGTCAGGAGGGTCAAACTGTTCCATGCTCAAAGGCTGACCCCAGAAGCCACAGGAATCAGTGGAAGGGTGTTGACCAGTTACACCAGTTTGGGGATGGGATCCCCTGTGAGCAGAAACACCTTTCTGTTCTGGCACTGTGACTGAAAAGGACAGCAAAGGCTCAGTGCTGACATTAAGAAAATGTTTTGTACAGATTGACATCCTGTTAACCTCCATCTCCCTCAGAGGAAGCTGTTAATTTAATGGTTGCCTCAGGAAGATATAGCAACGAGGGAAACCTTACAGCCTAATGTCAGTATTGACACCTGCACAGGGCAGCACTGACTGCTGGCAGCTCTGTACAGAGCAGAAACTGAAATACCCTGCCCTTGACAAGGAGAACATTTTCAAATCTAAGTGATTGTAGCTTATACCAACTCTAGAGACAGAGCACATCCTCCACAGCAAAGCCTCTCTAGATCCCACAGGTTCTTCCAGTTGAATTCAAGGCAAAAATGGATGGATTAATCCATTCCCACCACTTGGAGGTAAGATACTGCACACAGTTTTATCTCACTGTGATACAAAGGGTTCTCAGGAGAAAAGCTTATTTTGCTATTTGATTTCAATGTAGTTAAATTTAACAGTAGGTGGTGTCCATTTTACTGAGTTATCAAACTTACATTATGCAGATATGCAAAGGTAGAATTAAGACACTTAAATACACCTAAAGTGGTAAAACACCTAAAATGAGATTCTAGGCCTAAAAATAAAGGTGTAAATGCCCTGACTCCACAAAACTCTTCAGCACAGACCTGTAGCAGACACAGAGGTGATGCTGCTGAGCTCAGCATGACACAAGTGCTGTAACAAATATGGTGATAACCAGGATGCAAGGTGGATGGGATCTAAAATGCAACTGTGCTGCAAACTGTCCTGCAATACTGTGGGTTTCATCTGGGAATGTCAGTACACCACCTGAAGCAATGAAGTTGTAAGTCTTTCCATTGCCTGCTCAGATACAGGCTTTTTTATACACCAGAAAGCACCTTAGTGTACGGCAGCAAAGTAGAAAGATCTGGGTTGCTGCATTGTTTCAGGAAGAAAACCTTTAACTCTGTGTGTAAGGTTGGCACTTGGATTCAAGTCCCAGCTCACTGCCTCACATTTTGATGCTTCTACACCACCAGATCTGAGCACCACCTTCCAGGCATGAGATCACAGACTTGTGTCTCTGACTCCTGCAGCTCCAAACATCATTCCTGACCATGGGTTCCTCCCAGCTCTGACTCATTTTCTGTGACACAGCCCATCACCTTCATTCATCCTGTCTCCCACACAAACATCACTATCCTCTCCCCAAATCTGCACTCCCTGACTCTCAGCCTGTGGCTCAGGGTCAGCATCACCCTGGAATCCTCTATCCCACTACTTAGATTTTCCATCCACCAGCTCCTAATGAGAAATGCAAAGGAAAGTTCCTTGCAGCTTTAGCCAGCCTCACCTCCCAAGGTCTTTTTGCCCAGAGGGACAATAACTACAGCTCAAGCCAAGATACTATCTCAGCCAGACAAGGGAAGTCTGGAAGCCCTGATAGCTAATGACCTGCGTAAGCCTGTGTTACAATTTCACTCTCCATAATTCAGCTGCAGTTTCTAAACTGTGAGGAAATGCTGTGTGGTGTTTATGGAAACATTAACGTTACTTAGATTTTGGAAACAGCAATGCTCTTTTCAGTGGTCTTGGTTAACCACAGTCTTGAGCTGTCATAGTCACTGGATAAATCTTAGATCTGCTGAGAGACATTTCTACCAAAACAGAAAGGCAGAATTTGTGAGACATTTCAGGAAACAAAAATCATCCCCGAGTGTGGGTCCTGCTCCAGCAGCAGCCAGTGCAGGTGTCCATCTGCACACAGAGCAGATGGCAGAGTTAAAGCCCAAACCTATAATCATTAGTCAGGCAAGACTGCAGCAGGTGATGGTGTGCAGAGCTGAGGGGAGGGCTTTATGGCAGGTAATCAGCACACCCTGCCCCATAACCTCTGCAGGCTATGGGGCTCCAGGTCAGCAGTTCTGCTCCTGGGGCAGCAAGCCCACAGAAGCCATTTTCTCTGCAAGTGTTATCATTTCCATCTCAGTTCAGCGTGCCTCCTGATTGAGCTGTCAGTGCCCACAAATGGGGTTTCTGGGTAATTAATACCACCAGGGCTCTAATGAAGATGCCACAGCAGCTCCAGGTGACATGACCAGCCTGCCACCCTTTTAATGCTCTTCAAAAACCTGATTCCTCCTTAGCAGGACAAATCAGGATCTCAATAGTGCTACAAGCACTGAGACACAGGTAATCTTGCTTGTTTAAAAAATACCTTCAGCACTAAATGCGTAATTTTTGAAAATAAAATCCTGTTTATCATGTCAGGAGGAAATCATTAGCAGCAGCACTCCAGCTTTCCACAGGATGCTCAGGCATCTCTGGGTGGTGTTTTCATGAATTTCATGAAAACTCATGTTTTCATGAATGCCTCACTAACCACGGTCACCTGTGTTGGTAGCAGGACAGTAAAAATGAAGTGCTGGCAGCTCCTGCTCTGGTCAGAGCAAGAGAAATGGAAGAGGCTTCTGAAAACTCCCAGCCACTGTGTGAATGTGAATGGCAGAGCAGGAAGGTGACAAGTGTTTGTGAAGGGAAGGGCTGGATCCAATTGCCATGACACATGTCCAAAGCAGAGGAGTGACCTGAGACTACTTGCTCCTCACACAGATGGAGAGGTTTAATTCTGATAACACAGCATGTAAATAAACAAAGCCAAATAATTCTTACATAGGAAAGGCACTAAGAAAGCTGTCATCAGCAAACAAGATATTTAACTGAAGACTTGGAAATATTGGCCATATTTTCAAGTGTGTGAAGTGTAGTTGTGTTTCCTTATGTGCAGGGAGGTTATAGGAGCTCACATTCTCCACTCCTGGCTATGGTTGTGCTGGGGGATGTGTGGGTGTTCCACACCAACCCCATCTGCCTGCTGAGCATGCCCCAATGCTTCCATCCAGCTTCACGCTTTTACACTTGATTCACCCTAGAAAACACACCAGACATTAATCCTACTGTGCAGGTACTAATAAGGAGACAAAACACCACTGAAGCCCCTGTCAACCTTTTCCTCCTTGGGACAGGTGATTTATTATTGACAAAGTGCTTCCTGCTTTGTGCTAACATCCGACTCGACTGCGAATGCCCATCAGAACTCGGGAGCAGCTCATCTCCTCATCTCTTACCTTCAGGGCAGTGGAGGTTAAAGTCAAACCACATGAAAGGAAACAGTGTGTAGCTGATTTTACAGCTCTTTAAAAAAAATGCCTTTTTATAATATTGGATGGAAATTTTTATAACTGCCTCTGATAATTAATTGGGAACCAATCGAAGAACAAATAAGTGTGCGTGCCACAAACTGTACATGGGAGAAAGACTACAGAAGAAATTCAAGAAAAAAAACCTGCTCACAAAGATCAAAGCAAAGGCATTAGTTAATGGCCATATTTTCTTTTTAAAAAAAGAAGCCCTGTCTTTGAAGGCAATAGCTGATGAATAAGAATCCAATGAGCCAATTCTTATAAAGTTCCTTTGAAACAAGATACTCATGCACACTCAGAAAATAATTTCAAAACAATGGCATTATTATATATATCTTCCATAAACTGTTACAGTAACTTCTGTTTGTGAAGTAGGTGTGTGTCCTCCTCAAGGGCTACTGGCACAACAATACGATGGCAAAGCTGGTTTAACAATTTCCATTTCCTGAAAGTTGCCAGCTGGGAGATTGAGCTCAAACCTGCTGAAGTCTTCTACTTGCCTTCCCTGAGCTGATGATTGGCCCAGTTATGGAAGCCAGGACCCATCAGAAGACCAAGATGCCAACATAAGTGATGCCTGGCTGGTGGGTGTCTGCTTCCCAGGGCAAATCCCCACTCACACCAGTAACACCAAGTTGCTGGAGTCCCCATGTGCAGCAGAAGTCATTCACCTTATAGAAAGCCCAAGGCCCCAAATGCTGAGCCAGGCCACAGGAGCAGGAGGATATTCTCCTGGTTTCAGCACAGTCGAGTTATTTTCTTCTCAGTAGCTGAGCCCCACACAGACTCCTGGTCTGAATCAGAACCTGCGTTTTTGGTGTCTGAGCCTTTCCCTCTGTTCTGGCTCCAGCCCTTGTCTCTAAGGGTGTCACGGTGTACCTGAGTCACTTCAACATCTCAGTGTCACCCACACAGCTCATGTTGGTCCCAGTCAACTATTCCTACCACTTTCCTTTCACCTTGCCTGTCTGACCCCTGGGTAAGATGATTCAGCTCACAAAACCATCCAAACTATTCATCCCTGTGCTTTTGGAGGGCTCCTGCCCATGCTCTGAGCCGCAGCACAGAGGTGTGTGACGTGCACAGCCAGTGGGCCAGCTCCAAAACAAGCACAGCTTGGCCAGGACCTGGGATATAAAAACCTAGACAAATAACACAGACCTCAGGCACATTTTCCTACCTTTGGGAGATTAAAATGACTCCCTGTGTGTCCAGTCCCCTGCTCTGAAGAGTGTTCCTCTGTGTGCTTGGGAGATCCCCATAAAAAAATGAATGCTTGATTATGAGGGAATTCCTTCCTCTTCCTCCCTCACCTGCCTGCTTCTCTTGGAAAGATTGTGAACCCTTTCTTGCCTTTCCTAAAAATACTTCAGAGAAAAGCCCTTTCTAATTTAAAAATCAGCCTCTCAACCCTTAAGAGCCTCAGGTGAGCCCGGCACCCTTAGCTAAACCTCAGCAGCTTCCAACAGTTTGGTGACCCCACCCAGGGAAATCCCCAAAGGTTAGGGATGCTTTTGTTGCCCTGTGCTAGGTGCAGACGTTTCTCTTCTCTTTACACTTCTAGGGAGGGCACGGAAAACAGAAAAACAAGCCCCAGAACCCAAAAGGAGTTTGACCTTGACATGCCTGCACACACCCCTGTTACTGAGCTCAGCCAAGTGAGGCTTCCCAGATTATCACAGGGGGCTCATACTGGGAAACCTAGCCCAAAATTGCTTTTATGAGGAATCCTCATCCTTCTTCCAAAGTGGAAGTTTGCACTTGGTGGGAATGTGCTAAGTCTCACACATACTGTTGTTATTGTGTGGCTTTCCCTTCCTCTCACAGCTGCTAAGCCTTACATTCAGGTAATAAATATTGTGGAATGATTGCAGTCAGCTACAGCAGGGTATTAGAAAAGCCTCAGATAAACCTCCAGTGTCAGACATCTGTACTCACTGAAGGCCATTGAGAAAGACAGGCTTGGAAAAAGTGAGCAGAAAAGATGAATATGCTGGATTTTATTAGACTACACACACCAAGAAAGCACCAAAACACTGATTTCATGAGAGTGTCTAAAAACAGACAGGCAGGAATAGCTCTGTGCTGAAGGATTCCCACAGATAGCTAGACAAATACCTTATAAAAATACCAGCAATAAAATACAAGTGAAATGTCTGTGTTGATACACAGAGCACACATCATTAAGTAACAGTGGTATGAGGTTAGTGGTAAAGTGATTCTCTTGTTTAAATCTAACCTGGAAGATGTCTTTCCAATTTTAAAAAGCCTGAAGGACTCTTGAGGAGACTCAGATACCAGAAATGTCACTGCTAATTCCTTGCTGTGCTCAAAGCTCTGACAATGTTGTTAAAGGATCAAAGATTACATTTATCCAGGGCACTCCTGTGGCTAACTCATGGGTTTAGTGGTCAATATTCAGATTTCAAGTGATTCCTGACAAATTTGAAAGCTTTGGATTTCGGGGTAATATCCCTGTTAGGGCTGGGAACAACTAAAACATGAATTCTAACTTCAAAGTCCATTCCCCTTCTCCCTTTCCATGCCAGTGCTGCTGAGGTTACAGAGACATTATGGACTTCAGAGAAAACCCAACAGCAGAGTGCTTTCTTCATCTCACCACTACAAACTCCAAGGAGCAGAGGTGACTGTGCTCCGCAGTGTTTAACCACCAAAGCTGCCCTGGGTGATGAGCACCATGGCAGGTGGGTGACAGGGCAGCTGCCTCAGCTCTGGGGACACCAGGAGCACCATTTCTGCAGCTGAGCACAGTGCCCACAAAACCACACCAGGCTGTGCCTCACGCCTCAAACCAAGGGGACTGTGCTGCAGGACAGAGCTTGAGCTCTCAGACATTCAATCCCACTTTTCCTGAGTGTGCTGAAGTTTAAGAAGTTTATGGAACCAGCAGTGCTGAAAGAAATTCAGCTTCCCAGCTGAAGAGTGACAGATACATAAATCCCTGTGATAATTTAAAAAGTGAATCTCAGAACACAGCAAGCGCCAGGAGCTTCTATTAATGTGCTGAGCTTCTCTCTTCTTCATTCCCAATTTGCACAGGTTGGAGTCAAAGGACTGAGGGAGAGCATCCTCCAGAATCCTGGGAATTGTACTGGTGTTCACAAGACCAGAGACTCACCCCATCTCACAGTAATCAATATTATAACAGTTCACAAGGCTGCAGAAACAGTTATTCAGAATTTCACACCCTCTGTAGGGCTGTTGTGTCCCACCTGGTGGGCTTGCTAAAGCCCTGTTGCTGCTCCTGAGGTGAAAATTCCAATTTGGCTGTTGGATGAACACTGGCTACCAATATCTGGAAACCACAAGCCCTGCACTGCCCACAGCACTGACTGAGGGGGATCCCTGCTCCCAGCTGGAGCAAAGAGCTCTGTCTCATCACAGGCACAGGGAGGTCCCACAGCAGCACTTGCTTGCACAGTAGTCTCTGAGCACAGCTAAAATGTGAGCTGTGCTTTGCTGGGGATTACTGTGCTGTTAACTGCTTCCCCTGATAACATCAACTCCAAAGCATGGATATGGCCATGGGGAATGCTTAAAGAATCCAGATGCAGCCTCAGCCTTAATGCATTTTCCTTTCCTCGAAACACTACTGCACTT
>NW_005054309.1:7622988-7655740 GCF_000277835.1 Geospiza fortis | reverse complement strand
TGGTGTGTGATTGCAACTGAACCCCAAAACCATGCATAGAACACTTGGCCCTCAGCTCGCCTTTTAATGGGAATTATTTTTATATACTGCATGTCACACAGCAGCCTCTTGCCATCAAGAAGACAACTTTTCCTAATAGTCAAGGAATATTAAGTGGAACAATATATATCTTGCCCTGCTGAGGAGCTTTACAGAACACCATGATAAAGTTTGCTACAAGATGTGACTCTGGACTAGTTCAGACAATCTTACATCTCTGCTTTAAGACCCAAAATGAGTTTCCACATGGACATGGGGGTGACATAGGAAAAACAAACAGAGTAGGAGGCATTTATATGAAAAGCACTTAAATAATCTAATCTCTATAGCTAATTTAAGAACTCCCAGGGAAAGAAGGTAGAGATAAGGAATCTTAATGAGGCCAGGCCAAAAATCAACACATGAGCAGCAATCAAATGCTTGCTGACTGCTGTCTGTTCATTATACGTGATGAGTTTGACAGTTTCTCAAGAGGAGAGACCATTACAAAAATAGCAAAGACATTCCACTAAAAAACCCACTGAGCCACTACTAAAGACTTAGTCAACAGTAAAAGCCTCGTAGAGCATTGTTAGTCACTGCTAAAGTATTGCTAAGCAACCCTTTATCCTCCTTGGGACTGGATTAGTTTCATCTCAGCAACGACCAAGAGCCTCCATCCTCACTCAGAGCTCCCAGTTTGAAGTGCTGTGCAATTTTCTTTCAAACTCAAGTGAGAGTTGCCACTCCAGCTCCTGTTGAGGAGCGAGGGGGTTGCATATCAGCAGGGGAACCTGTCTGCAGCCCCAGGGCCTTCAGGAGCCAGACTGCAGAACAGTTTATTCATTTTAAGAAATGAGCAATATTTATCCGCTCTCACACTTCAGTTCTTTGCTGATTGCAGTAGCAGCTGATATCCTTCTCAGCACTGATTTTAGGAAGGCCAGCCTTCACCAAATCCAGACCAGCTGCCATCAGGATTTCCACTGAAACTCTATTTAACCGTAGTAAGAAGCTGAAACCAGGGAGCTCCCAGACACAGACCTCACTAGATTATTGCTCCCAGGTAACAGCTCTCTGCCAGGCATTGCCTCTGTCCTCATGTCCATTTTGTACACCATTTGCATCATCTCAGCAGCACCTCCAAGAAGTTCCTTCCATGGATATTGGGAATAATTCACTTAGCAGAGCAAATTCAGCTGGGTGTTAACTCACCTAGTTCAGCCTCTCAGCAGCTCCCAAAGGAAGATGAGAGTGATAAATAAGGGACATGAGCTGTCTCAACATTATCTGAAACTCAGCACATTGGGGGGTCAGCTAGACACAGAACCAATCAAATGAGACTTCAGAAAAGCCAAGGAGCCCAAGAAAAACAAACCAGAAGAGTCTCATCTAGTGCTGGAGTCCCAGGCATTGGAAAAACAGCACCCAGCAGCCACCCACTTTCCCAGACTATAGCCAGGAAGAGGGAGGACTTCCCAAACACCTCCCATCCTCTGTCTGTCTGTCTCCCATTCCCCTCTCTGGCTGGCACACACACTCACAACAGCTCTCCTCAGCCTGCATGGTGCTTTAGCAGAGGTACAGACACTTCTTTAGCCTGACAGATGTGGTTTGTCACCAGCCAGACCCACAGCTAAGAGTCACTCATAGAGATGTGTGCTTCACTTGGGAAGGTGAGGACTTTCCTATGAACTAGAATTATTTGTTCACTGCAGAATTCACTCCATGCCTACAAAAGCATTGTTTGCCAGCAGTAAATTTTATAACAGAAAAAGCCCCCAGCTGGATGGTTAGAAATGTCACTCATCAGTGAAAGCAGGGTGACAGTCACAGGAAAATGTTCAGAGACCCTGCCTGTGCCAGAATGACCCTCTCAGAGCAAGAATGAGGTGCCACATAATCCAGAAATCATTACCTACTATTTTTGGCTCACAGTTAAAAAAGTTATACCCCATCTCAGAAGTACTCACAGCAACAGCCCAGGAATCACTACCAGCACCCAAACTGCAGCAAAGCTCAGCACAAGAAAGGGCCCTGGGCTGAGCTTAAATAGGGCCCAGGGCCAGGGGGGGCTGAGGTCCCAGGTGAGGCTTCTCAGGGCATCATGTTCACATGAGCTCATGACAAATAAACCTGATGATGATGATGATGATGTTGATGTTGATTTTAAACACCATGCATGAAGCTAAACTGATTGATTCCTGTATGAGACCAAAGGCAGACAACAGGCACATATCAGGACCTCTCCCAGAATGATCCCATGATAAAGTCCCATGGCTCTGCTGTACCACTGGGCTCTGGTGGCAACTCTCTCCCAGACTACCCAGGATTATCAGCCACTCTCTTGATGGAAACGCTCAGCTGGCAACAGACAGTAGCAGTGTGGTCAAAATTAGTGATTTTTTATTAAAGTTCCAAATTTTTCCAGGTTAATATCACCTTAGAAAAAACACATCACTCCTTTTAAAACCCAAGACTGTTTCAGTTGGTTTGATTTCCTCACATACCAGTTCCCCTGGGGCAGAGCTCAGAGGAAAAGAAATGCCTGGCTTTAGGCAGTCAGATTTTTAAAAGTGCACAATAAATTTATTTTTCCTAAAACCCAGCCTGTATAGACAGTGTAGCCCACCCTTCCTTCCACATCTTCCCTGTCTGGGGCTGAGCCCTCTTCCTTATCTTCAGCCAGCAGCTCTGACATTCTCCAGATACACTCATGAGGTCAGACAGAGACTTTTTGGCTAAGTACCCTCCTTATCCATGATGTTTGCACGTAAAGGAGGTTGGGGACATCTTCCCATATTTGAACCAAAGGCAGAGTTTTATCTCTGCGGGAGCCCCAAAGACACAATACAAGTGTTTGCCTTGTGCTGCCCTGCTCCTTACAGCCTTTACAACAAGGTCCTTACAGCTTTCAAGGGAATAGATTGCAGGGCTGTGCCAAAACTGGCAGCTTCCTGCAGAATTTGCAGGAGATAGCTTAAAACTGGTTGAAGGTGAAGAAGACACCCAGGAAACCACGAGTTGCAGTGAAGTGGAACGCTAAAACACAGGACTGGGAAAAACTGTGTGCTAAAGAGATGGTTTTCAAACAACACTGATTGCTAATTAAACTGCTCCTACTCTTTGTCTTTTCTTTTTACAAACTTGCTTCTCTCTGGTATAGAGACAATAAAGAACAAAGCAAAAAGCCGATGTGCCAAATTGTGATCTCAGTGAAACTGGTGGAAAAGCACATAAAACATTCCCTTAGGGGACTGGGAATTGTGGGGTTCGGAAAAGAGCCCCGGTCACACAAATGGAGTTTCATTATTTGGTATGTGAGTTCATTATAAGTGGGCTCAATTATATTTCATCAGTGAAGAGAAAATGGCCTTTTCATCCAATGTATCGAGTTGAGTTGAATGCTAAGCACATCTGACGCAGCTTTTGGGAAAAAACAAAACAAGAACAGTAGCCATGTGAAAAAACAAACAAAATGACTAAGGCATCTCGGCGCCTCAGCGAGCTCTGTTTCTCACGGAGCCATGGGATAAAGCAGTGAATGAAGTACAGTAGCTTAACATGCACCACATGAGTGTGTGCTGTGCCACATTTGCTGATTTACTAACTCGTTTTGTTTGAGGGGCACTTGAAAGGCTTTGACATTTACAGCTCTGTAGGCAAATGTGAAAGGAAAGAATGGATGCTGTATCTCCGAGCTCCCAGCTGCTGGTAAATGGCTACTGAAAGCACCGGCAATCCACATGAAATCAGGAGCACTCTGCGCCCCCGAGCTTCCCAGGTTTGTCTGAGAGCACTGTTAGAGCAAATACGTCAACAGTCAGTGGGGTTAAAAATGTAAATGTGCCTCTCAGCGAGATGTGAAGTCTCTCAATGGAAAGCTGTGATGCTTTTCCCAAGTTTTCTATTCCAGCACTGAGCAGGCTGGATGCACAGAGCAGCCCAGTGCCTGCAGTCAGCAGCATGGATCAGTTATTGAGCGTGCACCGGGTATCCTGAGATACTTAAGTCAAAGGGATTTAGGATGCTTTCCTGGGCTTTAATTGCAAGAACGGTTTTGTGTCTGTGTGAGTCACTCTCTATACAAATGTTTATTCTGCCCTGTGCCTCCTGCTTCACACGGGCCTCGCTGTTTTCAGGGAGGTGACACACACAGAGCCCCAGGAGCAGGGCAAGCAAAGCCTTGGGAAGTTCCAGACACTGCACTCAGCCTTGTCACTTCTCACGGATGTCGCTGTGCAGTTTTATTTGTCAAGCCTGAGAGCTTTTTGCCTTTCTGAATCATTCAGTGGGACCCCTTTGATAGCGTGGGTGTTCTGAAGCTCTTCAGTTCAGCCTTGGCAGCCTTGGCTGGGATTCATGGGTACAGCATCATTTTCCTACTCTGCCATGAGATGCAGCCCCTGCTTCCCTGCCACTTGCTGACAGGCAGCACTGTGGCAGGCTGAAGTTGTCTGTACATCCAGTTATCCCCTGCCAGTTCCTCCTGCCTGTTTGGCAGCATCCTGCCTATTCCATCAGGATTTTTCACCCATGTGAGGAGTAGAGTAAAGACCAAGGGAAGCAAGGGAAGGAGCAGGGTGGAGCAGGAGGGGAAATGAGATGGGGAAGAGGAAAAAGCAGAGATAACAATGGAGTAGGAAAGCAATGGAAAGGTCCAAGGGGAGAAGGCAATGATTAGGACCAGCAGGGAGTGACAGAGAGATGATGACATCTGTTTTCACCAGAGGTTTGGGGTGGTGCTCATTCTGGTAATGTGTAGACTGTGTTTGAAATACTCTTTAAAGATTTCTCCTGGGGTCTTGTTCAGCTGGAAACCTGCATGGGGAGTACTTCTCTGCCTTGCCTTTCCATGGAGATTTGAACACTGAGGAAGAGAGTAGAAAGCTGCTTGGATGTAACCCATAATTGGAAAGCACCACTGGCCCTGTAGTTTGGGCATAGTCTGTCTTAAATCCACTCACATGGACAAGGAATGGAAGGCAGCCCTTTCTTCTGCCAAGCTAATGTGGAGACTTAATCTGAAAGCTGGTTTAAGGACACTTTCAGAGGTCACTAATAGTATCCATTCTTCCAGTTACACTTGGTCCTCTCCATCATCTCAGAGGCTCATGTGCAAGACAAACCCCTGATGAATGTACAGGTCAATTTGCACTTCTGTTCCTCCAGGAAAAGCTCAGCTAAAACCACTCAGCTACAAAACTCATTCAACCTCCTGTGGACCAAGAATTATTAAGATTCATTACTTTCTACGTTCAGAGTCACCATCACTACAAAATCAGTGTCAGAGAGATGCCACACAGGCATGTGCCCATTGTCCTCGGATTTTTTCCCCTGATTTTTCTTTTTCAGCCTCACAATTTGGTCCCTGGTCCCTGCCCTTCCTGTGTGCAGTGGTCCTGTGACGAAAATTCACCTCAACTGTTAACTTCTGGGGAAGAGGAATCAAGGAGAAATTAATTTCCTTCCTCAACACAGCTAAAAGAATCCCCCATTTCTCACCCTGTTGCAGATGAAGACAGTGTAAGTCCATGGCTCTTGTAGTGCCAGGTGCAGCGTGGCCAGTTGTGACAAGGAAAATTGTTACAGATCTCATTTCTATTTCTATCTAGATTATTTTTAAAAAATAAGGACAAATTCCTCAGAACTGTTTGTTGAATAACAACTCACACTTAGCTCGGATGATTATTAAAATATCCACTTTATTTCTCTCCTTAGAGGTTCATATTTATCACATCTCACTCCCAAAATATTTTGAATTAAGGAACAAGGCTGTCACCATGTCCTTTTGCAGACTGACACGACACAGTGGCAGGAAGGCTGCTTTTCCCTTGCAGATAAATGGCCAAGGCTGAGGATGCCTTTTGAACACACAGCTGACCAGTGCCACCCACCATGCACAGCTCAGCTCTGATTCCCTCTGTGCACAGATCAATCCTTGGGCTTTATGCTTCCTGGAAATCAGTGTGACATCTTTAGATTGCAGAGAAGGTCACCACTGCATTTCTTGCCTCAGATGATGAGTTTCTAGGCTTGATCCATGTTGACTTCTATTAACAGGTAATATAAAATAGAATTGTAACTGGCCTGATAGGAAAAAAATAAATTAAGTAAAACAAATCATTCTTTTCTTCTGCTCTGATGCTGGCAATAAACATCCCTGTAGCTGTGAAATGCAAATGAGCCAGGGCTTTCAGTCCCTGACAGCAGACATCACATCACCAGAGAGATGGCCTTGAGATCCCTGCCAGTCGCAGGCACAAGGCATCCCTATGGCAACTAAAGCAGGGTAACACTGGGAAAAGGCTTGTTTAATATGCTCCAGCAGCTGAGAATCAGAGAGGAGTCAGCACCACGGGAGCAGATCACAGCAAGGGCGCTGTCCCCCACAGGCAAGAAGGGCTGCTGCTACCAGGTGACAATTCAGCTGAGCTCTGGGGATACACTCTGGATGTCCCCTGGGCTTGGACCTTGATTATTCTGCCCCAGAATCTGATTGCACCACTCAGTGACCTTAATCTGGCCCAGACATACAAATTTCCTTCCCATGGAAAGGAAAATACAGAGAAAAGGCTGGAATTTGGGCACTGAGCTGACAACACACCCAGGCTGAGGAGCTGTCTGAATGCTGTGAAACACTTATTCCTCCTTCCAGGCATGAAACTGCTTCCAACGTGTCCTTTTGCAGTCTGCCTTCCACCCCACTGATACAGGCCTTTGCAGAACAATGGTAAAGAAAGCTGAAATGCTTCAGAATCTCAGAATTTATTTTCCTGAGCTGGAAAAGAGTATATATGGGGTCAAGCAGAGCAGCCAGAATCTGTCCTGGATTTCATGTTGATAGAGGTTGCTGCCAAGAGAACTGGAAGAGTGGTCCCAGCATGTGATGCCACCACTCTTCAGAGAATAAAGGTTTGACGTTTTTCCTCATGCTCCCAAGATCTTGCAGCCAGCAATTGCCCTATGGATTGCTTTTTCCATAGCTCCACTTGAATACTGAACAACAGGTACCTATAAGGAGCTGCTGTTTGTTCAACACCCTCCCCTGATTTTGCTATTGTTGATTACCACTGGTTGTTGGAAATGTGATCCTCATGAAAAGTAGGAGTAAGATAGCAAAGCTGATGTGTAAAAAGGAAAAATGATGGACAAGAATTAATTAAACTCCCATAGGAAAACTGGTATTTGCTCTGGATATTCTAAATGGAGGCTTCAAAAAGGCAGAGGCTTAAATTTGCCATTGCGTTTCAGTGTCAATAGTCATATAAATTACATTTATATTAATAATAAATAATTATAATAAATATAAAACCACAATGAATATAGATGTAATTAATATGCTTTTATTATAATATAACAATATAGTAAACATTAGCAGGGAATTAGCTGTATAGAAGACAAGTTTAATCAGGAGAAAAAGCTCGTAAAGAAGAAAAAGAAAGAAGAAAACAGAGGGGGGAAAAAAGAAGAAAAAAAAAGAAAAAAAAAGAAGAAAAAGAGAAGAAAAAAAGAAGAAAAAAAAGAAATAAAGAAGAAAAAAAAGAAAAAAAGAAGAAAAAAAAGAAGAAAAAATAAGAAAAAATTCCATCCAGTTGCAGTATTTGTAGCAGTTTAAAATAAAGCAGTGAGATGTGATCAGCAGGGCAGTCCTGGAGCCTCCCCCTGCTCCCAGCTCAGCTCCACTCTCTGCCAGCAGCAGGAAATCCCAGGGAAATTGTGACTGGCCAATGACAAGAGTGCTGGGGAAGAAAGAAGTGAGTTGGGTAAGGAGTCCAGACACATTCCACAAGGAAGTGGAGAACCAGTGTAAGGAATCTGTAGTGAATCACCAGCCGGAGCCACCTTGGAAAAAGAGTTTATTGTCTGATAGCTGCAAGAGTTGGGGAGGAACTGGATCACCAGAGGACATCTGCACAGTGTTTTCATCAGCCTCATTGTGCCAACATTAACATCAGCCAACAGGAACTGAGCTCAGTGCATTAAATAACTTGCCAGAATTAACCTGTTAAAACTCTGGGTGCTCGGTGCAGCCAAGTCCTCCCTCAGCCCACCTGCAGCAGCATATGGCCCCACTGGGCAGAGTAATCCCCCTAATCCATACATTGTGGCAACTGCTGATGACATACAGAGTTTTCCAGTGTTTCCCATTCACCCCTTGTCAGTGATGGTTTTCTGTCCTTGCTGTCTCATGGAAAGCTTTCCTGAAGCTATTCCAGTGACTGTTGTGACTTCATTTCCTGGCAGACTGGAGATTACCAGTGGCAATGCTGGCACAATGTCCCCAGCAGGGACAGTGGCTCTCCAGCCTGTGGGCTCCAGCTCGGATCACCAACACAGGGCACCAGCAGATGAAACTCCAGAGATTTTGGCCAGCACTGAGTCCTGGGAGAGACATGCACCTCTGTGGCTTCTTCACATGCATCTAAAGGTGCCACAGTGACCACCCTGCTCTTGTTCCAGTGAGCAAAGTAGATGTGCTCACAGAGAACAGAGAATGGAATTAGCCTTTCCTGGGAGTATGCTTTTTCCTTTTTATCTCTAATTGTTTGTCTATAATAAAGATAAAAGAGGTCTTTCTTCCAATGGCAGACAAAAGAGGTCTGCTGTAAAGGGAAGAAGAAAAAGGAGCTTCTCTGAAGGAATTATTCTCCCATGCCATGTATACCTGCTAAAATTCAGTTCAGTGAGCCACACACCATTCACAAGGGAGCTTTGGTCTGAGGACCAGGCAAACCAAATTTGCTCTCTGAGACCAACTTCATTGTCAGGGACATTAAGTAGAGAAGAAAGATGACGAGGAGGAGAAGCAAATATTTAATCTGACTTCACTGTCCTTCCCAGAGAAACAGCCTTCTCCTCTGTGGCCAGGACTGGCACAGGCAACTTCCTCCCTCAGTCTTGGTTTTCTTGGCAAAAGCTGATTATTTGATTGCGTAATTTCTCTCCCAACAGGCCCAGTCCCTGACTTGTTTCAAAAGTATTTGGCAATCTCTTCCTCATCACCCTTTTGGTTGCCTCTGTGTCCTGTGGCTGCTCATGGGGTGGTGCCTTGCTGCTGGGTGACATTTGCAGACACGTTACTGTCAGGAACAGGCAGCCACAATGATTTCCTGAGGTGAAACTCCCTGCTAATCTCTGTGTCTGTGTTTGTGTTTGTGGATGTGTTGTCTCTTATTTTTCTTTGTCTTTCATGTGACATCCGAGCTGTCCCAAATTACATCACCATCACACTGATATAAATTCCAGTTATTCCCACTGCAGACAGCCCTGCTGCTCGTATCTCAGGGCTGGGGCTGTGGAGTTTTTAATAGTCTTGCCCCAGATTTGAGTACTTGATTCAAGACCATGGTCTCTTGAAATCAAGGATATGTCTAAAGATAATTTTGACAAACAGTAAGAATACAGAAGCAGCAGCATCTGCAGGTGACAAATTTCACAGTTTATTTAATCTCTTCAAATGATGCTTCAAGACACAATTTCCATTTTCCTTGCAAAAATGTTCCTGTAAAGGATATCTTTTATTCCTAACTTGACCAGGGCTGTGGTGAAACAAGGGTGATGCTGTGGGAGAGTGAGATCACATAACAATGGGCAAAAGCAAAGATTTTTTACATTGTGTGGTGTTCAGCAAAATGCAGAGAAAGTCGAGTGATGGAGGCACCATGTGAACAGTGCTGCTGAGCTGCTGAGCAATCCTGGAGACTGCCTTCCAGAGCAGCTAACCTATAAAAAGACTTTAAATTGGATGAAAGACTCAGCTCCCAGCAGGAAAATAAGAGGTCCCTTTCAGGGCTTGATTCATTGGATGTATCTATATTTAAATGATAAATCAAGATTACAGTATTTTATATTTATGTATACCATATATTATATGTGTGATTTATACAAATTCTAATATGGGGAAAAATGGTAAAAACAATGAAATCTTACTTTTTGATGTTTGCAACTTACCAAACTGATAAACCCAGTATCCCATGCTCTGCCACTTTGCCCCAGATCTCTTCCCATTTGACCTCTTTAGTCCTCACAAAATGAATCCCCATGAAAATCCTTTTCTCAGCCATAAACCTGAGGAGCCCCTGAGGCTCATTCCAAGACCCAGATTAAATCACACACGTACCAGAAGCCACCTCCTTGATGAATTATCTAGCTGAGACATTCATGCAATTAAGACAAGTTCTATTAGTAAAGCCAGAAAAGGCTCAGTTTTTGAAAAGCCAGAATGGAGATGCCCTGGTTTTATGTTGTTTGACCACAGTATGGCTGCAGGGTTTTGAATGTCTATGCAACTGCTGAGTCTTAAAGAAAACACTGAGCTGGAGGCTGGAAGAGGTAGAGGAAAAATGGAAAAGAAGTGGTGCCACTTTTTTTTCACCACAAGTGTATAAAACTATTGCCAGAAAACATATTGACAGTATTGACTGAAGAATATTGAACTGGTGGTGGACAGAAACAGTAAGATTGGATATGATGTAAGGTACAACATGGTGTGTATGGGAATTATCTTCGTAATCTTATTTTTTTATGTGCAGACAGTTTGGCCCAGAATTAGGAAAGTAAGTTGAGATGTTCTAGAATTAAGAAAGTAAGCTGAGATGTTCTAGATGATATTTAAGGCCCCTTCCAACCCAAGCTGTTCTATGACACTGTGTTTGAGTCTGCCAGGGTGAGCTGGTAGTAATGTGATGAGGGGTGAAAACTGCCTTGGTTAAAAATATAAACTGCATTTCCCTGTACTCTCCCAGGAGCCAAGGCAGGCTGGGTGGAAAGCTGCAGTGATCAAGTGCAAGCTAACAAGAAGCTGTTGAATGAGACCTGATCCATGCCCATGCTCATTTATACCTATAGTTTCATAGCTTTTATTTTCTGTAGAGGTACAGTGATTTTTCTATGGGAAGAACACATCAGCCTGGAACCAAGAGCCCAGAGAGCAGCAAACACTGAGGTGACAGCACTGACTGTTCCCAACACAAACCACATTTTTTCTTTGATTGCAGATCAAATTGCAAGTAGTACTTCAGGTCATTTCTCTTTATGTCTGGGTGAGTCTTCCATCTCCAGCCAGCTGTTGGCCTTGCCATTTCCATGAAGAGTTGCTAGCACAGCAATGTTTCCTGCAGCATATTTTAGGCCTGCTGTCACTGCTGCCCCTGCAGTGTGTCACTTGCAGTCCATCGCTCCCATTTCTTCCTTCCCCATTCTGAGAGACTTTTCCTAACGGAGATGAAGTGCTGGATTTGATAAGCCAAATCCATTTTCTTACAGACACCAATGTCACGACTGTCATCCGTTTCTGCTGAGTTTTATAGAAACCCAGGCATTTCTTCAAATGCTCAGTCCTCAGACCTTTCTATGCACTTTGTTTATCCCAGTCAATAACACAACACCTTCAACTGCCATTATGGAAATGGCACTTTTAATTAAGAGGAGAGTTGCATCAATAGGAAAAAAACAAGAAAAATACTTAGTTTTCTTAATTGTATATGTATGAGGGATTTTGACATGAATTTAGGCCAATGAACTCTCCTATTTTTGCAAGCAGAACTTGCAACACTTACCCTCTGTGATTCTCCTAAAAGGAAATCTCATACAGGTAATATTCAAAACAAAGATGTTACCAAAAAAAGCGTGAAGCAAGTATGGATTTTTGTTAATGCTCTTAATTAGAGCCATAAAATTTCAGAGTAGAAAATTTCCATTTGAATGACTCATGTTATTAAGTACAGGACTGTATGTTCCCATGGCTCAGCAACCTTAGTAAATATATCATTCGTGGTCCACAGAGAGAGAATGGATAGTTTGGTGCTGGTGGTCTTATTTTCAGCAGCTTAATTCTCCAATGATACAGCTGCCATTATTTTTCCAGAAATGTTGCTGTTGTCCCTGCCAAACAAAGGTTGTGTGATCAGAGATGCAAGGGGAAGGGATTCACATGATTGTCCATGATTTCCATTGAGACTGGCTTTCCACAGTCTGTTAAAATCCACATTGTGGAAGGCTGAAAACAATTCATACAACACAGGTAAACCTTTAGCATCCACATAGTCCTGTAGCAAGGAGTTCCATATTTGATGTGAAAAACATCTTATTTGGTTTAAACCTCGTATCTGCTCCCTCTGTGTGACACCCATTGCTTCTTAAAGTGATATCCTGTGAAAAATTGGGTTTTATTTTCCTCTTGTGTGTCACTTTACCCTGTAAACCTCTAGTGTACTCCTTAGTCATTTCTCTTGGGGCCAAAGAGTCACAGTTTACTTAATTAATATTATTAATTATTATAATATTTACATCACAAATGGATGCAGGCACAAGCATATGTGCACACACTCTTCTGCTTATTAGTATTGTAATTAATTGGGAGTTGAGGAATGCTGGAGAACTTGTCCCTCTGTGGCTGTGGGGATTTGATATCCAAAAGCATCAGTTCATTGGTGTGGGTTTAAACTCCTGCAAGCTCTCTTGTGCAAAGACTGAAAAAAAGCCTTATTTACATCTGCCTTGGCAGCCCTGAGAGCAGCATTTGGGGAAGCACCAGCTTCCCCCAGTCAGCAGGGGAGTCAGTAGGGAATTCCATCTCTCCTGTGGGATGCGTGCTCCCTCCCGCTGTTACTATGTAAGTGAAAATTTGGAGGAGGAATAATGCAAAGTCTTTAAATATTAATAATTAATGTGTAAAATGTAGAGTAATTTTTTTTTTGGTTAGTAATTAATTTCTGGGCTCTATAAAGTCTTCTCTAAGTGAGGAACACACTGGGTATGAAATCAAATCTTAAAAGGGCATAGACTATCTGACAAATCAAGCTCAAGTACAGCTACTTCATTGTGTTCTTATATATATATATATAAATATATAAATCTATCTATCTATCTACATATATAAATATATATATATATTTATATGTGTAGATAGATATGGATCAGGTTTTGCCAAATGCAACACAGACCAGACTTTGAAGTTGGATACTGAATTGATGGGAATAAATTCTGCATTGGGAACTGCTGTATGCTCAGTTCTAAAGGATTAATGAGGACAGTGCAATCTGTGCTGCCCAAACTGTTCCATGTGAACACACACACCTTGGGAAGGAGGTGATGGGCAGTGGGTCAGCATCAGCACTGTGCTCCTGCTGGGGACAAGCACCACTGCTCTTTTCCTGCTGGCCCAGGACAAGGAAAAGTAGCACAGAGCTCTGTCAGCCTCTGCAGCCTGTGTGCCACAGGAAATATCCACCAGCATTCCCATTCCAATGGAAAAATAAAGCCTCCCTGACTTAGGAAAGAACTTGTTGGCAGCTGTTAATTTGGTTTCATGACTGAGCTGTGTCACAGCAGCTCAACAGATCTTGCAGCCTGAGGCTGATCAAAGCCCCCTTTTTCCCAGTTACCTTATAACTGTGCAAGTTAAAATAACTTCCTATTCCTGTCAGGGGTGACCCAAGGCTCCTAAAACGAGGGGGACCTCTTGCTCTGCTCCACTCTTGGCTGTGTCTGATGCTGCCAAGCTCAGACTATTAGTCTGTCTTCTCTTATGAGACACTTCAGAGGAAGGAGAAGAACACAAAGCAGCTGCTAGCATGAAATAACTTTGCAATAGCTGCTTCCTGACCCTGGCGAGCAGAGCTGGGTTTGAGGTATCCGGCGGAAAATCTTGTGGATCTGGAAGAGCTACTGCTTCTGCATCATCTGACCTGCATCCATCTTTCAGCAAAAGTAAAATTCTCTGTGTTGTGCCCCACTACAGCTGCTGGCAGTACCTGGAGGTCAGAGCCATGGGACAGTGCTGGAGGTGAACTCTTGTTTCATGGTATTTCATAGTAGCTAATAATGAGAACAAAAACAATACTGTAAACAAGCCAGCATCCATGGCAACACAGCCATTCACTCTTGAACTTTTCAAAACAGGAATAGTTAATTTACCTTTTTTGGTTTTGTTTTTTGCTTTTGGGGTTTTTTTGGCTTTTTTATATGATAAAAGCTTACACAGACAGAAGTGGGTGTGTTCTGGCAATTAGTAATCAGCTGAGTCAGAGTTCTTCAAGGGAGCTTGAAGAACTCTGGATCTTCCTCTTTTACATTTAAGTTCTTGTATCCAAAGGATCTACCTCTTTTACATCTAAGCTCTTGCATCCAGAGTGCAATCTGAATTGCTCAGCACAGCAGCCTTGGCTTTAGGGGGCTGTATCAAACAGATCCATACAATTGTTTCTAAGGAAATGCTTTTCCTATTGCCTTTGACAGTTAAAAGTGAGGCAGTGGAGTGTTCATTTGCTGGAGTACCTGAGTGTGGAAGTCATTCAAGTCTGATCTGGTGACATTTTCCCCAGGGAGGGTGTTTCCTGTCTGTTGATATGGTCCCTACAACTAGAGCTGCTCAATGCACTTGTGCTGGTTTTGAGTAACAAATGAGCACAAAGATCAACCAGTTCATGCTGAGAATAGGAAGTGAATAAGTACTGATGGGTCATAGCCTAATTCCCAAAACTGCATCCTCCTTTCCAAGTTTTTAGGTGGGCTCCTTGGCTGCAGACCAGATAGAAACATGAGAGGGAAGCTTTTGTTGCAAATGCTCCACTTCTGTGGCATTTTATAAGGAAAATAAGGGTACCAGGCTCTTCAAATGAGGGTTTCGTTCCAAGAGACCTTGTTTGGGGTTCATGATGTGGATTCACACTTCCAAATGCACTAATATCACAACAACTCATAGTGCTAGCAAAGCTGATGGCAATACTGCAGGTGTCTGAGACTAATTTGAGGACTCCATTTTATTGTTTTGGGGGTAAAAGATCCCCATCCCTGGGTGACTGAGGGTTATGAAAATACATGGATTAAATCTAGGCTGAAGATTTGAATCTTGCTCTGCACTTCACTGACCTGGATAAGGTAAAAGACAGTGTGATCAAGTTCATCACTTGGCTCAAAGAGCTTGCACAGTTCCTTACAGACTTTATCATCCAGGCCTCCTTATCTTGCTCCATCTGCTCCATTCCAGTGATATTTTTAGCATGCATTCACTGTACAGTTTTTCCAGTCTGGCTGCCTGACCCTTTGGTTTCCTAACAATGCAACTGCAATGGAAGTGGTGCATGAGCAAAGGCTGCCACCGAAGTGGGATTTTTTCCAGCTCCCAGAATAACTCCCAAATTTGACCAATCCTCTCACCTTGGAGCTGTTTTTAACGAGTCAAGCTGGGAGGTTTTTTTTTCTGTAAGGTTCTGTTAACCTAGAAATGGCTTCAGCTCTGCTTTGAAGTTAACACTTCATTAAGATTAATTGGGGAAGTTCACACCTCTGCTGGGAGTTTGTCTAGCAGACTGCGAGACAGGAGCCGGCTGATTTACACGCCGGTGCCTGGCTTTGTAGCTGTAAAAGGGAGGGCAGTCACTGGCTCCAAGAACAGTGCAAGAACTGAAAAATGACCCTGCTTCCACAGCTGGGCTCCTCCTGCTCCTGAACTCACCGCAGGGAATGGATGCTGATCACAGCTGCCTTGAACTTGCAGTACAGTTTCAGGTGCCAACCTCGGGACACCAGTGCAGGGGATAAATGATTAAACCGTACATTACTGGTGGTGGATAAACCAAGAGGTAAAGTTTTCCATTTGTCTACTGCTGCCTGGTATGAGCTGGGGATTATTCAGCACAAGGAGGAGAAGGGAAATGGGGCTGGCTTCTGCTGACACATGGGCCAAGTCCAGGGCTCTGTGTCCATGGAGAGGTCTCCTGGAGGATGTGGGGGTAGGAGAGCTCTGTGAATGTCTTCTTCCCTTTGTGTCAGGCCCATGATGGGAAGACAGAACCCTGCAATGTGTCAGAACCATCAGAACCAGGAAAGCTGACATCCTTTTAGCTTCTTGGATTTGGCAGGGTTAGGTTTAGAGGTGGACTCAGTGATCTTAGAATAATTTAGGCTGGAAAAGAGCATTATGAGTCTGCTGGCAGTGCCAGCTCTGCTAGGAAGGCAGTGGCCACAGCAGCAAGGTGGCACATGTTCTTTTGTTTCCTCAGCTCTGTCTTCTTTCTCCTTGTCAGGATTCTCTTGGATAATCATCACAATGTAAATAATCTGTGGTTGTTCGGGGTCACGTGGTCATACTTGATGATTTCTGGAGACTAAGTTAGGCTGATCCCAAGTGAAATAGCTTTAAGCAAATGGATGCTTCATCTATATGTTATCTCATGTACAGGGAGTTCACAGAATCAGAGAATATGCTGAGTTGGAAGGGACCCACAAGGATCATCAAGTCCAAGTCCTGGGCCTGCACATCACCATCCCCAAGAGTCATACCATGTGCCCAAGATCATTGTCCAAACACTTCTTGAGCAGACAGCTGTGACCAGTAATGTCTTAACATCAGATCCCTCTGTTAGAGCAGCACAGAGTTAATGATGTCAGGGAAAGCTGTGATGGAACCTTTTCCCTTGCCAGAGTATGGATGAACAGTACATCAGAGCTATGGCCGAGTTACTTGTGGCATAGTAAAGGAGTCAGATCTTGCAGTCTGTCAAGGTCCATGTTCAGAATAGTTTGTGCCCTTACTCAGGGCACAGCCTTAGCCCTTAGCCTTCATTCTGAAGATCAGATGAGCTGCAGAGTCCTGTACAAGGCAGCTGAATCTGGAGTGAGCTCTCCCATTGAGCAGCTTTTACCTTCTGCAGTTCTGAGTCCCCAGAAGATCTGCTCAGCGTTTTAAGGGGTTCTGATGAGCTGTGATAGGACAAAATAAACAATGGTGTGTAGAGTTTGCACAACAGCTCTGTACGTACTGCTTTGTGCAGGATAATCCTGTGGCCTGAAGCCTGGAGAAACCTCCCTTGGAGCTCAGTCAGCTTCTTTGATACAGCTTTTATCTCACCCTTTACTGTGTTTATTGCTGGCAGAAAACAAGAGTAAATGTATAGATAAACTTGAGGCTCTTATCATCTTGGCTAGAAGGGTAATCCTGGCTCCATTCATGTAAACAGCTAAATTCCTTCTGATTTCATTTGTACCAGGTTTCATCTCTTTGAGTGCATTTTTCTCCCTCTGTTTGCAGTCCTTGAAGCAATCACAGACTGCTGTCTGCCACCTGCATTCCACCAGGGACTGGGATTGCTGCTGAAGGCTCAGCACAAGGGGAAAAACCCTCCTTGGAAACTTTCAGATCTTCAGACAGTTCTGGGACAGGGAGTGAGGTGGGAATTCATGGACCAGGGGCTGAAAACCCATCAGGTACTGGAGGGAACAGCTGGGGGAAAGGGGCAAGGCTGCAAACTTCCCCTTTGATGCAGCTGCTGAGATAGGCTCCATTCCCTGCACTGCCAGCAGAGCACAAAGCCTAAAATCTAATATTAGAGAGACAGTGATGGGCATTACATCTTGAGGTTTCAGTGTTTTAATGTTGTTTCTATGGTACCAGTACCTGGAATCTTCAGAAAAATAAAATAAAATTTAATGATAACAACCAGAGAGTCACTGCCCTACTTCTATATATAGAAGCCCTCTGCTTTAATATCATGATTTCAAATCTGATAAGGATGTTTCCAGTTCCATGATTTTTTTTTGCTGTCTGTGGCTCATACAGGTGGAAAAACAACATGAACATTCATAATTTAGTTTCTGAAATAAATATTCTACTTCACTGGACAAAGTACTACTTTACAGATGAAAGTTCAGATACTGACTGTCCTAGAACTTCAGATCTCCTGTTTGTTATAGGTCAGATACAGATCTGACCTATATATTTATATATTTACAATACAAATCACCCTAGCATTGACCTAAGCAACCAACCATGATCCAGCCCAATGGAATCTGGGCTAATATAAGTCACCATAAGTTGGCCATAGAAGTCCAGAAGCACTGGAAACCACACAGTTTTATCTGTATTTCCATCACTTGGAAATTGAAATGCAGCTTATTTTAGAAACAAGTTAGCCAAGTGCTGCTGCAAGACAATGGTTAAGATAAACAAAAAGTAATGTCCTATGTGGAATATCATTGGAAGTGGAAGTTCAGCTGCCCAAGTTTGAGTTCATGAGAGACACCTGGCTCTTGAAAAACTTCAGTCATAACTGCTTGAAGGTGAACCTGTGGGATTCACTAGCCCAGACTGGGATAATCTGATGGAAAGGAACTTTCCTGACCTGGAGAAGATTTGATGATTAAGGAAGAAGTGTCCTGTGCTACACATTCCACCAGAAAGACAGCACTTGCCCAAAGATAAAACCCCTGGCAGCATAATAGGAGAACATCTTGGGTTTGGACTGTGGTGAGAAGAGTCTCTAGGGTTACTTAGAGGCGTTCCTCCCAGGGCAACAACAGATGCATTTCTCCTTAATTTACTTGAAAAGTCTCTTTCTGTGCCTTCTGACCAGTGGGCAGCAGCGCATTTCACTCCAAAAAATTCTTCCCATTTATGAGGCTGCAGCAGAACTCAGAAATACTGCAGACAAGTTAACTGCTCTTGAAGATCAGACAGGAGGGAAAAGTATTCCCTAACTGACATGATAGGTTGTCCCAACAGAGGCTTTATTCTAAAACAGTTTCATCTTTCCAAATATAAAAATCTAAAACAGTGGTGAAGGAGGCTAGAGTTTCTTTTTTGGCTCAGCCAGCTAACCTGGAAAGGTAGATCTGTGCAGTCAGTCAGGAAAGTAGCAAAAATTCCTGGTTGTAGCTCTTGGAAATCATTGCAGAAGCAAAGCCAGGTTATTTGTTATCATCAGAAACAGTCTGGAAAAAGCACGTTAAGATGTGGCTTTGATTTATTCTAGGACCCAGGGTTCAAGTTCAAATCCAAACCAGGATTAAATTTTGGCTTCAAATGATAGAAACAGTGAAGGATCTTGCTGGCTTTGGTGATAGGTCAGGTTTTTAAATTACCTTGATTTTTGCACACCTCCTCTTCCAGATAATTGAAACCACATTGTGTTACATGTATGCAGCATGAATTTCCATTGGTAACATGTCTTTATCTTGAGACATTACTTCTTTTTTTCTCCTGTAACTGAGACAAAGAACCTCCTTCTCTCTACCCCTGTCATCTTCCAGCTCCTGTTGAACAATCTGGGCCTAATTTGAATTCCAGTGATGAGGAATAACCTGATATTTTGCTTACCTTCGTGAATGAAAGGTTAATTCTGCACATCCCAGATTTATACTGCATGCTAGTTTAAGGGCATTTTACCGCACAGCTGGTGAGGGGTTTTCACAAATACAAGAGAGGACTGTATGTTATTTTACTTTTCCTTTCAACACGCTTTTTTTTTCATAAAGTTCCCAGCTGACTGCACACTCTTGAATGCAGCAATCTGTTTAATCTAGTTTTAGCCTTCCTTTTCCTGTTTTGCTGTTTACTTTTCTTCCCATGCCAGTAGCGATTGAGGCAATACTGTGGGTCCATTATTTGTTTCAGGCATCTTGGAATATATGTGTTGGCTTTGCTCTGTGTGTGCATGCATGAGAGAAAGGGAATAAGCATGCATGTGCCCAATTAGTTAGTACACTTAAATTAATGAAGAGCAATCTGTGAATCTGCTTTTTTTCTGAGAATTTGGAAATGCTGGGATCTTTTGCCATGTAACTTTCAAAAACTTCAAAAGCAGCTATAAGGTCACAGTCTAATACTCCTTTCTGTATACTCATGTCTTTTCCAAAAATATTTCCCAACTTAATCTTCAGTGTGTGGAACAGGAGGGCAGAGGGGGAATGGCAGTGTTTACGACCAAAGTGCAAAGATGAGGAAGAAAATTAAATCCACAAGAAAGGGAATCTTTTGATCTCTGCTTCATTTTCCTCATTACCAACTTAACATTACCAACAGTTATGGTTTAACTAAACACTGAGTTTATGGACCCATGTCTCTGTCTACAGATAAGGGAAGGTCAAGAGGAACTAAGCTAATGCTGTGTTTGCTTTTGCACATTTTCCTTGAATTGGGACACCCAAACAAGTCAGTGGGAGTCTAAACACCACCAATGATTTGGGTGTGTTGCTTCTTGTAGTAGGTAAAATACAATCAAAGATGATTGCACTGGATAGACACACTCCTGAGAAGAAAGAGTCTCAGTAATATCACAGGTGAAGAGGCCTCTAGGGTCCATGAAACTTGAAAGAAAATACCACAGTAAACTGAACAGCACCAAAATTAAGCCATCTAGAAGAGTTTGGAAGGAAGTGTTAAAAATCCAGGCTTTATGTCCCTTTTTTTTTTTTCCTCCTTGGTTCTTGAATTGTGAGAAACCCTCAGGGGTCAGAAAAGCTGCAAATGGGAGGAGGAGGGAGGTGTATGGAGGATGTCTCTGTTCTCTAGGAAATCCCCTCTGTCCACCCTCTGGAGCAGTGAGAAAAACTCGTTTCCAGCAATGTTTCTGCCTCTCATTCCACAAAATAAAACCAAAGGAGAGACTCAGTTTCACCCCATCTCTCTACCTTCAAAACTAACCTTACTGACTCCTGCCCACGAAAGGAGGTCCCTGTCAGGTTGATAAAGACATCCATTGTTTGAGAACTCAAAGAGATCACATCCTCTTCATCACTGTCGCTGTCCTGGCTTCACTCCTGGCTTGTCTGCTCCAAACACCAGGAGAGGTGGTGAACTGAGCCTGCACAGGGTGTCTGTCTGGCAGCCCCAAGGGATGCCTTGAATGGTCCTTCCAAAACACTGACCTGTCACAATTTGTCCTCCAGCTGGGATGACTGATGCCCTCAGAAAACCCATGTGCACCAGAAAGGAGTTTAGGTGTGCCATGAAGAAGTCAAGGAAAATCCACAGGTCCAAAAGAAGAAATAAAATATGAACCAGTCTGCTACAGCACCAATACCATCTGAGGAAAATAAAAACCTTTTTCTTTCTGTGCTTTCTTCCAATGTACAGAAAAATGACATAGCCAGATTCTACCCTCCTGAAACTACTGAAACGCATAAACAATAACCTGGGATTGGACATTAAGGAAAACTTGTATTAGGGCAATTCCCAGAGAGAAATAGCACCCACAGGTGTGTGCATTGGAGAAATAAGGTATGTCCCTTTTTCCTGGTATAATTTATGACTTTAGGTCTGAGTACACAGCTAATTCTGAAGTAGTTCTGAAAACAAAAGGCAAGAAAAGAATAATGGTTCCTGAGAAGCCAGTATGCTGGCTCGGACTGATGCTGGCTGCAAACATGTCTGGGTGAGCTGAATCTGGAGTTTAAGCACAAGCAGATCATTTCAGACTGTCCTGCAGCTAAGTAACATTTCACCCTGGGGAACTCTCCCTTCCAAACCCTTCCACTGTTCCACACAGGCTTCCTTTCAATGTTCTCAGTGGGTTTTCTTCATCTTCACTCTTTCTGAAGATTTTGGGAAGTTCAGAGAAGCTGCTGTATTAATTTTTTTCAGATGTTTTGAATTCTGAAAGTCTTCACCTGCAGAGGATTTATCCTGATAAGGCATTAATTACAGCTTTACTTGAAGAAAGATAACTGTTCACAAAGTGAAGGGTTCTCAGCTCCTTCTTAGACACTAACATGAGCAATTCTGAATGGAGATCTGTTCAGGTGTTCTGGACATTTGCATGTCAGCGTGCAGAAAAAGCAAGCAAATGCAAATGAATGTTCCTGAAACAGCAGTGGAAAGAAAATATTTTTTTACATACCCTAAAAAGACCTTGTTATAAGGATCATGACAGCAAGAGCCCAATAGCAAGAGACAGCAGTGTTAAACTTCCAGAGCAGGAGATGAGAACTGGCTGGCTGACAGCAATGGAACTGGGATTCACTCAGACTTCACTGAGATCCTCAGCTCAGTGTTTTATTAAGCATCCAGAAGTGCTTAAGCCCTAGAAAGCTCCTTTAGGTGTAATTTGGGCTGCATGACTCTGAATGCAGGAAGCCTTCCTGAGCCCCAGAGTGTGGTTTGCGCACATATGCATGTGAGTGCAGGCATGTGCTCATCAGGGAAGCAAAAAGGAGGAACTGAGGCAGCAGACACATGACTCAGGGTGTGTGGAGATTGGTAATGTAACCCTGGTATTGCAGCAAGTTTGGATCTTCATTTGGCAGCACCTGGGCTTCCTCCCAACAGAAAATGCTGCAGGCTACACTTATGCTGAGCAGTTAATTATCTGTGGGAGCAGGTAAGGGATTAGTGACCAGGTAGAGTTTCACACCTGTCAATGGGGTGAACACTGTAGCTGCTCAGAAATACTTGGCAAGAGAGGAAATAATACAGCTTTTCCTATGCTAAACCACAAGCCCCTTCCACATGAACTGAAGGGGAATTGTCTCCTGTTGGCGGAATTTGGTATGTGACGTGCCTGGACGAGATCTGGTTCCAAGTCGTGTTGCTGCATGTGCCTGGCAGTAATGCTGGCTTAATAAGTATCTGTCCTCCTCTTACACCCATGCCTACCTCTGTGCTGCAGCCCACACCCCTGCCTTTGGTGCTGTTGGAAACCAGCCGTGGAGATACCTGGTTTGAACAGCAAATATAAACCCAAGCCTTTTTAGGAATGCTGGCTCACAGCCAGATCAATATCCTGACCTGATTGGCAGCCCTGATGCAAGCCCCAGGACCCAGAGGGCAGAGCACAGAGGTACCAGCCAGCAGTGAGGGGCAGCAATAGCTCAAGCCTAAATTCCTACCACAGACTTTGCATCACGTCCCTGGAGCTGGAGCCACAATTTGGGCAGCAAAACTCAGCCTAATCCAGTCTCTGTTCTGAACAGTGCAGGGACAGCACAGGTTTAACCCACGTTTTACCTTTGCCTTTAAATTAACCAGCATGAATTTAGGTTTGCATCCTACACCCAAAGAAATCTTATTGAGCAGCTTGTTTCTGCCAAGGTAATTAATCAGGAGATGGCAAAAGATCACTTTGTTTCATCCCAGATTTCAAACCCCATTTGTCTGCTGTTCCCTGGCCTGTCAAGGTTTTCCCACATGCTGTGTGTTCTGGACATCATATGGTCTCTTTCTTTTAGCTGTAGGTGATTGCAATACAGCCCCTTCAAAGAAATCCCACTTTTACTGTCTGTTAGTATTCAAAAGCAATCAGATGTTAATAGGTTTATACAAAAGTTTACCTGAATTTTTTTCTGCTCTCACTTGTTTAGCTTTTGTTCTAATAACCTGTGTCCCAAGTGAAAAGACACCTGCTCACTGGATTGACCTATCACAAAACCAAAAAATAGGGTCTTGTTTGCACCTTCTTTACCAATGTCTTTTGGCTATTGAAAATGCAGCACTTGTATCAGCTCACGTTAACTGTGTTTCCTCCTTTCCCTGATTAACACATCTAAGTTTAAGTGTTGGTTGCATAATTTACAGATAGCAAGAGTTTACTCTTTTTAGATTCAGCAAATGGTATTTAAAGTACTCAGGTGTCATTTTTTTGTTACTAAGATGGAGTCACAAAGTCAACTGATGAACGGAACTGAGCAGTTTCCAGGGTCAAGTTCAAGCTTGTAAAAGATGAGTTACTAAAACTTAAAAATTCTCTGAAGCTCCAATCTTTCCCTAACAAGAATAGAATTGTTGCTCTTTTTCTCTCTTTCCATATGCAGCATTATGGAAGAAATGCAGAGTAAGATATGGACATCTCTTGAGCATTTGTTGAAATTAGCATTCTGGTCATTGCTGGACGTTCTTTGTGCCAGGCAGAACTGTGCCTTTTCCAAATAACTCCATCCTGGCCCCTGATACTGCATGCGCTTACTTGATTATTCTGAATACTTCAGAGTACTTTTATAGCTCTCTCATAATGAACTGCCAAGTGTGTTTTGAATATGTTAATCCCAGGATTAAGTTAAATATAAATACATGCCCCCAGCACTCTGAAGGATTGATGCATTTTCAGTTTAATCTCTGAGGATTTTAGTACCATTCAGAAGAAATGTTCAATATCAATTCAGCATTGCTTCCAAGAAGGTGCACACTTTCATGAGGAATTTATATGAATCCCATTATAGATATGCTGGGAACCCTATTTTATAGTTACAGAAGAACCAAAACACCAAAGGATGAAGGGAGTGGTGTGACAACAGAATACATTTATTTTTTGGACAGGACAGGATTAATAAGCGCTGCCATATGAGATCAAGTATTTACGTGGTCTAAACTCTCTGCCAGTTCCAGTTTGTTTTAAAAATTCTGATGGATTAACTCTGAACAGCCAAGCTGTATGCCAGATCAGTGCCTCACTGCCATCCCAGCTATAGGTTGAACCCCAGAGCAGATGTGGGGTGAGCACAGAGGTGACAGAACTGCACCACGCACTGTGACAAGTTCCTCAGACGTGCCTGCTCCAGGGGAAATGTGCTGAGAACAAATTTGGAATTACACACATGCAGTTTTTTTGCTCATGTAACCATGGCCTTACAACTGGGACTCAGAAGACTTGAGGTCTGGTCAGGGATATCAGGACTCCTTGTGCATCTGTGCCCTTCCCCATCCTCATCCCAGCAAGCAGAGCTGAGAGACACCAGGGAAGTTACAAAAAATCATGGACAGACTGTGAGACCCTGAGGATATTTGTGAATTTGGGACAGTAAAACAGTGTTGGTAGTAAAAATGGACCCAGTGAACAGCAAATGGATTGCTGAAGGCATTCCAAGGGTCTGTCTGCGGCCCAGGTGTTGCAGTGCTGCCTGGCTGCACCAAGGAGCAGCTCTGGGCTGGGGGTCAGGGATGAGAGGGGGGCTGCTGTGCCCTGCTCCAAATAGAGACTGGCTGTGGGCACTGGGAATCAGCTCTGAAAATCTCACAGAGTTTAACTCAGGGAAACAGAACTGCAGGCTCTGTGGTGAGGAGCTGGCGAAGAGTGTGACCTTGCTCCTTATTTTGTGACTCCATTTTTAAAGCTGAAGTAGTGTGGGGGGAGAGGAATAAGAAACATCTGAAATATGTGTCTGTGAACTTTGTCAATCCTTCTAAAATGCCTATTATGTTTCTCTTTATTGTATATGGAATAAGATTTATATTATAACTGGCATTTTTATGTCACCTTTCCTTCGTAACAACTTTCTTTTAGAAATCACAAAGCATATTAACAAATGCCCATCAATTAAGCCTCACATAATAATTGTGTGGGTAATGGAAATTATTCTATTTGCTTTCTCATCCCTTCTAGATTTGTTTAAATCACATGAATCTTCAAGAATTAAGAAAAACAGCAGCAGAAACCTATGAAGAATCCACTGTTTGGGTTTTTGGGATTTTCTTCTCTTCTTTTTCCCCCCCCCCTTATTTTAACAGGCTACAATCATTCCTCCATCCCTATATCAGCTCTGTGGTCCGCTTTCAAGTGAGACTTAAGTCCATGTTTGCCTTCTCAGCTGTGGAATCACTCAGGACTGATGCAGACACCACATCCCTGTGTATCACAGCTGTGATCTGCTGGGGTGCACAGAGGAAGGCAGGAGCTGACACAGCACCCAGCCTGTATTACTTTCCTTGTTGCATTTGCTTCTCCCTTAATAAAAAAATAACTCCAGGTTTTGTTGATTTTTAGGGCATGTTGCTAGATCTTAACTTTGCTATTAAAAAAAAAGGTTTAAATTGTATAGAATTTAGGTGTGGTAATGTATGTGACAGGACATGATGGAGAGGGTAAGCCTGGCTATTTATTGTAGATAAAAAAGTAATAGAATTGTAAAATATGTATTATTTTTTAAATCATTCTAGCCTGAGGCAGGGTTAGCTGAAGAGGTTTTTCCAAGGCCGTACGAAAACATTTATATTCCAGACTCAATAATGTATCTATTTCATGATGATAAACAATCTCAGGCATCACCTTTGAAGTCTGGAAAAGTTAGCAGCTTGGTAAATAATTTTCAAAACGTGAGTGCTTTTCAAAGTAGCACTTGATATATTTCCATGCAACTTTGGGGAAGCTCTTGGAAAAGTCATTGATGGAAGAGAATCTGATGTGAAACTCTAAAATCGTTCAGTGGGCTTGTTTTTCTTTTTTCAGATAATACACTTGAAGTTTGTGATTTTTTTTCATAGGGGCTTTACATCTGGTATAAAGATTCTTGGTTTATTGAAGATATATAGAGCTTTTGAAGAGTCTGTCTCACCTCCATGATGTTTTGGAAGAGGACTTGCACATGGGCATGACTGGGCAATCTCCATCCAAAAGCACTGAGCCTTCTGCTTCCACACTGCCAGCCAGGCACTTGGAGATGCTCCCTGATGGCTAGACAGGAAAAAAGGCATTGTTAAGTTTATTTTTGCTCCTTTTATGACTAAAAACACACTTAGCAGAATTCTGAAAGGAGGAGGAAACCACAAGTGCACGCAATGTGGCCAAGGCTCCCCTGGATAAGAAGTGTTGGGAGCAAGGCTGGGCTGGCTCTTCCCTCTCCTCTCACTGGGATTTATGGTCATCCCATGATCCAGGGGCTGGAACTGCCAGCACCAGAGGGGCTTATGACTCCTGTTGTTTTAAAGTTATTTGTGCATTCACTGTAGGCATTATGAAATTGCTGTGAGCTTTTTATCTCTGAAGAGCCAGACTTCTGAGCCACTGGCGTAGCTTCCTAATCACAGGCACAGAAACTCCTGAACTTTAACTGGAAGTGTTATCTGGGCAGTCTTCTTTTGAGTTACTTTGGGGGGAAATCAGTAATTGTGATTGTTTAAAAAGCTTACATTGAATGCTTTGCCATTGCAGAGCAAAACCTGCTGAGTCACTGGTAACAGTTTAATTCCAAAGTTGGCAACATTTCTCATGGATTGCCCTGTACACAAAAATCTCCATACTGCATATGTATGTAGTTAACAGTAAATAAGGCTGTTGGTCTTTAAAAGATACATTATTGTGTCTAGAATGTTGGACTTTAAAAGATACATTATTGTGTTTTGGTATGGCCTAGCAAAAACCTCTTAAGCTATGAAAAGAAGAAAAATCCTTCAAGCCGTACCTTGACTGATTTAAAATGAAGATGAATTTTTGACAAAACACCATTTGTAGCATGCAGTATGAAGATTCCCAGTGTGTGGCAAAATGCTTTCATGATACCACTAGAGAAATCAAAATAAAGAGCAGAAACTACTTAGGAATTCACTAGAAACCTTGGTGGGAGCTAGAAATAAAGCCCCCATGTCTGGTGCTTCCATTTGGCAAGAAAAATAAATGTTTACTTGTTAAAGCATTTATTTCTAAATTGTTCAGGTGTGGCTGCCCTTTACAGGAAAGCGGGTGCACAACTGGCCAGGGAAAAGAAAAAATTAACTGGAAAAATAAATACTGTGAAAAGGAAGGGGATACAGCACAGAGGAAAACTGCAGTGATAGAAAAGGGCAGTGGATCAGCAGAGGTTTGCTGGTATGTGCAGAAATGACAACATCTGATTTATTCTTTTTTTACATGTCCAAAAGCTTCATTTCATTAAGATTGCAATCTTTTGTATGAATACTTGGCAGAGAGTGTTCCTTAGAAATGTGGGTTTTGTTGTTGGGTTTTTTTTTGCAGTGACAAGAAGATAAACTGCTGGTTGTAAAGACTGCTGCAGGGGAAACACTGGGGGTATAACCACCTAATTATGAATTTCCTGAATGTGCAACATGACCAGGAGCAACTGGACAGGATTAGTGCTGTATGTTTCATCTCCAGCTGTTTCATGAATGCCAATCTCCAAACTCTTCCAAGAAGAACATTATTTTTTTTCCATGGCCCTACTTTTGGCTTTAACAATGCCAGCAATACTGCTTTGTTTTCTTTAGAGCCTGAACTGAAACGGGAGCTTTCAACAAAACAAACCCCAAGCAAACCTAACGAGCCAAAGAGCTGCACAGTGTTAAGGAGATTTAGCTGAAATATTTGCAAAATATCAAAAGGAACATCCTTCTTGTTGGCAAAACTGGAACTAACACTGCAGAGATGCATGATTACGAGACAATAAATGAGAATATTTTCTTCTGGTGCAGTGGTCAGAAGTTATTGTTTTGAATAAGCACCACTGGTGTGTAATCTTCACGGCGAGCTTCTTGAATTGGTGAAGTGCCAACCCTCTTGGGAAGCTCTTAGCAGACAGGAACTTATTTAAACTTATAAAACCAACGTAGATGAAAAAATGTAAAAAATGCCCTGTGTAAGGCCTCAGCTTGCAAACAGACAAATTGTGAAGACAATGGTGCTTCTCATGGAAGAGAGGGCAGCAGGAACCTTTTCTTTCCATGATGCCTTTGTAAAGATTAAGAAACAGCTTACAGAATAATATCCCTGACTAACAATAACTTCTGGGGTGTCAGAAATCAAGTCTTTACTGTAATGGCACGGGTCTTTGGAGAGCCTCCTCTAGCTGCTCGTGAAGTTCTCTGCTCTTTTGTGACTTCTAGTAGAGTTTGGACATATTTGTTGCTTAGTAGTATCTGTATTTAGTGATTAGTAAAATCTCTGTGAGATTCAAAGGCCAAATTAAAGACTTGTCCATTAAATGTAATAAAATGATGTCCAATAAGTAATTGATTTTATCACATTGATGTGCAATGCAAAGTTACCGTGCACTGCACTAACAGAAGAAGCAGAGAAATTTTATTTCAGAATCATACAGAGGTTACTCCTCTGATCTTTTCTCGACAATAAGATTTTTGGGGCTTAATTTCTTCACATGTTATTGAGCATGAGAAATTCTGACCTGTGTTATCCTAAAAAGGGAAAAATCTGCTCTTTAATACCATGAGTACAAACTCGGTCAGTTCATGAATGCAAACCTGTGAATATATGCTGAGTGAATAACTGGCATTCATTTCCTCCAAATAGAGAGGTACAGACAGAAATCCTGGTTCATTCTGATGTTTACATGCCCTACTTATTTAGAAAGACTGTCCTGCAGAATTTTGGATTCCCTGCAGTAAAAGTGACCATTATAAACTACATACACTTACCCAGATTTTTTCTTGCATGTGCCAGTGTCCACAGGCACTTTATTGAAAATAAAGCATTGTAAGGATTGAAGGAAATTATCGTGTTTTCATCTGTACAATCTATTTTGCCTTTAGCTTTCTTTTTTTTTTTTTGTCCCATAAAAGAGGAGAAAAAACTACCATGACCAGATTGTACTGTGTGATTTTGAGCACTCAATTGTTTAAGTTGCATTAACTTTATCAATTTGTGAGGCATACTGACAGAAGAGCATTTTAAAACAAGAACAGATATGGCCTTCTCTTTATTCTGTGAGAGTAGTAAATTATGTCACCACAAGGAGGGGGAGGGAGGAGAGGTGAGACATCATTTTGTTCTGGGTGTTTTTGTGAGGAGATCTTCCACGTGTGCTTTGAGCATCCTGCCAGTCCCACCTCTCAAATGGCAGGGTCAGGTCCAAGTAAGGGATGCTTCAGGGCCATGTTCTCAGCCTGAGGGGTCACCAAAGACAATTTTGCTGAGTACTTCTGTCTTTCTTCCTAAAAGTTGCTGCTGGCAAAAAAAAAAAAAAAAAAGAAAATAAAAAAGAAAGACATGTGAACCCAGAGTTGTTGCTATGGATGAATGTGAACTGTTAGGACACTGAATCCTGAGTCCTCACCCCACAGCTGCTCAGAGGTGTGATAATGCACATGGAGAGAAAACTCCTGGGGCCACAGTCCATCCAGGGTTTGGGTGGAACCATCCACCCTCTGTGCTGGTGCTATGCAGGGTTAAAACTGACTGAGGGCAGTATGTCCCAGGTAAAAACCAACACAGTATTCTGCAAATAAATCAATCAAAGCATGCTCTGTGTGCTGTCAAACAGCACCGATGCCAAGATCTCTGCCTGCCTGCCCTCCAGAATTCAGAAGATGCTGCCTGTGGGAATAGTAACAGTTTAACTCAAATCCCATCAGAAATGTGAGGGGAAGTATCCTGAGAGAATAAAGACTGTCTTCACAGCCTTGGCAATGATGTCTGACCTCCAAGGCCACATCCCAATTGTACAGAGTCATGGGCCCCTCTCTGGGTTTTGCCACAGAATAGGAGGGAATGGCTGATGGAGATGATGGCAGAATAGAGGATTTGGAACTGGTTTGGATCCAGCCTCAGTCAACAGTGCCAAAATTGTTACTGTGTGATGGCTAAACAATTCCAGCCTGAAAGGAGCTGGGGGTTCTGTCTGCTCCTGCTGCATCTGCAGCTTCAGAGTGGCTGTCATGGGGACAAGGATCCAAGAGAAAGACCAAAGGATAGAGCTCAGCCCCTTCATCCTGCTCCTCTGCAACAGTACATGAGGGAAGAGAGATGGAAAAGATGCACTATTGCCACTTGCTTCCTGAATAAACAGAAAGATCTCACTGTGATAAAAGATAAATATGTGTGCTATTGAAAAAAAAAACCAAAACACCAGACTCATCAAAACAGAAAAATCAGTTCATAACTTTGGTCTGTATTTATTTGGATGATAGTTTAGGTCAGTCATTTTCTCCAGTGTGACTTGTCTGTCCCTGCTGTGTCATCACTTAACCTAATCCTTTTCCTTTTTCAGTGGCAAGAGACATTTCCTCTTGGTCTGATTAATGCTCTTCCTAGATGAGCTGGCTCAGGGAGTAAGCTGTTAAAGAAATAGTTTTATCTGTTATTTATGTAGGAACTCTCTGATGGAAAGCAATCTTTGCTTCACTCTCCCCTGCCCTGTCTCCGTTCCTGAGCCATGGCCAGGCTCCATTGAATCCCTTTATTGTTGCTGTTATCCATCTGCTCTTCCAGCTCATCAGGCCTGTGGGGATGAAAAGAAGGAGCTCCAAGGAGAAGGCCACATTTGCTCCAGGTCCAGGCTGACCTTGCTCTAGTTTTTATGAGTCTGCCCTTCTGCAGTTTCAGGTGAGACTGGAAATGTCTCCATGCCTGAGGACCCTGTTCTGAGTTTCCAGATATGGACCAGACTTTTAGATAGATAGAAAAGCTACAAATCAGCCCTATGGTTCCATTTCTTTCCTCTTCTTTATTTCTTTTCATTTTGCTTTCTCCAGGTTTATTTACTCTTCAATTTAAATTTTATCTTTTTTTCATCATTTTCCAACTTGTGTCAGTGATATTTTTCCCTTCTAAACCAATGCCTTCACTGTCCCTTCTCTCTTTTTTTTTCCCCCAAAACTGTCTATGAGACCAAGTAAAGTCTTTAAAACCCCAGTGAATAATTAATCTCATCTGGTCTGTAACTCTATCCAGGACCATCAAAAAGTTTGCATGTTTTGGGTCAATAATAAAACAAAACATTTTTCTACTTTTAGATTTTATGCATTACAAAAGTTTTTGCAATTAACAATGAACAATACTTAGTGCTGGCTGACCATTCCACAATGAAAAATCTTTCCCATGGGAAATTTGCCTATTTGTTATTTTCGTAGGAATTATCTATTTCAGATAACTTTATTTTCATTTTTCTGGGTTTTAGCCATGTACAAAACATCCCCAAACCCAGCCTATTTGGCTATGATGCTTTTACTCAGCCTTGATGCCAAACTGATTTTTCTTTAGTGTGTGTTTCAGCAAGAAGCAGAACATCAAGGAGTCCTATGGGAAAAATGTTTGTGTTGATATTTTAATGGAAGCTCAAGAAAATACACCTAGGTTGTCTCAGACTCCAGAGGGTTTTCCAGTTTTTGAAAGGAAAGCTTTCTCTGGTGGATAAAGTGGATCAATCATTGATAAAAGTTGTTGGGAAAAGTAACAGTGAAGAATACCGTGATGGAGAGAAGGCAGAGCACAGGACGTGTGGGCGATGAGCTCCTGCAGAGGAAGGTTGGCTTCCCCAAGGACCACAGCTAAATCAAAAGACCCTTCATAGCATGGCTGTGATCTGTGGTGGGGGTAAGGCCAAGTCCTATTTTAAGCTTTTCCTGTAACCAGATTAAAGCTCCAGTCATGATTCCCCCATGGCTTGGATGCAGTGCTGAGAGGTGAATGACCACCACGGCCCCTCCTCGGGGCTCTCTTCCAGAGCCAGGGAATAAACTTCTTTTCTTTAGGGCCGCACAATTTAATAAATCAGAGCATTTCTTTAGCCCTGAAAACATTGCCTAGAGCTTTTCTTCCTTGCTCACAACTGATGGGAATGTAGGAATGACCACACTGATGGGAGCGCAGGCCTTGCCTTTGCAGCAACCAGCAGCAGGCACCAAGGGGAGGACACAGACATGGATGGGGACATGTACTGATCTCAGCCTGGAACTGCTTGGGCAAAGGGCTACCCTGTCAGAAATGGCATTTTTGTGACAACTTTCCATCACAACCACACAGCCCTGCTAGGGCTGCGTGGACAGGGGAGGCTCGGTGGGTGATGCGTGATCTAAGGGTGATATTCAGCAGTAAGTGAAGGGTCTACAAAACATATCTTTTGAGGAACAGCTGGGGGAGAGCTTGTTTTGTATGGAGAAGAAGAGGATCAGGTGAGAGCTCATCCCTCTCTACAAGTCCCTGAAAGGAGATTGTAGCCAGCTAGGGGATGCTCTTTTCTCCCGCACCGGCAGTGAGAGGAAAACAGCCTTAAACTGAGATAGGGGAGATTGAGATTAGACATTAGAAACAAATGTTTTACTTTTAGGGTGGTCTGACACTGAAACGGATGGAGGTGGAGTCACTATCCCTGGAGGTGTTAAAGAGGCGTCTGGACCTGCCGCTGGGCGATGCTGTTTAGGGGTTATAGCGGTGCGGCTGGCTGGGCGGCTGGACTGGCTCATCTTCAACCTTGACCATTCTCTAACTCTATTATTCCGTGATTCTAAGGAACGACGAGCGGATCGCGGCGGGCCGACGAGGCGGAACGGGAACCGGAGCGGGAACCGGAGCGCCTC
>NW_005054309.1:7619762-7622312 GCF_000277835.1 Geospiza fortis | reverse complement strand
CTCCGCCTTCAGAACGTCGGGATCCAGAGGGCATGTTGGAGAAAAAGCTGGAGAAAGGCGCGACCGTCTTCTCTTGGCCCCGTCCTCCCCGCCGGGCTCCTGGCAGAGGCGGCTTGGGGAAGGAAACTCCTGGAAACTTTTTATTTTTGCTTGCCAGACACCTTTTTAAAATGGCATGCGACCAGCAGACGGAGTAAAAAAGAACAACCCTTTTTAAAAGCTTAACCTCTTTTAGGTTAAGGCCACAGCTGCATCCCCCCCTTCCCGGTTCTCAGAAATGTTCTATTTAAATAAGGTTTTGGCGGAGGTAGTGCGGCTTGGAGTTAAATGTAACGAACCATTTATCCCATCTATATTTGTAGAATAGAAGGCGCGGGGCAAGCCTGCCTCTCTCCATATTAGTAATTTTGTATTTCATTTGCATTTCTTTGTGTCCTTTGAGTGTATAAAAGTACTGGCCTTAAAGGGGTAGTTGCCCCATCACAGGGTGTGGGGGGGACTGAGATATGTGGAGATTAGAGTTCTTTGTTGGTGTTTTTTATTTTGGATTTTTTTGTTTGCTAATCGGACTCCGTGCTGGGTCTGTGAGAACAGGATTCACATATCCCAGTTACCTGTGCCCTAACCACAGCTGCTGTATCCCTTAACCGCTTACCCTGAAAGGTAAGGTACGTTCCTGAAAGGTGCCAAACCAGTCTGACTCGAGTTTAACAATGTGCTAGGTAATGGCATTTCAAACTTCCACAGATTTTTAAAGCGTGGAACACTATTTCTCAACCTTTTTTTTTTTGTTTCTGTAGCACCAGAGCTTGCTTAAAAGAGTTTGGGAGTGCCAGGCCTGGCAGTGCCTGTCCTGGTCTGGGTCTGCGCTTTGTTCTGATGGGGAGCGGCCGGTCTGGACACGGATGGCACAATGTGTGCTTGGCTGGGAATCCAGATAAAGGCACGGCTTCCATGAACCTCAGGAATGGCCGAGGGCTGCCTCCTGAGTGGAAGCATCTTGCTCCTCTTGCCCCGTTCACCTGCGGCCCGTGCGTCTTTCTCAGCAGTCGCTGCCGGTGCTACCAGTAAGAAAATGATTCTTGGCCGAATTCCCGGGGTCATTTCGGGTCTCGCACAGAAGCGGTCTGTTAGTGCTTTTCTCTTAATCTTCAGCACTTCTGTGGTTCCCTCTCGTTAATTTCAAAGCAGTTGTGATTTGTGGTTGTATTGGGACCCTGCTGTGGCAGAAACGTCTGCTGCCCCAGAAGTATCGTGTATTGTTCTTCCCAGTTCGGTATCTTTTAGCTGCTTTATGCTTATAATGTAGCTCAGAGATGGGTGTGTGTGGAAGGTGATAGATTTTGCGTATTTTTTTCTTTTTTAAAATTGTGTGCCTTTGTCATCTGGTTTGGGTTTGAGGTCACTGCTGGGACAGCAATGAGAGGGTTTTTTCATGCTGTTAGCCTATAGTTGGCCAAAGGATAAGAAATGAAGGTAGCTAGTAGCCAAAATAAGCTGATATTCTGCTACAGCCAAGAAGCTCAGAGCTGTAACTCCATACTGCAAGTATTTTATCTTTAGTCTCAGAAAAGTTTGTAGCTTTCAGTCTGAAATGTGTTTATCCTGGCACTTTTTTTCCTACGTGTAGTATTCAGGGAACTAAAAGAAGTTTTCTCCATCATACCTGTTTCTTAGCAGAGAATTTGGAGTTTTTTCACTTTATAAGTTTTCTTTATGTTCTCTGAGAAAGAGAAGCAGTTAAGGGCAGTCAAACTTCTGCAGTTCATAAATCTGTGCAAGAAAATATATACAGACCATGCAGAAAACTTCTGCATGTGTGTGGCTGTATTCATGAACTTTCTAATAAGTATAATTGACTTTTTCCCTCAAAAATGTAGGTTGTCAGAAGCAACATTTACAGGATGAATAAATGTTTGTAGCATGAGGATAAATGCCTACTAAGTACATGTAATTAAATACAAGGCCCAGAGCCTGAGAACACCTGAATCAAACAAATTACTCTCCACAGTGCTTTTTTTCTTCACTGTAGTCTGTCACTTCCCTCCAAAGAAAAGACATGGGGGGAGATGGAGTGACATCTTTGGAGCACTTGGAGTGGCACTTTGGGACAGACTGGGAGAGCATCCTGTCACTCCACCGAGGATGTTGGGTTTAAAGTCTGGAAATAGTGTCGCTGGAATTGTTTTGAGCAACATGCCACAAGTTATCGAAATTCCATTTGTTTGCAGTAGCCTTTGGTGTACAGCAAATAAAATAAATAGCAGAAGAAGCCAGCAGAGCCCTGTGTAAATCTCAGCTGTGCAAAATACTGGCGAGACAAAGTTTCTCAAGCGTTGCCCCCGAGGATTTGTGCCTCAGTGATTGTCTCTGCACTGCTGAGTGGTGGAGGATCCTTTGGAAACAGCAGTATCAAAACTCGTGTTGTTTACGGCCAAGGTTTAGTGTCCCTGTGTGATCTGTCCCTGGAGATGGAAGGTATGTGGGAAGAGGGAAGTTCTTCAAACAAGGCAGTGGAAATAGGAGCCGCTGGATACACAGCGGTGAAAA
>NW_005054309.1:7610782-7619752 GCF_000277835.1 Geospiza fortis | reverse complement strand
AGGAATGCTGGTATGTCAGCGAGCAGATAACTCCAGACAGCTTCCAGTGGGGACGTGGTGCTTGGCGTTTTTATCAGTTTATTCTAAGCACCTCTTTGCAAAATTAAAGTTGGAAGCCTGCTCGCTGTTGGATTCCAGACAGCCAGGGAAAAAAAAAAAAAGAAATAAAGCACAAACTAATTAAATGTGATTTATTGTGGAATTTGCAACAGTGTTGGAGAGATGAGTTGCCTTTCAGAAATGCTGCTGTGGATGTTAAATCTGTGCTTTGCTCTGGATGAGAAATGACAGTGCTGTTGAGCAAGTACACAAGAAAAACGTTGTCTCTGTTCAAGTCTGTTCTTGAGCAGGAATATTCCCTGGAGGTCCCAGGTAGTGCAGCTCGGAGCAAATCTTTGTGGTGCTTTTAACTGGGAAAAGGATGGGTTTCCTTGAGCTTAGAGGTTAAAAGGCAGGGCTTCTCCAGTGACATGCTTTCTGCATTTCATCTGAGGAATCCTTTGTTTACAAGTAAATTGTGGTGTTTGTTAGCAGATAACAGACAAAAAGCCAACAGCATAAGAAACACTCTCTATTTGTTTTTCCAATGGTGACAGTTTATAATGGTGATATACTGAAAATTGCTGTGTGGATGCTCTGTTTAGTAAACTGCAGCTATGTATAGTGTTAGTTTTGTAATATGAAGCAATAAACAATTCCTAAGTAATGAAATACATATTTTATAATTCCTTTTTTTGAGAGAAGGAAACTACAGCTAATACTATATGTGGCATTTATTTGTTCTGGCATCTGCTCCTCGTTCTCTAAGATACTCAGTGAAATGACAAGGTGGATTCAGGAGAGGAGTTTCTGCTGTTGTGTTTTTGTTTATCTTGTTATTTTTTAGATTTAGAATAACTGAGAGCAAACACTTGAATTCTCTGGAGATGAAGGTGATAAGCCTGTCTGATTTTTCTGTGTTGTGTTAGTGTATTGCAGTTCTGTGGCAGCCATGCAAATACCTTAAAACATGCTTTACATCCTGGTTTCTTATCATTGCCTTGTACATAATTATGGACTTCTCTATTATTAGGTCCTTGCAAAGGACTCTAATAATAGAATGTGTGTATGCATGTATTTAAACATCTACTTCATGCTGCCAGGAATGCTTCATATGGAATGCTTTGGAAAGAGAGAAAGAAATTCCTTTCAAGAGGCTAATAAAAACTTCAATAAACAACAATTTTAGATGACCCTTGCTGCCCTCAGAGATGCTTGGGATGTTGTGGACAGATTTCCCCATGATTTTAATCTCAACTAGCAAAACCAATCTGCTCTTAGTTTGTAGGCTCTCTGGGCCTCTGTGCAGCTGTGTCAGTTTTACATGGTTGCTCCCCATTTTCCATCACCCACTAATAAAAAGCCAATGTTTATAACCTAAATCCCAGTGTTGTCTTTTGCCCCAAATATTTTTTTACAATTCTTTAGTCAAACTCAGAACTGTAGTGAAGTAAGATGGAGTGATTATTTTGGACCTTGATAGCAGAAGCAGCGTGGGAGTAGACAGTTGTCCTGATTGTTTCAGGATGACCTTACTATTTTCCTTTAGTGTATGTTTAGTTAGCTGAAAGAATTAATTCCACTTTATAACCTGCCTTTGCTGTAGAAGTATGTCCCTATTCAATGACAATTCAGGTAACATAAGTGACCTTATGCTTGCAGACACTTGAACTGATCTGGCTATGTTACTCAGTGCTACGTATTGCTCTGCTCCTCATTTATTTATTGATGTGGAATAATGCAGCAGAGAAAAAAGGATGAAAGCGTTTGTGGATAATGAGAGTACTGGGTAGGTTTCCTTCTGGTCAGCCTGTGTTTTTTGTGGACTCATGTGATGTCAACTCACAGAAGGGAAAAAATTGCCTTCAGTGTCTTGTTACTAGCAAATGTGTGGCAGCCAGAAGCATCACTTCATTAGAATGAATTAGCAGAGCAGAAGAGACCCAGTGAGAACTGCAGAGCTGGTGGAATATTTTGGGGTCAATAATGCCTGAATAGTGTGTGGGGTTTTTTTCTTCATCTGTAAGTACTGATGGAAATGGTGAGTCTGAAAAGCAAAGATGTAGCTTTGGTTTGAATGACTCTGTGAAGGGTGTTACTTTACTGGGGGACTCAGTATTTTGTCTTTCATATGATGTTCAAGTATCAGGAATAATGGCTTATGTTGAAGTGGAAAAAGTTCCTCCTTCTGTGACAAGTCAAGTCAAATTGGAATATACCATGTACCCAATTCTTCTAGATATATTTGAACTGGATGCAAGTCTGGGACCTAGTTGCATACACGTTTGTGTGTTCTGTTCTCGTAGCAGATGGTAACTGGTGTTTGACTTTGAGGGGTGTGTTTGGCTTGAACAGTTGTAATGTTGGTCTTGTTTTCACCAGTTCTTACTTCACTTTGCTTAGAACACAATCATGTCCTGTTCTTTTGTGCTACTCTAAAGCTCGGAGGAAATGATTTTACAGGCTTGTTAGGAGATATATTTTTTATTAACTGTATTTAAAAAATGTAAAAAGGGGTTGAAAATAAGCTGTAGATTTTCCACAAAACATGTTAGTGATCCTCTATTATACAGTCCTGTATTGAACTGTAGCTACCTTGGGAGGCACGAGTTTTAGGGTGTAGAATTTGTTCCTATTTGGTTGCATTGTGTGAAGGATGGCAGCATGTTTCTTGAGGGCTGATTTCCACTGAGTCATCCCCTGGGCAGGGCAGAGGGATGTTCAGCTACTATCACATCTTCTGCTTTGGCAGGTTAACTAGGAAATTTGTTCTCAAAGGCTGCCTTGGGGAGGAGAGAGCAACAAGTCTTTATTTTTGAATGCTGGAAAGTGATAGAAGCTGTGGCAGCTCAAAGAAAAGCAAATGAAAGAAAATAACTGTTTCTTACTCTGGATTTTTATGGAATTGGCTTCTGCTTTAGTGAGGTGGTTTTTTTTTTATTCCAAGGCCTGCTTTTCTGAGTGTCCCACTTGCCCATCCTTTCTTTAACACACTTATTCATTAGCCACCTGTGATTCTTGATACTACAATAGGGTTTTCCTTCTATTATCTCTCAGTATGATTTATTTTCTGTTGGTTGCAAAGCTGTTAAAAGTGATCCTTAGCCATGCAGTGAGGTTTCTTCTGCTCTTGTGCTCCAGGCTGGAGGCTTGGGGTGCAGCATTTGGTCACAGGAGCAGTGTTCCTCTTGAGCAACCCATCTGACAATCCCCAAGTCTGGGGAACTGGGCAGCTAGAGACACAATACTTAATTTGGCACAGTGTTTGCTCTTAGCTGGCTTTTCATGCTTCAGATGTGGGTGAGGGAGGGGCAGCAGATCTGTGTTTGTGGAATGCTACATTGCCTTCTGTCCTCTTCCCTTTGAGTTCATGTGCTGGCTGTGACGTGTGGTCTCTGCATGAGTAGAAGTGCGGGCATGTGGACGTGAGGAATGTGTCCATCCATATGTGCACTGGGGTGTGCCCAGCTCTGCAGCCCAGGTGGCTGTGTCTTGGCCCCAAGGTGGGTGCAGGTGACCCAGGAAGGCTGTGCTGTGTGGTCCTCATGGGCTTCATGGAGTTGAAGTGGCCTGGTCTGACAGGACGACACGTGCTGCTCCTTGGATCACAGGCTGAGGCATTGTTGATGGTACAGGTCCCAGCCAGCCATACAAGGAGGGAAAAATCCATCTTCAAAGGCTCGTTCTGAGGAATGGGTCAGAAGTTTCCTGGCTTGGTTGGCAAGGGTGTTATTATAAGGAAGGAAATGAGGGATTGGTGTAGTGAGGTGGCCTCGTGTTTTGGCTGTTGTGTTTAACTCCTTCCACCACCTCCACCTCTTAAAGTGCACATGGTCTTCGGAGAACTTAGGCTTGGAGAGTAATCCAGAAGCAGGACAAACTGCAGAAAGTTGGTGGTGCTATGGAAAAGAGAAAGGGATGGCGAAAAAAAGAAATCTAAATTCAGTATAAATCATATTAAGTGGTGCTTCACTGTATCTGTGTTGACGTCTGAACATGTACCTATGTTGTCTCCTTTTAAGTGAGTGACCTTACGTGGCTTGGAGGAGCAGACAAAATGTCACAGTGTCACAAATAATCCCCTGTAGAAATTGTGGAGTGAAACAACACTTAAGATTCTGGATCACTTGAAAATGACTCTATAGCCAAAAGACTGACCCCTGCTCTCTGTGTGCACTGTGACCCTGCAGGCTGTCAGCTCTGCTCTGAACAGTTCAACCTCCTTTTGTACTTGTAGGAAATGTATGTTGGATGTTCTGAGGATAAAGGGTTAATTTTATGGCATTTCAGGGTGTACGTTTGTACGTTTATAAGTCAGTTTGTTTGACAGTCAATTTCTTTCTGTTCTAAAATCAAAAGTTTGTTATTTAGGCTGCTGTAGATACCTTCCTGGTCTCTAATACTGACAAAACACCCAGAATAAGCAGAAGTGAAGCCTGGTTTTCTGATACTTCTGTGTTTTGCTTGCACTTAAGCAGGTAGGTGCTTCATTCCCACGGTGTTTCCTTGCGTAACTTCCTATTTGTATGTTGTCCTTTTGGTTTATTTGTTATAAAACTAAATTACATTTGAGTGCAGCAGGACCTCAAAACAACAACAGAACTCAACAAACAGAAACCTTAAAGGACCAAAGCAAAATGACTTTGTATTTCCCATTGTGGTTAACTTAGATGTTGGTGAGGTAATAATGTCATGTTCAGGAGTAAGAAATATCCTATGGATTTCACCCCAGACCCAGATAATGTCTTGTTAGATGTCTCTTGTGGACTACTGGGCAGCACTCAGCTGTTGCCACCATGCCAGGGAGTTAAATAAGGTTCATGGAGAATTTTAGTACTAGATCATAGGCACCAGTTTTGCTTCAAGAAGGTCTAGGGTCACACTCTTACCTCGTATTTAACATGCAGGTTACATTATTCGTAGCTGATCATAACCAATGCATGAGAAATCTTAGAGGAATTCTGAGATTTTTCCACAAAGCAAAAATTCTGTAGAGTTTGATATAAAAGTGGAGAAAAGTGACTGAAAGGATAGATTTAGCTTAGGTATTAGGAAGAAATCTTTTAATTTGAAGGTGGTGAGACTGGCACAGGTTGCCCAGAGGAGCTGTGGCTGTCCCATCCCTGGAAGTGTCCAAGGCCAGGTTGGACAGGCTTGGAGCAGCCTGGGATGGTGGAAGGCGCCCCTGCCTGTGGCAGAGGGTTGGAACTACATGGTCTTTATGGTGCCTTTCAGTCCAAAGCATTCATGAGTCTGTGATCTGAGCCTTAATCCTTGTTCCTTGTGTGTCAGCTGGTGGTGAAATTAACTTGTTTCATTTTGCTCTGCACATGTTTATTTTTGCAACTCCATATGCTGCTCTAACAGATCTTTATTATTGCTTGTTAAGTTCAGCGGTGCTTTTAGTGACTGCACAAAACATAAACATCCTCTGTGACTTCGTTAGACATACAGTGCAAACTTTTTGTTGCCTTGAAGGCTGTTCCTCGGGTCAGTGAGCGCTGTGAGCAGCAGTCAGGGCTCTGTACACCCACGGCTGCGAGGAGATGAGGAACAGAAAGGAATTGTCTCGTTACCCAATTTAAGTGTCTTCTCCCTGCAAGCTCTCGTGTGTGTGGTGTTTTATCTCTACCCTTTCCCCTCTGGGTTAGCAGGGCTGGACGTGCTTGTCCAGCTGTTCCAGCTGCCTTGTTCAGTGGGCAGGAAATGGTGATGTGGTGGAAATTAGGCAATTCTGCCGAGTGCAACCAAAAGGATCTCTGATCTCTTCCAGAGCAGCCACTTCTGGCTTCTGGGTAAAACGAGAGTCAAGTCATTCAGATACTTCTGTAACCACAATCTGTGTAAGGAACGAGGTGGCTACACTTGAATTTTTATGTGCCTCTGAATGGGTTGCTTCAGTGGATGTGAGAGAGCTGCTATGTTACTGTAAAGGCAATATTTGTGGATCTAAAACTCTGAAGTTAGACATCAACGGTTTCACTTCCTTTTGGCATTTTGCGATCGTGCAGTCAAACAGGATGATATTATGCTCTAAAATGTTACTGTGAAAAGTTTTTTCAGTTTCTCAGAGCTTCTAGACTATTCCAGTCCTGCCCTTGCTAGCACATCTGAGTCCTTTCTGGTCTCTCCTACTAATTCCTTATTTCTCTATTTCCTTTTTCCTTTGTTAGGTTTTTCTAGACTGTATTGATTTCAGTGTACGGGTTAGTGCAAGGGGAGGAAGGTGAGTGAAATGTGAGAATTGGGACAGAGAAAATAGGATATGTGAAGACATGGAAAACAGTATTGACTGGATCAGTTTGCAAGTAGACCAAGTGTATTATTATTATTATTGGCCCTGCTATGATTTAAGGTTCCGTGACGTTCTCTCACAATGAAGCACAAGGAAATACAATAACACACTCTCAGGTGATTGAGTTTACTTGGACAGTGATAAGAGCCCCTCTGAGCAGGCCTGATCCAGCCTGGCTGCCAGCAGTGCCGTGGTGGTGCTGCAGCTGCAGGGCTGTGGGCAGTGCTGCCTGGGATGAGGTGCTGCTCCTGGCTCTGCTGAGCCACGTGGCAGCGCAAGATCTGTCCTTGCGCTCGGGAGGGAAAAGCAAAGCCTTGGCCTGCTGCCTGGACTAACCTCACATGGCAAGCAGAGGACTTGTGTTCGAGTTAAAGTGTATGGGGATGGCAGATTGGATCTGTCAGCTTCCCTCCTCTTCTGTCCTTGGAAGAGTTATTTTCCATTAATTATGGATATGTAGGTTTTCTTTTTTTGAAGTGTCCTGGCTCTGTGGAGCAAGTGAGATGTAGCTGTGGTCTGCTGGTTCCCTGAAGGGTTCCCCCAGGATGGCTGGCTGGGCAGGAGGTTTCTCTCTGCTCTAGCAGGGGTGCAGTGAGGTCCTGCCTGTGCTCCCTGGACTGTTCCTCCTCCTGCTCCTATTGCTGGGCAAGTGCAAGACAATTTGAGGGAGCTGTATGCAAAGTGTAGGTGATTCAGATGAAGAAAACTTTTCCTTAAAATTTTGAAGATGATTTGAGTGATTCTTCAGTGAGTATTTAATGTTGGCTGCATACTGTATAAAGTATCACTGATTTACTATTTTTTCATATCCCTGCTTTTCTCAGAAAATGTTTTGCAATATTCAACTTGTGCATTTATGAAAGGATTTGGCAGATGGGAAGGGGAAGCAACAACTCTTCTCTCATCATACACAGAATACACAGTTGGAAAGAAGAAACAGATAAATACCTTTTTTATCTATTCTAGTATATTAGACAAAGGTTTTCTTTGTTTTTCTGCCAACAGCAGCTCTTCCTGACCTTTGTGATCAATATTAGCAGTGAAGTTTCTTTGAGCAGATGTGGAGACTTTGTTGTGCAACTGCTCAACCAGAGTGTGAACGTGGTCTGATAGTGGTTATACAGCCATGAAGAAAGGTATCCACCCAAGGGGGGAATCTTATTTTGCCTTTATAGAGATGGGAAGGGAGATTAACAGTATTTTGCAAGTCCTTCTGGGATTTGTTTTGGAAAGTGTATGCTTTCTGATCACCTATGTTAGTGATAGACAGGTAAATTGGAAGTGGTAGAGTTACAGGCGAGGGTTACAAGCATGACTGGAAGTGTGGAAAGCCTTTCTTGTAAGATGAGATGGAGAAATATTTAACAGGAAAGAAGTTCCAATGAACTTTACTATCTCTAAATCCATCAGAGAGGTAAACATGGAATGCATACAGGACTGTTTAAGCCAAAAGCCAGTGCTGGCAGATGAATGTGTGGACACAAGATGTCAATAAATAAAAACTTCTTTAGAATTTGATCAAGCAGCTCAGTCCAAACCCAGCCCAGCTGTCTAAACAGGAGCCAACTTAGGGCATGCAGAAAGACCCAAGTACTTTTAATGTACAGGGCTTAATGCAAGGCTGTTAAAGAGTATGTGCCTGTGGTATTCCCATATATGAATAAGGAGTGTACAAGTGGCAGATGGATTTCAAGGAAGTGGGAGAACAGAGAACCTGGAATATAGTCTGATGTAAGTACTGTGGGCATTCATTGCAGCTGCAAAATTTATAATCTAATCTTTATTTCTTAATGAACTGGCGTTCAGCTTCAACTGGCAACTTCTTTTCAAGTCTGCTTGCCCCTGAAGTTGTGCATGTGCAGAGCTGTACAATACTGGTGGTGCAGCTTCAGTATGGCTGCAATCCTGGTGGAATTTCACTTTCATGTCCTGCTACTTTTATTGGTAGTAGGTCCTGATGTAACACGGTTCCAGGAAAGGAGATGGGCGGCTTTCAAAGAGCTTTGAACATCAGGTCAAACAACAAAGGTGCTTTCCAGAAGTGGTGGATCGCTTATCAAAGTTGGAGAGGTTTGTATCCAAAACTTTACCAAGGATAATCTCTAGGAAAGAGAATGTTAATTCTTCAGGTAATCGCAGGCTTCAAAGCAAAATCAGAATGCAAGATAAACTTTTGTTTATACTCTTTCCTAGGGGGGAAAAATGTAACAAGGTCAGGCTTATACAAATGTGAATTTAAATATTTTAAAATGCCTGAATTTGTGTGCTGGTAGAAGACGGCAGCTATACTGAACTACAAGGTAAAAGTTTTTTTAAAAAAGTGAAATCAGTGAGCAAATGTGCAATGCCAAAGTAGAAATACTTTCAGTGATAAGGAAAGGAAAACTTAAATTTGGTCATCTGCAACTTCACAAGTGGCTGTAAAACCAGCAAATTGCTGGGTCTGCTTGCACCAGGACTCTGGAAAAGGAAAAAGCATGTAGAGAAGGTATTATCCAGCTAATTACTTGGTAGCTACACTGAAATTTCTTGAATACTGACCTATGGTGTTCCCCTTTCCCAGCAGAAGTGCTTTTGTGTCAGAGAGAAGTTAGTGTTTCTTTGGAGAGAGGAGGATGCAGTGAGTCCTGCAGACT
>NW_005054309.1:7586475-7610741 GCF_000277835.1 Geospiza fortis | reverse complement strand
GACAAAGGTGTCTTCTGTGATACAACTGAGATTTTAGTTTGGGGTGGATTTTTTTTTATTTTAGAGGCAGGTTTTACTTAAATATATTATCAACACTCTTATTTAAGCTTGTGATGTGCTTTTTCCTGGGCTGCTTGGGGGGTACAAGTTGTTTTAATTGTCTTTATGCTAATTCAGAAGAACTGGGAGCTTGTTTCCGTCCATCAGCGCTGGAAAGTGAAACAAAAGCCAAGCAAACTTGCAGATGGTTGCAGGTCCTGGATCCCAGCCGCTGCCCCCTGGCTCTGTCATTTGCTGCTTACAAAACACTGTGCTGGGCGTGTGAGCGTGGACTTTGCCTTGCCTGTGCTGGGACGTGAGCGTGGACTTTGCCTTTGTCAGGAAGGTGAAGCCTGAACGTTCCCGGTGGGGTCCCCAGCCTTTGGCCAGGGCTCCCTGCCAGCGACATAAGGATTGGCTTGGGAGTTCTCCAGGGTTATAAAACACCCAGCTGTTGAACTTTTAAAAGTTGTGTGACTGGGCAGCTGGGAACTCGGATGGGCTGGAGGATGAGCTGTATTTGACGGGGGAACAATGGTTTCACAAGCGCACACACGTTCTCCCCTCACCCCCTTCTGGGGCCATGGGTGTGCACTATCTGGAATCCTGGTGCTAATTAAAAATCACAATAAGACAGTGCACTTAAAAGTGGCTTTTGTTGGTTTGTTTTTTTTTTTGTTGTTTTTGTGTTGTTCTTTTTTTTTTAAATTTAAAACTGCTCTGACTGGGGAGTTAATGAAGCAACTGGGAACAGCATCTTGCGCCGTGGCCACTTGCATTGGTGCAAAGTATGGTGAAGTTGATTTTTATTGTTCTGGTGGTATTTCAGCCTGCTGTGGCAAGGGAAAAGTTAACATGGGCAACAAGAACTAACTCAACTTCCAGGAGGGAAAGTGCTGGTGGGAGGCCAGGAGCTGACTGGAAGAACCTGGCTGGGAATGGGGCAGAGGGAGCATCCCTGAGCAGGTTGGCAGGGCCAGGAGCACAGCAGAGGTGATCAGTGGGGCTTTATTTAATGCTGGCTCGGTAGTATGGTTTAGTTTCAGTCTCACCCACAAACTGCTAAACATTTCCTGATTTAGGAAGGTCAATATGAAAAAACTTGCAGTGTAAAGCTGTAGTTTTTTATGTGGACAGTCAAACAGATCCCATGAAGTGATAATTAGTGTTACTGGCCGGGGCAGGCTGTCAATTTTAGTAGGAAATCATTAAATAAACACTGGTGAATAACCAGTATGCTGGTTCTTCTTCCCTTGGAAGAGACCAGGGCACTAACAGAAGTGATGTGTTTCATTATCCCCATTATGCAGCTGAGAAAACAAGACACAGAGGTGAAAATACTGGAGATACTTTGTTTGGGGCTTGTTTCAGCTGAGGCTGGACTAGAAATCTTATTAGTGCTCTGCAGATGTGTGGGGGTTTCCCTCCCCAGGGCAGCTCTTGAGGAGTGCCTGTGTGCAGTTCCTACCTCTGAAAGCCTCTCCCACAGGAGGTTTCCTTGGCAAGAGGGCAATAACTACTTGCCTTCTGCTCAGCATATTGCGTTGTATCCGTAGGAAGCCTTTGTACAAGGCTGACTTGCTGTGGGTAGGGGGTAAGGACAGTTCCCCCACAAATGCCAACCAGGTCTTTGCAAACGAATACAATTGTCAGTAGGCAGTACAGCATACCCCTGATTTAGTAAGGTTATAGTTCTTTTTAGAAAGGATAAAGTTATCTTGGCTGACTTTGTAATTTATATTTCTGGTGGGTGCATGAAGTCATGTTGCCATAAGAGGAGAGAATACTGTTCACTTCCCCTGGCTGATTCCATCTACTTCAGCAGCTAGTCTTTGGGTTTTCATTTCTAATGTTGTGCCCAATTCTGATTTACCTGGCTCCTGCTTCTGCTCCTGTTCTTCAATGTCCAGTCCTTGTTGGCTTGAGACCATGTAAAAATACCAGCGCTTTGAGAGGGCTGCTGTGCCATGTGCTGGGCACACGGTGTTATTAGCTCACAGATTAATCTGTGGTCACTTGGCTGGCCAGCTCTTGAGACATTGAAGATATTTCATGTTGATTGTGCAGAGTGAGCTCTTTTATCAGTGTTGTGTGGTACCAAGTCAGAGGCTGGCTAGAGAACACACATGTGCTCACACAGCTATCTCTCCAACCAGAGGTGTAATCTTGGCTGAAAGTGCACTTGGATTTGTTTGACAGGTCCTGTTTTATAGAGAATGACAATGCTGATTATGTTCCTATCTTTGCGTTCCTTATCACTGGAATCCTTCATTGACTTTTGATTGTTTTATCTGAAAACTGTGTCTTACTAATGGGATGTAATTGCACTGGGCAACCTGCTTCCCTCTCAGCTGCTGGTGCAGGGTTAACACAGGCTCTTTCTGCTGCATCCCTCTGCATCAGTGTGTCCTGTTGTTGGCAGTAGGTCAGGCATTTCTTTAAAGGCTCAAATCAAAACTTAATTGAAACATTTTGGGGCTGACTTGCCCACTGGGGTAAGTCAACAAGTGCATTTTGTAGCTCTTCCAAATACTAAACAGAAGAATTCATTAAATTCTTTTCCCCTCCATCATTAGCCCTATTTTCACTTCTGTTTTGCAGTGGGGTTATGCTGCTATTGGAGTTCAGTCCTCCTTAGTTTGTTTTAGAACACAGCTCATTTTCTGTTTTCTTGCAAGTCATGGTTATTTTTCTTTGTCTGACTTGTCTTGACTTTAGCCTTGGTTTCACTTACCAAATTTTTGTACTACTTTCACTGGCTATTCTTAGCTTCTCTCTTTTACCCTTTTTTATGCTGCATTACATTTTTGTCTTCTTACCATGGTATCAGGATAGGATTTTAGTTGAAGTGTCCCTCTTTTCTCAAACAAGGGAATCAAAATTTTTCAAGTTGTCTTTTCTGGAAAAAGAAAAAAAAAGAGCTTACAGTAGTAGATAAAGTTTTTCAAGTCCGCTTTTCCCCTCAGTTTTGGGAAATTAGCATTTGTTGTTCTAAACCTAAACTGCATATACTGACTCCAATTAATCTCCCTCTAATAACATTTGATTGCTGTGGCGACTCAGAAGTTCTCATGGGATGATTCTGACTGGCTCTGTGAAGATGAAACTTGCAGCTGTTGGGTATTGAGTGCACAAAAGTCACAAGGACAATAAAACACTGAGGTTTTTTTCACACATCTTATATAGGTTGAGTGTGTATGGTGCAGGAAGTTTTGTTTGCTCTTGAGCTATGTTTGAATTCCCTTTGTGGTGTAAATCAAATAATTCACTAAGTGCTGTCGTCAGTGGGGGAAGGAAATGGTTTCACAAGTGTTTGCTGTACAGAACTTTGCGGAATAGTTCAAGTGGTTAAACAAAATGATATTAAGAAGCTGCTGAGATCCAGCTCCATGTGCCTGTCAGTAGATTAAATACTACTGATGCACATCAGAGTGTGAGTTTGTGCCCTGATGACACAGCCCTGAGTTGGTGCTGCTGCTAAAGGTCAGTCCTGCCTCTCACTCCCTTTATTCTGGTTTTGGCTCAGTGAGTCAAACTCCCTGGGCTGCTCTGGAAGTCAACCTTGAATCTGTCTCTCCTTGCTGCTGGGTGAGGGCATCCTGGCACAGTCAGTGAGGATCCAGTGAGGCTCCTGCTGCACCTGAGTGTGGCACAGTGTGTCCTGGGGCAGCTCCTGTGCCTGCTGCCCCACTGTGCTCCCCAGCAGGCAGGGATGTTCCTGCTGTGGTGGGCTGCATCCTTGTTAAATGGACAAAAAGTGCATTGGGCTTTGCCTTTAGTACTGGTGGTGTTTGAAATCAGTGTCAGTGGTTGTTCTCCCTGGGCACCACCTCCCATGCTGAAGGAGAAGGGTTCAGAGAAGGGAAGTGCTGCAGGTGCTCCTCAGTGCTCTGCTGTGTGTGTGTGTGGGGCAGCTTGCTCTGAGTTGTGTAGTACTCCTTAGCAGGTGATGTGCCAGTTAAAAGAACCAGCTCAACTACCTGGTTTTCATTTAAATTACATGTTCTCCTTTTAGCTACCTGTCCCAAGAACTAATTTTCCCTCCTTTGAAGCTGTCTCTGCTCTTGTTTCTCATGTTTGAAGAGGCAGGCTTGCACATTCCCTGTATGAAAGGGCATCAGGGAAAGATCTTCCCTTTCTCCTCTCAACAGCTTGAGGCAGAGATCTGTGTTTTTTCATATTTACTCACTACAAAGCAGGTTGCACTGGGTAGCAGCCACCCAGCCTGGCTGTGACAGTGTGTGCAGCAAGAGCACACGGAGCCTGGCTCTGTAAAAAGGGGACAGGGCTTCATCTTGGCTTCTCCCATGGACAGGGCATCCCTGGCAGCCCCCATGACCTGCATCTCCTGCTTTGTTTGAATTCTGCATTAACTCTGTGTGGTTAGAATATCTCCTAATTACTCCCTGCTAAAACTTGGTGTTTAATAGCTACTTAGAGGCAGAACTTGGATGGGAAGAAAGAGTTTATAGATAAAAGTTGGTCATTGCTTGTTAATTAAAGTCTGTCTTTTCTCGGGGATAATTAGTGCAGCATTGGCAAGAGAGAAACAAAAGTTCAGACAGGACACAGCTGAGCTGTAATCTGCTTATGTTAGAGCCTGAAATAGCAAAGGGTGAGTTTGACTTGAAGTGCTTGTCCGGGGATCTTTTACTCCTGTCCTTCTGGGGGAAGGGATAGCAAGCTTTGAAGTGCAGGCACAACTCTAAAGCTGGAATTCCTGAGTATGAATGGCTAACAGAAAGGTAACGGGTACCTTAGAGGTGTGTCTTGGATTTCAGGTGGTGGAAAGAACTACTGGTTTATTAATATATCCTTTAATATGCTGGTTGGAAATCTCAGCTACTGGGACACATCCAAAAACAACCAAAAAAAGCGTGCTAAGATCTGGAGCAACAATTAATGAGATCTGTTTAGTTTTTCCACCCGAGAATGTAGCCCTGGGTTGTGGAGGTCCGCCCTTACAGCAGCGGCTCAGCTGGGGTGCACAGGGTCACCTACACCAGGGCTGCTGTGCCCTCACTGCTCCCTGTCACATCCTGGGAGACTGGGCTTTGTCTGCCCAAGGCTGGCTGAAGGATTTCAGTGTAGGCATGAGAGAAGGCTGGGATGCCAGACTGCAGATGGGAAGGTCTGTGTAATGCAGAAGGAATTCCAAGCATCTTTTTGGTTAATTCTGTTTTTTAGAGGACTGTTAATGTGGCTCAGTGGGAACTTGCATGTTGAGTGCAGCTTAAGGCTTCTTGAGTATTTCTAAAAATGGTTTTCTGAAGTCTTCCTTAAAATTTCTTTAAATTGACAATTATTGCACTTAAGACAACTCAAAAAAGCCCAATCTTTTTTCTTTATTAATTTTCATGAAACTATTGATAATACCTTGGCAAATACTCTGACATCCAACCTATTTTACTCCTGATGAGAAAGAGTCCTGAGTCCATCTGATTTAATTAAATTCATGCATTCCTACTCAATAACTGAATTTTACTGAACTTAGTATACTGTACTGGAAATGCCTTATTTTTTATAACGATTGCTTTGATTTTATAAGGAAAGAAATATTTCCATTGTATTTTCAAATGCTACAGCATTTCTCTGCAGAATGTGCTGGTGCTATTTCCAGGACACCTGGGAGGATCTGGGATGCCAAGTGTTGTTGCTGAAGTAGTGATCGTGACATATAATTAAAACAACTAAAGCCAGCTTATCATAAACAAATTTCAGAAATGTTCATTGTATTTGGCACTTAGTGTCTATGAAACTGAATCTGGAAAAGTGTCTGAGGAGACTTTATATCCTCTGAAATGCTCCATTACCTTTTTTGTTCCCCTCACTTTCCTACAGATGCTTGTTTTCTGTAGTGGTTGCTCAGGTTAGAACAAAAATGGGAATTTGACAGGCATGTAGGTGGCCTTTTTCTCTGGTGCATATCGGCAGAGCTTCATTGTTTTCAAGATATTTATCCCTAAAACACTTAATGTTTCTAAGCTGTTAAAGTTGTCAGTGATCTGATCAGCTTGGATGGCTCGTGTTTAGATTGTACAGTCATGACTGAGGATGTCAGTGCTGGAGTGTGTTTGAGTGGCAAAGAAATGCAGTAATGGGGATGAAGGTTTTGAAAGAAATTATCCCCTGATGAATGATTACCTGTCCAATTTCTCAAGAGGCTTAATGACTTTGCAGATTGAGATGCTGCTGTGAGAGTAAATGCTGAGTATACAGGAGAGTATACAGTTTCTGTGGGTATTGGAGAAAACCTCAAAAAGCCTCTGTTTTTTGATATAATGTCTTCAAATGAATTGTGTTGCATAAAATTGTCTTGAAGGAGGCTTTGAATCTTGTGAATTTGGTTCAAGTTTGTCATTTAACTTCAATGGACTAAAAAGATTTCAGTGAAATTCGCTAGAAAGACTTTAACCATTTTGTTACTTTCCTAACTGTTTCTCTTCAGTTTTACTCAGCAGTGGTGTTTAGTTGGATTGTTTAGATTAAATTAGCAAGTGGTATGGTTTTTTATAGGTCTGTAGTGTGTTGTACATTTGAACTGAAGTTACATAATTAGACACTTCATTTTGCTTCCATTCTACATCTTTTAGCTAATTAGTTACTTGGGTTGCTTTATTTTGCGTTACGCTGTTTTGATTTGATTAAGTACACTTCTCTAAGGGTACAGAATTAAGAACATACTAATTGCACAACGATTTTGGCATGTGTAGATTGCCTCAGTGTCACCTAAGGACAAAGATTTCTCTGCTTACATAGTTGGCTCTATTCTTTTTGTGCCCCGTGGGCAGATGTGTCAGAGCAGACACTGTGCTCTCCAAAATCCCTTCCTCGCTCCTGCAGTCTAGTCAGAGCTTGTTGGCAGTGTCTAATGCAGCTACTTGCCCTTGGAAATGTCTTGATTTCAACTTTTAAATGTTCAGACCCACTAGTTTAGTGGAGTTTGGAGGGTTGGTGGTAGGGTGGAAAGGTGATCTCGGAGCAGAGACCCAAAGGTGTTGTGAATCCAACACTGTGAGTTGTGCCTGGAGAAACCAGCAAGCTTCACCTGTCATGAGGTGGAAGGGCAGATGTGATGCTCTCTGCTGGCTGAGAGCAAATTTTGATTGTGGGCATTGCTGGGACTACAAAACATTTGAGAACAATATTTCTAGAAGCAAGTTTCCCCCAGGCACTGAGTGTTCCGGAATAAACATGACTTTATTATAAAGTGCTTGCTCTGTGCTTGTGAGCAGATCAAGACGTCCTTTTTTTGCATTTTACTTTGAACATCAGTTATTGATGTGAGGCACCGAGTAGGCTCTAACCTGTGCCAGCTAACAAGGGGAAGCCAACAGAAATGAGAAACATTACAATTAAACTTTTGTTGCTGCAGTGCTGACTGAAGCCTGAGTGTGTCCAAGCATGTGGTGTTCAGACAACATACATATTTCTCTCTGTGGAACTGCTTTTCAAAGGAAATACTTGCTCTTATGAAAACTGTGGCCATAGTCAAGTAAATATCTTTAGGTGTGCTCTGCCACGAGAAGAGGTACAGGTGGTATCTCTTGTGAAAGTCATGATTTCTCTCTTCTATCCCATGTTGCTGTTTAAAACTTTATCTGTATGTTTATATTTGGTCTCAATTAGTCAAACTCCCTTGAATATACTTACACCTGTGTCAAGGTTGGGGTCCAGGTACTTGTGGGCAGCGTTGCTGGGTGTTGTGGTGGTCATTGGGTGTGGAGTTGAGCGTTGCCCTAAGACAGAGTTAGGAGAGTCAGTACCTCCATGTCCATGTGCTGACACCAGGGCCACTGCACAGGGACCTTCCCCTGGAATGGATCTCATCTACCCATGAACTTGTCAGATATTGCAAGTGTAATTAATTGGAATGAGAATATGCTTTGGCTAAGGCTGTATTAGAACACTCCAAGAAGTTCCATCATTTTTGGCATATGAAAAATGGTAGCTGGCTTTGAGGTCTTCGACAGAAGCATTAGCCCCTTGTTGTCTCCAGTAAAACCACAGTGTTCTTGTAAAGAAAAGATATTTAAATAGAGACTAGGGAAGATGTAAAGAGTAAGCGTGTTTTGTTACTGAGGCTAGATTTGGATGCCTATTAAAAGAATAAGTGACTTTTAGAGAAATGTATTTTAGAAAGGTCCAAATGTCATGGCTGCAGTTTTGTGCTGTCAGAATTAGTGCTTTTATTTCTTGAAATGCTTTCTCTTTTTTCCCTGTGGAACAGATGCCCTCATTCCAGAGGTGGCAACCTTGGCTCTACCTCAACTGCTCCTTTGCATTTAGCTTTGGATGTTGCCTGTTCTCCTCATAGGAAGGGACAGAAAGCTACTGAAGTGTCAGAGTGCCTTAAAGGGACTGAATCTTGATTTAGTGGGTGATTGTAAAGATTTTTCTGCCTTTGGTTATGAAATGTGAGCTACTGACTACTGCAAAGATGTTAGATGTGAATCATCAACTTTGATATTGTTTCATGGAGTTTACAGGTGGTCAGGCAGGGAAGAGTTGCTCAGCAGGCGATGGTGTGATTATCCTCAGTATCTGTGTTGTGTAATTTAGGTGACTTCTTTAAAAGTTTGAGACTTCTGTACAGTTGCTGTTACCCACAGAAATCCAGTTAACAGTGTGTTTGTTGGGCCCCTAACTGGTCTCATGGGGATGCCAGTTTAGGGGTTGGATGCGTGAAAAGCTGTCAAACTTTCTTTTACAACAGACTGTCCATTGCCATAACTTCTGACCCATTCCAGTGGGTGAACTGGCTCTGTAACAGGACAGCTGGTGGAGCTCCCCAGCATGAACTGGGTCTGTACTGCTCGTCCCAGCTCTCCTGGTGCCTGTGCTGCTGGCAGCTGCCTGCCACAACTGGGATCTGGCTCTGGAAGTGGGACAGGATGTTTCCTTTTGTGGAGTGCAGTTGTTGAGGAAATTAAACGAGGGGATCTCTGAAAGGGCAAGCCACCTACATCAGATTAGGCTATTAGGATGAGGGTTGTGGGCATACTTTAAAGCACCTTATCAGGAGACCTTGGGGAGGATGTGCTCCTGATAGCCAGCGGTGCTTGGAAAGCTGCGTTGCGTCACGTCTCTTTGGGCCATGGAGACAACTGGGGTTGAGTACACAGAAAAGGGAAATCTTGAAGAAATCTGAAGGAGCTGGTCTATCCAAAGCTGTGATGCTGGAATCCTGGGGGAATATGCAGGGGGAGGCCCTTCCTGGGCACCCCAAGGCGTTGCACACGCTCTCGCATGCCGGCAGCTGGCCTGGGCAGTGACAGATCGGGAGGAATGCGCAACATTTCAAGTGTCATAAAGCTGGATATCCTTTGCTCAGGATATTTCCTGTCCTGAAGAATTTATTTTTCAACAATATTATTGCCAGAAAATCCACAAAATGGAAGTGGGGGAGGGAAACTTGTACACTGCAGAAGATGAACTCCTAATTTTCCCATCTTAAGTAAAGAGATAAGCTTTGGAAAACAGAAAAACACACCTCTTATGTAGTGGTAAACCACCAGCATTCCCATTTGCACATGGAATATTCAGTGAATTCTATTTATTGCTGTCAACAATGTACAGCAATTAACCACTAGTTCCTTATAAAAAGGAGACTTTTGAACACTGTTGATGAAAATGGTATTTAATCCCAAAGAGGGCTGAGCCTTGGGACAGGGAATAGCCAGAGGAAAGCTCTCCCCACTGACTTCCACCAGGCTCTGTTACATGTTTTACCTTTGCGTTGGTTAATGAATTAAAGCCTAAATCATAAAGCAGAATTTAATTGGTGATTTGTGATATGGTTAATCCCACAGTGAAAGTAAAGTGTGTTTAGCACTGCTGCCACGGCTCCCCCATTGACGGCGGGGCCGGAGCAGCAGAGAAGTGCTTGTGGCTTCCTGCTAGGAAAATACCTTTGTGAGGCTGTTTGTATATGCTTCCTTCTGTAAACTTCAGATAGAATTCACTCGATCCCATGAATGTGGCTGTGTGTTCTGGGGAGCTGTTGTGAACAAAGACCTTCAGCTATTAAATACAATGAGAATTTATTGTTTACCGTCTATTTTCCTGTTTGTGTTTCTAGCAACGAGTATTTTCATAAAGGATTCATTTTCCTGTAAGTTTCTCAAACTTAGCAACGTGTATTTGGCAATTCAGGAAAATTTGTGGGAGGAAGGCAGTGTAATGAAGAGGTGAGGCATTAGTGAAGTACCCTGTTCCTATCTTCCCCATGCTAATAAAAAGAAAAGAATTTGGTAGGTGTGTGGCATTCTTAAGGTTTATAGCTGGAATTTGGTTTTGGAAACATGAGGATTATGGTGTGTGTTAAATTTAACCCATTCTCCCTGCACCCCCAGCACCCAAGAGAAGGTTTAGAGAAAGGAAACTGAACTTACACCATGCTGAGATTGCACTTTTTGAGGCTGGAGTAACGTGTTATAACAGAAATCCAAGTTGATGAGAACATTTTAGTCGCGATGCAAAAATGATCTGGAATCCTTGGTATGTGCCAGTGGCAGGAGCTGTGCTCCCTGGAACGCGTGTAAGGCTCTGGCATGCGGGCGTGCTGGGAGTCAGGGCTCAAGGACACCCTGTCGGCCCCACGGGATTTGGTAGCAGGTTAAATCCAGGGAAAAAGAGAGGGAGAATTGGAGATTTTTCTCGACTGCTTTAGCAGTTCTTTGAACTTGCTGATTTCTGAACTGCGGCTTAAAGCATTCCAAGGGTCTTAGGATAAATGGAGGTATTTGTACCCATTATGTAGATGAAGGTATATGTATGTGTGTACATGTATGTACCTTGTGACTTGTGAGGTGATAGCAAACTGCTGTGATTAGATATGGGAAGAGCAGGACCCTGAATGGAGCCCACAGGAGATAAAATTGCCAAGGGAAGCTGCAAAAGTAGTTACCAGATTTATTGCATTGATGGAGAGTGGCCTGACACAGTTGTACTGAGCAGAACCCACCTTGATTTGGTTTTGGTTCCACTGCAGATACTGCAGTTTGGAACCAGCTGTGGTTTCTGTGCACCTGTTCTGCATATTCATATCTTCTTGCCACTGATTAGGTTTCTTGAATTAATCCTTTAAAAAAATCTTTGTGACCTCTACCTTGTGTTTGACTATGTGCTATGCTGATTTTAACATAAGTGCCTAAAATAAAGACTTCATCCTTCATCTGGCATAGCTATTTCTATTTGGGATGGGGAGCTCACTTGCTGTAGTTCTACATTACCAGTTTGCCAGTGACTGAGTAACTTGATGACAAATGTAGATCCCTGTTACAGTATCAGTTTCGGGTCTGACAGCTGGTGTATAACGTTTTACTGCACTACATTTCTTTTCCTGTACTGATTCTTCCTAGAGGGAATGGTGCCTTCTGAGAGTGAAATTCCAGTCTGTTAGCTGGTCTAAAAATCCTACTGGCTCATCAGCTGAGTATCTGTGATGTTAGATACCTCCACATTTATGCATTTTTTGAAATCAGCTTTCTGTTAATCTTCAGGAATTCTTAATCCTCAATGATGCTTCAGTATTAATGCTGTAAGCAGAATGCAGTCAGGACTGTACAACTGCTTTTTCTTTATTTATTATTAGCCTAAGTACTCTGTCTACAGGTAGGAGGCTCAACCCACTACTGTTTGTCATAAGAAACAAATTACTAGTAACAGAGTGACTTTCCTTCATTTGATCAATTCAAGAAGTGTTCAAAAAAAGCCTTAAAGACTAATGTACCTTGACATGTTCTTAATAATAAACATGTTATAATCTGCTCAATTTAGATGAGTATGGGTAGCTCATCTGTTAGTTCAGGCCAAGTACTCTTTTGAAGAGGGAAAATCAGAGCATCTCTTCAGCTTCGGATTTAAAGACAAAAGTTGCAACAAGTTGAGGTTCTGATGGAAATAATAATAAATCTTGTTCTGCACTTTCTTGAATAGAGAGGATGCTGAGGGTAAAGCAGCTGGTAGTTGTGCTGAATTTCACAGTACTAACTTCTGAGTATTTAAAACTGTGGTGCACAGTGATGGCTTTCTGCAGAGCTGTAGCACTGACTTAGATGTGCTGTGCTCTGGCAGGCTCTGTGAGCTGTAAGGTACTTCTGGCACCTGTGGGATGCTGAGGGGCAATCTGTGATTTAGGTTATTCATAGCAGGCTTGATGCAGCAGCACATGGAAACACACAGCAAGATTAGAGAGAAATCAAACTGTTGAAGTTGCATCTGGAGTGATGGGAAAAAATAGTCCAAATTCATTAAGGATGAGGGAATTTCCTTAGTGAGCACTGGGAGGAGGATGAGGTGCTGAACAGGTGTTTGGTACTGAGGGTTTCTCTGCAGCATGCACCGCTGCTCATGTTCTCACCAGCAGGTTAAACCTCCCCTGAACACCCAGGCTGTTCTTCTGTACCAACCTGGAGATATGATTAGGGACTAGAGAGAGAAATGGGAGGAGGAATATGTTCACATGAGAGAGAGAGTGGGAGTGGTTTTTTTTTTTCAACAAGGGTCTATTACTTTTGAGAATATGTATAAAAATTGTTGCATGGACATGTCATCTTCCTCCCCTGCCCCAAGAGTAATATGCCATGGTGTAGGTAGAGAATAATACCAGTTTTACTTATTTTTAAAACCAGATATCGACATGTTACATGATGACAAAGTGTCTTCCCCTTAGAAACTGGGGAACAAATGTAATCTGCTTGAATCTCTGGACCTGTGAAGCCTTTAGCTGGGAGAACAACTGGTGTTAATGGGTAGGTGTTTGCCACTGATTAACTGTGTACTGTATTGTTCAGGTGGGTATCTGTGTGGGCTCTGTGCTGCCAAAATGTGACTGAACTGGGTCAGAATGTAAATATTAAAGAGTTGAGATTGTGCCATACTTTCGGTGATAACACCTGGGTGTTCCAGCTTATTCACACAAACTGAATGTGCCTCGATAGAGCTCCCTGGGAGTAAAATCTTGTTGGGTCATGTGTCAGTTACAGCATTCAGGTAAAATTGAGCACAACTAAATTTGACTGGGAAAGCTTTTTTCCTTGCTCAAGTCCTGTGCTAATGTGGTCAGAACCCTGCAGGCAAACTCCTGCATTTGCTGATATTCTGATCTTTCTGCCTCCACTGTCAAAGAAAAGTTGCTGTCAAGCCACGTTGAATTTTTCAGATTTATTTATATACATATATACTATATTTGACCTCGACTCAGTGTAACAGTCTTTGCTCCATCAGGATTTCTATGAATTTTTCTTGCAGTAGGCAAAGTGAGATGCATGTCCAAAAAAATGCGAAGGCTGTCAGGGCATGTGGTGGTAAAATGCTTTATATTTATGAAAAACAGTGTAGGAAAAAACCTCCAGAGAATTAGCCTTTCTTGTAGTTTCAGTGTTTTTTATCACTTGGGTTTCTTCCAGTTGAGTTATGAGATGGGTTTTCTTATATTTGAAAGACTTGGGTATTTTGTTCTCACCTGTTTATTGAAATTCTGTGGGTGAACTGTATATTTGTATCTTTTCCCCAACCCCCCAAAACTGCTTTTTGTTAAGGTAATTTTCCCCACTCCTATATGCTAACCAAGCTCATTTCTTGAAATTCAGCTTTACGTATTTTAAGATGCAAGGCTAATGTTTTTTCTGTGCCTTTCTGAAATACTTTAATTTTTGAATTCGAGCTAGAATTATAAATGAAAAATTTATCAGAGAACATGGTAGGAGCTTTTTTAAATTGTCTTCCCAGAAAGCTGAAATCCTGTGAATGGTTATTGCTAAAGATTATCGCAGTCAAAAAGATTTTGTGTAACAAGACTCAAAGATAAGCTCTGCCTTGTTAATGATGAATTTATTGCTGCTAGTCTGCTCTGAGCTTGTACAATGGATCTGCTCCATGTTGTAAAATTGCAAACAGGTTGTTTATGCCAGCCTGGGAAACAGATGAATTTGGAATGGTGTGGTGTATCCATGGGACTGGAGGCGCTGGTACAGAGCTAGGGAGAGGGAAGGACAAACTCTGGTGTCTCACAGAGCAGTAATCAAAGTGCATCTGTCTTAAAAAGTCACAAACTTTTTGTTCCTCATGACAAAACCCCACTGATGCTTATTAAGACCAACCTCTACAGAGAACAGCTTGGAACAGGGTGCCCAGGGAAGTGGTGGAGACGCCAGCCCTGCAGGTGCTGAAAAGATGTGTAAATATGGCATGTAAGGACATGGTTTAATGGTAGAAATGGAACTACTCAGTTAGCAGTTGAACCCGGTGGTCTTAATGGTCTTTTCCAGCCTGAACAATTCTGATTGTTCCTTTCTGTGGATTTCTTATCTGTATTTGAATAGACTCTCGACTCCTGCACCTCTAAAATTTGGTAACTGGTTATAGAAATTAATTTCTCTAAGTGTAACAAGGGCAAATGAAACTTCAGGTACATGTGACGTGAAGCTTGAAAGTTGGTTTGCTTTCTGCTGCTTGTCTATTTAAGTCTTTTTGCTTGACTGGAATTTTGTCATCTAAAGGATTTGGAAAGTTCACTTGAGCTTCAAGGGTTTAATTAGCTTTATTGGAGCTGTGTGTGCTTGTATCAATAGGGAAATATAAAAAAGCATGACTGTCCCCTTTTTGATTAAATACAAACTTGGCATTAAAAAAGAATTCAGTCTGCAGGAATTTACTTTCCTTTATTTAGCTCACCCTGGTTCTTATTATTGGCTTATATATATATATCTTGACTTTCCACAGCTTTCTTTGAAGCCCCTTAGAAATACTGCTCATACCTGAAAGCTGTAGTACCAAAGTCACTAGGTGAAATATTAGGAAACTTTAATTAACAAAGACTTGTAACTTATTAATGAGTAACTCCTGTAACTGGTAGGATTGGGGCTGCTGTCTTTTGACTTCGCCCAGGGTGGGAAGAGCATCTGTCCTGCTGGCACCATGCCTTGAGCCTGCCTTTCAACCAGCACTTCTGGGTTTGGTGTAGTTTTAAGTGCTGTAGGTTTCCCAATTCATAAGACAAGCTGTTCAGTACTTCAATGTATTTATTGTTATCAAAGACCAATACAATTTATGGAGAATCATTTTCATTTTTCCATTGCCTGAATGGTTTGGCTGAGTATGGAAATGAGCTTAAATGGGTGAGGATTCACAATGAAAGTGGATACAGACCACCTGAGTGCTGGGTGACCCCTCTGGATTGTCCTTGCTGTATAAACAGAACTTTGTTTCTCCTTCAGTCTGTGTTACAAACTGTGCCCCGCTTGAGACAGGTAGCAAACCCCAAAGGGTTTCCATTTTAAACCATTTAATCAATAACCTGAGCTTTCTAGCTGCAGCAGGTGGCACATTCAGCACAGCATTTTCTGTCTAAATAGAGACCCTTTGGCTTCCCACCCTAAAGAAAGCAACCCCCCAGTACTCTACATTTAGGGTTTTTTCATTCATTGATGGTTTTTTATCATTGGAGATAAAAATCTGATACCTGGAGTGGGAGAGGCTTCTTTCCTGTAAGGTCCTGGATACCAGAATTAATCAAAAATGGGACAATGACTTGAATTTGTGTGTGTGGTTTCTTTTTTGCTGGTGAGTTTCAGGTCTTTGTTTAATATAAATCCCTGTCTATCTCCAGTTAGGAGAAACCTTCATAGGTAGCATATTGTCTTCATTTTCATGAAGCAGTTCACAAAAGTAGATAAATCCTGAAAAATGTACTTAATGCTGTGTGAAAGTAAGGGATGGTGTAATAATATTTTTTTCTCTTGATGCTGGAAAGTTATGGCGTGGTGGAGTTGGGTGGTGGGTCTCAGGTTGGTTTTCTTGTTACTGGTGTGGTTTGAGCACTTGGATTTTGTGAGCAGGATGACAGTGACGGGCTCAGCTTTCCTCCTCCATGAGAAAGCTCTGGGGCAGCCGTGCAGAGGTGCTGCCCTGTGTGAATGCTGCTCCTGACTCCCAGGGAGGAATGGGAGATCTCTGTGGAGCGCTTTCCCACAATAACACAATGAGCCACTTTGTCAGCCCGGAGTCAGGTTAGCGGGGAATGGCGACAGCAGCCCAGTTTGTGTTGCACAAAGGTGTGCTGAGACCTTGTTGGAAATGGGATTTGGTATGCAGGCTTTTCAAGAGCTGCAGATTGATATGGTAGATAGCCTTTTTTTTTTTTTTCCTTGCTTCGTAGTTTAATTAGGGGTAAAAAAAAATAATCCCCACCCCATTGATTCCAGTAGATTCCCCATTGCACAGGAACTCCGGGAGAGATAACCAAGGTCTTTGTGGTATTATTGCAGAGAGATTATTATTTGAGAGAGCAGAGTGGAAGGGGAAGGTATTTATCGACAAATGCTGTGCTTATCAACCTGTAACCATGATTAATACTTGGGCTATTAAATGGAGGAAGAAAGCAAATAGATGAAGCACACCTGTGCCTTATCTGCCTTTCACCTTTGTGCAAGCATGTCTCTTTGCATAGAGGTTCTGCCCGTGTCCCTGGGCACGTTCTTGGGCTTGCAGCCCTGATCTGGGGGAATTCAGTACTTAATAAAAGTATTGTGAGTGTAAAGATGTGCTCTCAAATGTTTGCAGAATCAGGGGCCAGTTTGTAGACAGGTGTAGGTCTGGATTGAAGGGAATTTCTCCTCCTCACACAAATTGCTTCAAGCAAATAGAAGGTTATTCCAAATGTGTTTAAACTTACTGAAGATCTTGCTAGAGCGTGTGAATTTTACTTCCAAATTGCTTTTGTCAGAAGTGATGCAGAGTACAGAGACCCTGGAAAGGGTGATCATTTAGTTAGGAAGTGTGCAATTTGTTTCTGTTGCACAGATTGGCTCTCTGCGCTTATGGGACCAGTTTTTGTGCTGGGTGTCCCAAATTGGATGTCTCAGTTTGTGGAGGGAGGGCTATTGGACCCCTGTCATCCTCCTCTCCTTGCCCTAGCAATGGGGCACCACAGCTGGAAGAGCTCTGTGCTTTCCTCCACTATCCCAGGTTGCTCCAAGCCCTGTCCAGCCTGCCCTTGGACATTTCCAGGGATTGGGCAGCCACAGCTGCTCTGGGCAACCTGTGCCAGGGCCCCACCATCCTCACAGGGAAGAATTTCTTCCTAATTATATAATCTAGGTCTACTCCTGACTTGTGATCTTCTCGAAAAGCACAGAGATGCTGAGTGCAGTTGGGAGAGTGTGTTGTACAGTTGGCAATTAAACAGCTCCCAGAACTCTCTTAACTCAAGTGTCTCTGAGGGTGGACAAGCAGCAACAAATTAGTTTGAAATGTTAATTGCTGCTTGTATTTTTGGAAGTGCATAAAATCATTTCCCTTGAAAAGAGAAAAAAGTTTGAAGTAGTTGCTATTTTAAAGCCAAGTTGTGCCAAAAACAACACCACCAAAAATATTGGGGAAAAAAAGTAATTGGCCACTATTGTGCAAGAAGAGTTTAATTCAGCCTATGTCTGCTTAGAAGAATTAGTGTGAAATAGTGTGAGAATTGTGTGCTTGAAAACTTCTCTATTTTTGCAGCTACATCCCTCATGAGTCCCTTTATCCGTTGTGATTAATACGGAGGAAGGTGAGGAAAGAAAGGTGTGAGAACAAAGAAGGAAAGGAATATAAATAGCAAAAATGACTACTTAATTTTCAGTTTGAAGAAGCAGCACAGAAAAACCCACATGGTGAGAGTGAGTTGTACACAAGTTGTCTCTGCAGCGTGCTCTTCTGCCAGCAATGCAGGCTGTAGCCATGGTGTGTTTGCATGTTTTGGAATTGATTTTTGAGCAGCAGATGAATTTGCTGCTCTAATATTATTTGCAGGAGTGAGAATGCTGTGGAACCATTGGATTAGCTTGTCTGCCTGTGGCTTTCTGCTCAGCCATATCTAATATAAGCCTAATAACAATTTTGAAGGTCTGTTTCACCCATGGTGTATTTTATTCCTTTCAATCTAGTTACACTAGGTTTGCACATGACTATGATGGCCTTCAGGCACTGCGCACCCCAGGCGTGGGTGGTGGTGGGAGGAGGGCAAGCTTGCTTTTCCTACACGAGTTTTCACAAGGTTTCCCCCTGGAAAACCAAGGGGGAAAACCCCTAGTGGGGTGAGGTTTTCCTTTGGTAAAAGACTCCTTTGTGTGCCAGGTTGCTTTATTCCAGTTATTTCATCAGAGCTATTATCTGCTGATTAGTTGTCCTTGCCATGTGAAATAAGACACTCCTGCGTGATGCAGTTTGACCTGATATCCCTATTCCTGATGCTCATTTCTGGTACATATTTGAAGTTACTTGGTTATTCCATTTCTTCCTAAGGTTAAGCTAGGAACCAGTTTTTAGTAGTTTTTCTGTTCCCAAATGACAAACATTTCCTATGAGGGGTGTGTGGCTGGTTGCAGCACGAATTTGTTGTTCTTTAAGATAACAGAGTTTCAAGCCTGGAAAATTTGAGGTCAAATTTTAGGTCCAAATAAATGCAAACTACTGAAAATCTTCATATGATTACCCTCTGGATCGCTGCCTTGGGAATCTAACCAGTGTGGGGAAGAAACGATGTTAATTTTCCTTGATCCTGCGTAGAATTGAACACTGCTGATAATTCCATCTTCAGAGATGGAATGTACCACGCACATCGAAATCTGTTGTTGTTTAAAGTAAACTAGAGGGGAACAAACCCACTGATTAATGACAGTGGTTAAGTTTTGAGAGGATGTTTATGCTTTTCAGCTTGCTGGAGATAGGATCCAGCTACTGTGTCCTTTTCTGTGAAATGGCACAGAGAGCAAGCAGCAGGCATTTCACTACCTCTTCATAAAATGCCAGTGGACTGTGTGTATGTATTCCCTCTAATCTGTTTCTTTTGTCATAACAGATTTTTAGAATTGCATGTGTTTCTTCAAAATTGTTATGAAGAAGCCCGGCTGTTTGGATGCTTCCAAATTAATCTACCGTGTTTGTAATTAAACCGAGAAAGAATGTGTTCAGGTTTCAGTGGCGCTGCAGACGGATGTGATTTAACTAAACTAATGAAGGCACATCAGACAAGACAAATTCCAGACTGTTTGTGCCTTGACCAACCATCTGTGCACATACCTCCAGGTACTGCTCATGTCTCAAGAGGCTTTTCTACATGAACAATTATTACCACTCCTCTTTGAATTGGAACGGCAAGCCATGGCAGGAGTCTCTTGAAAGCAGCTATATTTACCACTCTGCTTTTCAGTGAAAAATATAATTGTGTTATGTATGTTTTAATTAGTCCCAAATAAGGAGCACTCCTCATTCAGAGCCTTCCTAGTGGGTTGTAGCTCCATACTAAATTCTTAGTGTCTGGGAATATGTTTACAAATAAGACTGTGTATACATACTCATCTTGTACATACTAGCAATTTTTTTTCCTAGTTATTTTTCTTTCTTATTCAAAAGGTTATTCAAAATCACTCTGGACAACCAGCCATTTCTTCAACTATATAATAACCAGCAGTAACATGATTTGACATGCCAGACTTTGATAGGATTCTTCAATTGCACATATAATGTCCTGGAAAATAACAAATAATTTCAGGACTATTTCTCTTTATGGAAGAAGAATAAGATATGCTGCAGGTAATGGCTTCTGTGAATACTGAATGAGTGTGGTTTTTTTAAATTCTCATTATGTTTTACTGTGTATCTTTTCCAAAGTGAGTTTTTGTCTAGAAATATTTGAGTCTTCCCTATTTTCGGGGCATGGGTTTCTAAAGATGTGTTTGACCTCTCATTGTGCCAGGTGGGACTCCCTCTGACATGAACCTATGATTCCATACATACCTTTTAACCATGGCAAAGCCCTTTTAAGCAATTCCTCCTTCCTCTTGTCCTGGTTATAACAACACAAGTGTTTGAGGGTTGGTGCAGTGCAGTGGATGGGGAACCGTCCTGTGTTCACATCAGCTGTGCAGGCCATGCTGGAGGTTTTGGGCTGGCCATGCTGTCAGGATGTGGTTTGGAGGATGCAGATCAGATATCACAAATCCTTTTCCTTTTGGGTCAGAGAACTGCCAGTTTCTGGACATCCTCACTGCAGAACCTGGTCTGCCAGAGAAAATGTCTGGCTGGGGGGAGGAGCAGTTGCCTTGTGACTGCTGGTCAGCAGGGCACTTATCAACAGGCTTTGGCTTTTGGTAACACCAGAACTGGCCTGGCTCATGGCTCTAAAGTACTAAGTGGGTTCCTATAGTGCATGTATTAAAGCAGGGGTAGAGAGGAGTCTGTTGGACTGTGTAACCCTGTGTGTGTGCCATCTGTGTGTGAACTTTGTCATGGGGAAGTGGTAAGGGTTGGTTTCTTTGTTTGTTGTTTTTTTTTTTAGGCTGGAAAGAGAAAATTCTTCCATTTTAAGTTTATACTGTGTGCATTTCAAGTATTTTTTTTAATCAAGGCTAGGATTGAAGGTGGGGTAGCTTCTTACTCTTTTTGCAGTGTGTTCTCTTGTATTCAGGCAGAATACCCCTAAATATGCACTGCAGGAGTAAAATGTGTGTTTAGCACTGAATTTTAGTTGTATATTAAATAAACCTGGGTATGTGGCTCTACTTAGTATTGAAAACTCCCTGTCCTTGCTGTAGTACAACTTCTGTAATTCCAGATGATTGTGATAAAAAAGCAGAACACTTTGTTCAGGAACTTTTAATGGTCTGCTGCAGGGAAATAAAAATCAAGTCTTTGCAAGAGCAGTCACAGGACTCAATATTCACAACTCCTCTTGCCCCTGCCAGGTTCTCTGCGTTCATCTGCCATAGCTGGAAGAGGTTCTTTGGCTTTGTAGAATACAGAAGGTAGGAAGAAAATCACAGAAAGAAAAATGTTCTTGGCTTCCAGCCCTATAAATAAGCATGGGTGAAACCTTCTAGGAAAAGTAGAATTGGGTATCTTGATGTGGTTCACACTGCTTTTGGAATTTCAGGAAAACTGACGTAACCTGTTGGGTCATGTTGTTTGACCATACATGGACATTGGGTTTTAGATAGTTACACTTCATTCTTCTGTGTGCTTTAATTTTCTCTCTAGTGCCATGTGCAACTAATTTATGTATTACTAATTCACATATTGAATTAATTTAAGGAAATGGAGTCATCTCAGGGATCAGTAGAAGGCTGCAGTACTGAATTGAAAATCAAGTTTGCAACAGTAACTTGCAGACATCAAAAGATTTGGAAGTTTTGTTTGGGGACAGAGACATCAAACTTGGATGGTTGTTTCTTCCTTGCTCTACAGCAAAGTGGAAAGCTATGATTTCCATATTCCTGGAGGAAGCTAGACAGGGAGATGCAGCCTCTCACTCCTTGTTGGCGTTGTTGTGACCTGTCCCAGCCAAACCTAGGGAATGTAGACGCACAGGAAATATCTTTTTAAAATTTAAATATAGTCAGCTTTCTAGACAAAACCCCAAATTTGAGTTAGTACCTGAAAAAAAGGGCTGTGGGTTAGTATTTGGCAGTTCATATTTTAGCTAAGGAAGAATTCTCATATCCTGGAATGTGACCTGGCTCTTTGAGCTGTGTCTGGTGTTTTCTTCTATCAATGTTCCCAGTTTGCAGGGAGAAAAAAAAATTGTATTCAGACCTCACTTTTTGTATTAATCAGCTTTGCATCCCCTGAGGGAGGAGGAGTAGTGGGCTTTAGGAGGGGTGTGAAAGCACAGCTAATAAATCTGTTTTAAGTAGGATGGGTGAACAAATAAGCTCAAGAAGTGTGTGAGGCCCGTGTTTCCAAAGGATTTGGCTTTGCAGTGAAGTCTGCCAGCCTCATGGTAGATGTCTTCACTCTGCCTGGAGTACATCTTTGTGAAATTCTGCCAAAAATTCCTGCCAGTGGCTGTGCCTTGTAGCCAGTACTGCTGCTGGTATCATCTCTGGTGGGGTCGTACCAGACCTGACAAATAGAGGAAGCTCTTTTTATTTGTTTTCTTATTTAAGCTCTTTTTATTTATGTTTTCTTGTTTTTTTGTTTTCTCCTTTCAAGTGAGCCAAGTGTAGACATGGCTGTAGTGACAAACCATTAATAAAGCAAAAGGAATGTAGCTGCAACACTTTAAATAATGACACGTAGCAAATAAATGTCAACATATCCGTTGTTGTGCCTGGAATGGAAGTATTACTTGGAAAATATGTTGCTTCAAGCTACAGTATGGGGTTTTTTCCTCAAGAAAATAGTATCAGTGTGATGTTTAAACTGTTAAAGCTTGGCTTTTGGATTCAGACTAAATGAACGTGTCATTTGTTTGGGGATTGGGGTTTTGTTTTATATGGGTTTGAAATGGTTTCTATGAATGCTTTGTTCCTTACAAATGACCTTTAAATGTGAATATATACATTTGCACACAGGACAACTATAGATGCATAAATAAATGCATGTATAGCCAGAATAGTTGGAGGTACAGCTGGCTTTTGACTAAATCAGTCTGTTTCCTGAAAGCTGTTCATTCATGTGCTCTCTGATGTTCATTATTGGGCTCTTTCAGTCCTTTTCTTAATCCCAAGCAGTTAAGAAATGGCTCAAAACCTGGCATATTCTGTTCTTCCTTGGTAAACAAACAGAACCCCCAAAAAGTGAAGTCACACTGCCCCCCTCCTCCTCCTCCACCCCCAAATCCCAACACCTGTGAATATTGTTGTTGGACTCGGATGTTTCTCAAAATTAAAACCTGAAACTGTGAAGTAATGAGAAGCAAAAGCTTTAGGATGTACCATCCCAACAGCAGCTGTGTCTCAGGCTTCTGGAGAACTTCTGTCCTGTAATTGAGTCTTGGATAAAAGGAGGGATTTAATTTAAAGGTGGATGGAAATACATTGCCTCTGTTTATGTCTTGGTGAAGTGATGATTAGAAAAGTGGTGTTTTCTCACAGATGAGAACAGTGGAAAGAGCTGTGAGAGTCATGCTAAATTTGGTACTGAGTTCAATTAAAATGATCTTGAGCTGTGTGGCTGGAGGTCACATTGCCAGGTTTGCACACCTTCTGGAAAACAAATGTACTTTCAGTCTTCTGGTTCTCCTTAGATGTGAAGGGGCCTGTTTGATGACAGTGAAAGGATAAGACACATGTGATTCAGTCTGTGTGGGCACTGTCATCACTTCTAAATCACACAAGTGCTTTTCCTCAGGAGCTGGAGGAGCAGCTTTTGGTCAGGCTGGTGTTTCTGATCATGAGGCTGTGCTGGTGATGGGATTGCAGTGAGCTCTGGAAGAGGTTGATGAAAATGGAGACAGTGTATTTCAACTAAACTGATAATTTAGTTGTTGGACAACCAAAAAAAAAAGTCCAACAGTATTTGGGGCCAAGGGGATATAAGATATGCAGCATCTATGGAATGGGATGCTCCAACCCTGGTGAGGCTGGCTCAGTCTTTGATCCCCTCTGAAGCAGCTGAGTTAGACTCCTGGTTTATGGCTCTTTAGTTATCCCCCATGCTCTTTGCCAAAAATTCCCCTTTCTGTACTGTGGAGTACCCTGATGATCTTGTGCCATCTGATCACCTATGCTGCCACCTAAGTCACAGCATATTTTTTTTCTAACTTGAGTTTGGGATGTATATGAAATTATTCAGGATGACATTGAGATTCTCTGGCAGGAGGTGCGCTGAGGAGGCTGCTCATCACTGGACATGTGAGGTGCTTTGCTTTAGGAGCTGTTGAGCAGAAGTCTAGATAAGCTATGTGGTGAGATCATCCATGTTATTCACTGGAGTTGTGTTATTGCCCCATAAACCAGCATGATGGTACCCTTAAGACTGAATTAAGACTTGTTTTTACAGGGCAGCTTCTCATGGCTTTACTGATGCTCGTGTATCACATCAGTTAGCTGTGAGAGGGGGAGGGTGTGCTGGAAGTGATGTGTGATTTTTCACAAATCCTTACGTGTTGTCATCATTTTCTCTTGCCCTTCCTAGAACGGGGTGTTCAGAACATTGAGGATGTGCTGTCCCTCCTGCTCCAGCAGCAGCCTTAATCCTTTTGGGTCATGATTAAGTGGAAGTCAGGTGTCTGGTCTTTGTTTTGTAGTGGCAGTTCACACTATTTACAGGGCCCTAGAAAGAAAATAAAGGTGTTTGGCTTTGAAGTGTGGCTGTTGAGTGAAATTGCTGTAGCATCTTAAACCATGTGGGTAATTCCAAGAGCTGTGGCAGCAAGCAGGATGGTGATTAAGAGCAAAACTCTTTAAGTGTCTCAGAACCTGCCTATTTCAGCAGTGAAGGCTGAGGTTTATAACTGTGGGAAA
>NW_005054309.1:7569982-7586347 GCF_000277835.1 Geospiza fortis | reverse complement strand
GCTCGTGCTGAAGTTCCTGAATGGCAGAAAAACCTTCTGAAGTGCAGCAGGGTTTCTGCAGGGTCTCTTAACTGCTGCTTTCTCTTGCAGGAAGTCCGTTGAGGAAAATTCTCCATGAATGTACGTCACAATGATGATGACCGACCAAATCCCGCTGGAGCTGCCGCCGTTGCTGAACGGGGAGGTGGCCATGATGCCCCACATCGTGAATGGCGATGGATCACAGCAGGTCAGAAACTGCCTGCCTTAAATAAACTTATTTCTGGGTCACCAAGACATTTTCAGAATGGGGAAGATGGTTTTCCGTAGCACTAGGGAGTGCAGAGTGTTTCCTGGGATGTAGAAATCTGCCTTTCTGCTGAAAAGACTTTAAAACAATGATTAAAGTGTACCATTAAATTGAATGTGTTTGTTTGCATGTGTGTTCATTGAAGTAAAAATAGTGTAATTGAAAGAGTGGCTATAAATGCTGCAAATTTGAGGGCTTTGCAGGAAGTTAGTCTTATGATTTACTTGTGCTCACTCTTGTCCAGACATCTTACTAGCATTTGTGGTGAGATTTTAAGATTTTAAAAATGGTGAGATGAGAAAAAAATGGAAGTAAGAAAAGAAGCGGAGAATAGCAGTGATGTCTGCTATTCTTTGCTTACCTCACTATGCCTTTCCCAGCAGGCCTGTGTGCTACCCTGTGCTTCATTATAAGAAGCAGGTGTGAATTTTGAGTGGGTTTTTGAACAAAGGCAACTTTACAGTTTGCTTTTATTTTTTTCCTGGGAGATGCTCTCTAATAAGCTTGATCACAGGTGGGTGGAATGATTATAAGACCACAGCTATGCCTTCGTGGCACCATACAGCCTGGAAGTTCAAGCTGGTGGGTGGCAGGTTCCCAGATATGTCATTTGGGGTCAAGGGGTCTCTTTGGAGAACATCTATCTACTCTGGCAATATTTTTGTGCTGCTCAATTTGGTCTTCTCCTTAACATGAGAAATTTCAGCCAAGTATTGTAACAAAGGTAGAAGCAAGCTGTCCTTGAATCAATATAAGAGGTCATTTTGTTACTTCTTGTTCCCTGGATCATTTGTTCCTCCTTCCAAGCTGTGTTTTGAGTTAGACCAACCTCAAGAGGAAGAATAATTTCTGCTTTCCTGGTGAGCTTCTAAGTATTTTTAGTTATCTGAAATCTCATTATGATGTAGACTTTAATTGTTGTGATTAGTTTTGTTTTTTTTGTTTAAGTCATTTTTACAAAGTGTGCTTTGATTTGAAAAAAACAGAAAGGAATGCTTTCAATGGCTGTATTTTCCAAATCCAATATTAGTACACTTACATGAAGGAACAATCTTATTCATGCTGGAAAGGATAATTGTTCTTAAGTGCACACTTTCTTCCTTGCCGGAAACCGCTTACCGGTCAGACTGTCCTGTCGGTGTGTCCTTCTGTATTCCAGAAAGAATAAATGAAATCTTCTGAGCCCTCCTTTGAGATGGTGCTCTAAGCCCAATCTTTCCATTTCCCCATCTTTGATGATTCAGCAGCCTGGCTTGGCAGATGCCTCTGTTGCCTTTAAAGTAGTTTCTCAGCTAATGTTTTGCATTAAAAAGAGTTGCAGGTGCGCTGGAAGCACATTGCTTCTTGCTTTTGCTGTGTTATGCAAGCACCACTCAGTAGAACAGTTCTGGGCCAGGTCCTTCTTCTGTGTGCTTGCTGGATGATGCTCTTGGATCTCATCTCCTTATCTCTTGAAGTACCTGTAGCTGAAATACCAGTTTTCCATGAGGCCTTTTTGGATTCTAGTCTGGATGTGCCCTTCTCTGTTGCAAAGCTTAGCTACCTCTACGCTTTGTCATTTTCTTCCTACTCCTGAACCTTTAGGTGATGTCTTTGCTTTTTAAAAGTACAGTTCTAGAGATGGAATGAAGTTGGAATAAATGCTTTGTTTGATCTTTGCAAATGAACTATGTTAATTGCTCTTAACGTGGTTTGTTGTAACGTGGAAACAAGTGTTAAGTGTTTGTTGAAAGAGATTTATTTTAGGGACTTGTAAGGTGGGAAGAGGCTTCAGGATAGATTCACACAGGGATGATTTCCTTAAGAAAGATGGTTTCTATGACTCTATAAATAGGCTCTAGCTTTAGGAGGACACACATTTACAGGGTGTAATTACAGTCTCCATTAGAAGCTGGTGGTGAGAAGGCATCCTAGCAGAGCTGGTGGAGGATGAGGAGTGTGGAGTTTTCCAGGCTGCAGTGTGGCCAGCAGGCCGGTCAGTGCCTCGTGCTTTGGGGCTGACAGAATGGAGGTTCTGATGGAGAATAGAGGCTCTGGGCACCCTGGCTGTTGCTCACCCTCATGTGTTACTGGATTTGTGGAGCCTCAGCTGTGCCAGCACCACAGAGCTGCATTAGGAGCTGTGCCTGGAAATGCTGAGCTCCAGGGAAAAGCCTTTCCTCAAAAGACCCGTTCTTACACACAGAATAAAGCAGGCTGGAGCTGGTGAAACACCTTGGCCTTGCCAGCAGCCAGCTGGAGAGTGATGCAAAAGGCAAATCTGCCAGTGAACAGGCCTGCAGTGTAAGGCAATTGCATGGGAACATTCCCTTTATCTTCCTGAGAGTGAGGGCTGCAGAGCTGCACAAGGCAGGGCAAGGACTGTCTCTGCCTGCTTGACAGTAATCCCTCTCCTCTAGACTACCCAAAATGGCATTTCTAGCACTGACTTTTTTTTTTTAGTTTCCCACACTTTATTTCCACTACTGCCGACTGTGTTTAATGCTTTCATGTTGCTTCCAGAGCTGTTTCTGCTTCTAATCCACTTGTAACTCCTTAGGGGATTCAGGGAGCAATAATTAACCTTTTGGTCCAAGAATTTCAATGGTTTCCTGTAGGTACTCCACTGCAAGCTTTAAAAAGCTTGGAGTATGAAGTGGAGGGGCAGCTAGCTGTGCTACAGCACCTCTGTACAGAATGTTGGGCTAATTAGTTGGAGAAGTTTTATTTCAGCTTGGTTCGCTCATTGCACCTGCAGAGGTGCAGCAGGTTTTCTGCTTGCCTGCTCTTTGTAAAGCTGTGTTTACCTACCCTGTGGTTTCACCACTTGGCTTGAGCTTAGGCACTGTACATAGTGCTGTGTGTGCTTGTTCTTGTCTTTTAGGGTCACAGGCTTTAAATGAGGGCGACAAGAGCACAGCTGAAGGAGGAACAAGATTTGGTGCTTTCCTGTGCACCTTGCAAACAACTGAAAGCACTTTAGCTGGGTTTTGTACTGAGCCACAGCGTCTGAGCTGAGTGAATGAACTTTCTGCCAAAATTTAGTTACTTCTTTGTGGTTTCTCAATTTATTAATTTATTTTGCTTTTACTGCTTCTTTGGTGTGTGTGTTTTAAGGTTGGATAAATCAGGAGGTTCAGGATCTACCACTTGTGAGTTTTGCTGTAAAGAGTACTCATGGTAAACTGAAGCAATTCACTTCATACCTCTATTAATACCATTAATACCTCTATTTTTTGTCCAGTCAAAAGAAAGCGTTTTTCAGACACAATTGAAGTATTCCTTTTTAAAAGTCAGCTTTATTGCTTAAGATGTAACATGTTCCCTGATTTTTCTTACTGAAGAGATGCTGGAAGTGTTTAGCCTACCTGCTCTGTGTGACTGAGGGATGTGTTCCTGAGTGGTGTGGCTTCTCTGGTCCTTCCTGTGGGGATGCACCTGGAAATTTAGTGGGGCACAGTCTTTTAAAGTAGGTAATGGAATGGATACAAGTGATTGCTTAGTTTATTTTCTTTTCTCAAAGATGCAATGCATTCCATAAGTTATGTGCCATAGAAACCGTAATTACAATAAATTTTAATGGTTTCAAGCATTTGTGAGGAACCTGTGGCTGGATCCCAGGTGTTGCCTCTGATGTTGTGCTCCCCAGCTGTGTGAAGCGTGATATATCTCATGGAAGGGAAAATTCACCACACGGGAAAATGTTTAATGTGGGGTTGGAATAAGCCTAAGCCCTGCAAGCTGCTCTTTGACCTTAGTGAGGAAAATATTCTCATAAGGGGGAAATACTTTTAGTGAGCTCTGGGGCTGAATTGCATCACATGGATTCAGGTGAATATCATCCCACTCACTGCTGTGAGAGGCCACAGAGCAGGTGGGGGATGATGGCCTGCTTTGAGTGTGAATTTTCTGCTGTGGGCTCAAACTCTTGCATAAGTAAACCAGTAGTGTACAAAAGATATAATAGTGTATGCCCTTGGTCCTTATCAGGTGGCATTTCTGCCTTTTCATGAGAGGGTTTCCCCACAGTATTTGTAGTTTTATATCATGGGGTGCTTTGGATGGAAGGGACATTAAAGCCCATCTCTTTCCACCCTCTGCCATGGACAGGGACATCTTCCACCAGACCAGGCTGCCTCAAGCCCCATCCAACCTGGCCTTGGACACTTCCAGGGATCCAGGGGCATCCACAGCTTCTCTGTTCCAGGGCCTCCCCACCCTCATAGTAAAAGAATTATTTCTTAATATCCAATCCAAAACTTCCTAGAGTCAGTTTATTTATTTCTGAACCTGAGCTTATGCCTGCATTAGCTTTGTGGGCACTTCTTTAGTCTCTTCCCCTGCTTCCCCTGGCCATGAGAGTTGGATATTGGGAGCAGGGGAGGCACGAGTGACACGTGCTTGGCTTGTCATGCAAACTTAGTCTGGACATACTCTGTGGGATTGTAAATATTTATAGTAGCTATGCAACTCAGTAACATTCATCACCCAACAAACATGACTTTCAGTAAAACAGAATGACATCCTTAAATGCAAAATAAGTGCAAAAAGAGCTTTATGGAGATAACAGAGTTTCTCTGAGGATGCAGCAGGTATGGCTGGGCTTCAGCCCCGAGTGGATTAAACTGCTGAGTTAAACATCAGAGTACTTTTTAGGGGAAAGAAAAATCCTTTGGGATTGTGCTGCTGATGCCCTGCTCCCAGCTGTCCTGTGCTCCAGCTTTTTGGATGGGAGGAGGCCAAGGACTGGAAGTGGGCTGGGGTGACCTTGGACATGAGACCACACCCTGAGATGCTGCCAGCCAGCAGTGAGGGCTCCAAGTGACCCCTCAAGTTCTTCTCCTCTGTTGCCATCTCATAATTATGTATAGTTGGCATGATGAATATTGGAAGAGGCATAGCACAATTAAAGATCATCTGGGTTTGTTTTCATTAAAATAGAGATGTTATCTTTATGTTTACTTTTTTTTATTGCTTTCCTCAGATTTTTTAATTAAAAGCTTTAGAAACGAGGCTTCTCCTGAAGATCCCTTGTGTGAAAGAGGGAAGCTGTGTTCCAGGCTGCAGAATATGGTTTTGTTGTTTATGAGGACTTGGGGAAAAATAAATAATGGAATTAGTTTTATATACTTGGTGTGTATAAACAAAAGAAGTTGCAGTGTGCCTTGACACTATTTGTCCCAGGCAACTGGGACAAATCAGGGGTGTTGGCTGGAAGGTGCCCTATATATAATACTCAACATGTGCTGGCTTTAATGGCTTGGCCTCATTCCTGCATCTCTTTGGTCAGTGCTGTGCAGCTGTGAGCTCTGGGGGGGTTGTGTGCAGCATGGGGGGACTGGGTGGTGGGATGGGTTATGGGGGCACCCCAGTACCCCAATTTTGGGAATAGAGGGGCTGGGGATAGGTTGCAGCCTCTGGAAGGATCGTGCCTGAGGAGCAGGGTTGCTGCTCCCGGGTCTGAGGCCACTTTGGTTTCATGTCCTGCCTTTGTGCCCAGCCCTTGCTCCACTGTTGACCCACGTCAGTCACACCTTGGCTATTCCTGTTTGCTCTTGATATTGCTGCCTTCCCCCAGCAACAGCCTGTAAATGTTTTCTTGGGCTCCAAAGGTGTCTGATCTGAGCATCTGTCAGTAAGGAGTTATTTCCATATCTATAACATTTTAATAGAAGCTATTGTAGATAAGTGCCGGGCTCTGCCCACAGGCTCTGATGGGGGGACAAAGCTGTGTGGCTGCTGTTCTACAGGAAACAAACTTGTTACTGGAACAATTTGTCTTTAAAACCCCTTAAGGATGATGCTGCTTCATTTTGACCATCATAAGCAGCAGCTGTGAATGGGAATATCACCTTTTAAAATGCAGAACCCCAAGGAATTATTGTAAAGGGACCACTGCAGGTGTGCTGATGTGGACACTTGTGCTGGTGATGGACTCCTGGGACAGGAATTTGTAAATTTTCTGACAACTCTGGGGTAGGCAAGTGCCTTGGGTAGGGAGAGGAATCTGTCTGTCCTGCTTTAGGGAAAGGATGGAGCTTCACATGCACAGGGCATCAGTCTTAAGGTCTGTATTTTGAGGGCACCAAGTTCTTCCAAGTTGTAAAGGTGTGCAAGGGCTTCTGATTTATGTTAATCCAATTTGTTAGTAAATAACCAGCTTTAGGGCTGTTGATTTAGACACATAATGCAAATAAGCTGATGAAATATTTCTGATTCTTGGCCTCTTTCGAGTTCTGGTTTCTTGTTGATTGGTTGTTTTGGGTTTTTTTATTAAGCTGGATGACATTGCTTTGCTTTGCACATCTTTTGACCTGCTGCCCATGTCCTGTGGTGGATAATTCACGCCTATTCATAGCAGAAGAGCACTTAAATGCTGTCACTTAAATGTTGATTGTTTGGAGATTAGGGATGGAATGGCTTTGTGCCTTTTATCTTTTCTGAACCATTTATTGTGCTCTGTGTGCTGGACCAGATCCACTCTGATCAGTGCTCCCTGAGAAATGATTGTTCCAGACAACATAATGACTTTCATATGTCATTTTCTGATTTCCAGCTTGAGCTTTAAAAATGTTGGTGGAATAATGGGTTTCTGTAGGATTACTGTAATTCAGAAGGTCATCTAGGTAATAATTATCTTATGCATTTGGCTTAAGGAATTCAGAAACACAACATGAATTCAAATTCTCTCGTTGCAGATTGAATGATTGAATTCTGCACGCAGATGTCCCAGATTATAAAGACCAGACCTAAATATAGAGAGAGCTCTCACAAAAAAAATGTAGACTAATTTTGGTACAAATTGAAAATTTAATTTATATCTTGATTGAACTTCTGACAAAGCAGTTAGCAGAAGTGTGTTTGAAGTGTTTTAGTGAAAGTTTCACGAGCAGCAAGGTGGGATAAATGGTCTCTAGTCCTCAGTGACACTGTCCATTTAAGAAAGGATTCTAAATCACAGGTTTTAAACCCATTGTTTCAGATACCTGAAAATTTATAAAGATGATACAACATACTATGAACTGGACATATTTTGGTGCTTCCTGGTCCTTGTGTTATCCCATCATCTGCAGGATTCAGCAATGGGAGACTGGGATTATAGTTTTATTATTTAAAAAATATTATATTTGTTAATAAATAGTTTATTACTGGTTCTGCATGCAACTGTTGAACTGTGTGTGTGCCTACAGATTTTGCTTAACTGAGATCTGTTATGTGCAAGACTGAAATATAAATTTTTGAAAACATCAACTCCCCAGAGCAAAAAACTTTTATTCCTGTGAACTTGAAACCCTGTTATGGATTGGTGCTGCATGTTGGAGTTGGTGAACTCTCTGTTCTCTTGTGCCAGTGGTCTGAAGATTTGTGTCCTTAGCTACCAGCATTTGGCCAAGTTAGACACACCCTCAAGATTTTGGTGTGGGACTCAAAGCCATAATTCTCACCTGTATGCAATTCAGTTACATCTTCATTTCAGCTCCTAAAGTGTAGGTGGGTTTCAGATCTCTGCCTGCTCCTGCAGTCTGGGACCCACAGGTGTAAGATGCCAGTCTGTGCCCTCCCTGCTTCCCCACCCCTTTCAGAAAAGGGATAGCACAGCTACTGTTTCAGGGAGATTTTAATTTTTGGAGATCACACTGAAACAAATGTTTATTTTTCTTTCTGCAGGTCTTTTTGGTTCAAGTTAATCCAGGTGAAACCTTTACAATAAGGGCTGAGGATGGAACCCTCCAGTGCATCCAAGGTAAGAGGATGCACAAACACACGGATGAGCATTGCTTTGCTTTATGGAATACCTGTTCTGTCCTCTCTCCAAAAATGTGATTTGCAGCTCTGAGAATGCGCTGAAGCACTGGGGAGTGAGAACTTGCAGACGTGGCTGCTCTCTGTATTCTAGGAGCTCAGTATCTCAGAATGAGTCATGCATTTCTTGGAAGTCCAGGAGGATTTCTCTCTTCTGTTATTTATCAGGCCCATCTTGCAGCCTCTTTGCATCTTTTCTGTGACACCCCCTCCATTTAAGCAGTGGAGGAGTGGGTGGTTCTTGCTTGAAGTTCCATCCCCATGGAAATGATGAATTAATAGTTGTTTGAGATAGACGTTACAGAAGCTTCCCTGAACACCATCCAGGGTTATTTAGTCTTGATGAGCAATAATAACTGCAATTTAAAGCTGCTTGTTGAGATTTATAGCCAACATGCTGTGTGGTAAGAAATTGGTCCATGTGGCAATTAACAGAGGAATAAAGCTGGCTAGTCCTTTTATTTGAGAAGAATGCTTTATTCTGGCTTAGAACATGAAAGATTTCCATTACAAATATAATTATGACCCCATTTATTTATAATTTTGTCCATACTCAAAGTGGTGTTCAGACAGTGTATTTAAATGAAGGCAACTTGAAGCCTCATGGTTCTGTATTCTGTAATTTAACGTGTTTGTGCCAGTGGGACTTGTTTGGTACTCATCAGCAGTCTTTCATAAAATTGATTTAGAATTTCTAGCCTAAGATTGTCTCCTTTTATTTGCTATAGCTGCAGAATTGACTGCCAAAGCTCATGTTTATTTGTATACACCCTTTCAGTTTGGCCTGAAAATTCTTTATACTCTTTTCAAGCTAAAGATTCTGATCCTACTTTATTGTAATATATTTTTATTACTGAACTAGATATATTCTTCAAACACAGGAAAACACCTGACTGTGGTGGTGATGGTGTGTTGGTTTTTTTTTCTTTTGGTAAAGCTGCTCTTACCACACAGTTGTGGAACTTGATAGTGATCTATTGCAGAAGATCTGTTGTAATCAGCCTGCAAATATACTAAGATTTGGATTTGTGACAGTTCTGGCTTTGTGCTCTGAGGTTATTATAGAAGACAGCCTTATTTTGTGTGCAGTGTTTTTGGAAATTACACACCCCCTTGCTCCAAAAAACTTAGTGTCTTGTTTTTTTGTTTTTTTTTTCCCCTGTGGCAGAGTTTTTGGTATGTTTAAAGGTTATAGATGTTTGGTATGGTTAAAGGTTATAAATGTTTGGTATGTTTAAAGGTGAATGTATTCCCTGTACATAGGGCAGCACCCAGACAGTGTGCATGATGCATTTTCCAATGCTCCCACACTGCACTATGATTAGCAGGATAAGGAATAATTTTAGCACCATGTTAAGGCAGCATGAAAGTCTCTTTTTGGGCAGTGCCTCTCAGCTGGTAGCTCCCTGTGGAATAGATGATACTTGCTTTTTCCTTACTGCCACGTACTCAGGGTTATGACATCAGATGTGCTGCTGAATATTCAGAGTGTGAAGGATGGCTTTATTACAAATTGGGTGATTCTCCTGAGTGCAGGGAGTGAACACTTTTAATAAAAACTTGAGATGTCAGGCTTGGTAACACTGAATTCTTCAGGATATATGAAAGCTCTTCCCATGTGACCGTTCTGCAGGGACAGCTAACTTTGCTTATGTAGAATAATTTTATTTTTTTTTAATTTTGCATATGATTTTTTTGAGCAGTATGAAATCTTCAGGTTGAGCTCCTGGAGCCAGTTCTGGAAGTTCTGTGAGCTCCACTTTGTGTCCAGGACCCTGTTTGGCTCCTCAGCTGTGGTGTATCTGGTGATGATGTGCTTTAGAGGACTGAGGCAAAAACAACAGAGGAGATGATGATTTAGTGAATCTTCATTTGTCTTACTGAGGTTGGAAAAAAGACACTTGCATGAGTAAAACCTCTGTGGAATATCCTCTGTTTTAAACACCCTGAAGTGTAATTAGCCACTAATTGAGTAATCACTGTTTTAAGCCAGAAAGAACAGATGCACATTTGAATGTTTCTGATGTTTTGGAGTGGTGGAGAAATCTCAAATACAAAAGCTTCTTCCAGTTCCTCAGGGTTACAGGAGTAAGATAATCATTGAAAACCTAAAAAAAAATAATAACCACTAAATAATAAAAAACAGGAATAAGTATGTGTTTGTAGCTGAGGATGCAAGGTGTTGCAGCAAGTGCTCTCTTCATTCCTGGTTTTGTTTTTAATGTACTTGTTTAAGACAATGATTTATAAGCCCTGTAGATCCTGGTGTGGGCCTGGATTAGGCAGCTCTTGGAGGTGATGGTGGATGGGAGAAGTTCAACTGGTCAGTGGGCATGGAGAGGGTCTGTGATTTCCTTGAGAAGACATTTAAACAGAAAATAAATTAAAAAACCCCTACAATAAATCTGGTCTTGTGGAGAAATCCAGCCCGTGAGCGCACAGCCCACGTGGTGAGTTGTTTAGGGAAGCATCTGAACAGTTCCAGGTGTTCTCAGCAGGAGTTGTGTTGTTGTCTGACTTCCTCAGGATTTGCCTTCTCCATCCCATGTGATAGAGATGCTGTGGTATGTGGCTTTTGTAGCCTTTATAACCACAGCCAAATAAAGGGATAAAGAAAAGGGATGTTGGGGATTAATTGAGATGAATGTTTTAATAGTTGCTAGAAGCTGAACCAAGACCTGGGGCTGCCTGTGTGGATGGGAGGCACGTGGTGCTGCCCAGCTGGGCTGTGCAACATCCCAGGCCTTGCTGGATGTTGGGGCTGCCCACCTGGCCTGTGGGATGGAGTGGAAACATAAAGCACATCCTTTATTCAAGTGTGATTCCATGGCCAGTCTTTTGTTCCTTTCAGTCCTTGTGGGTGTTAATGACAAATCTCTGCTGTGCTTCCTTTGGGATTTCCCTGCTCACCCCGTGCTGCCAAACACCCAGACCAAGCTCGGGGCTCTGACTGCAAAGCTGCCCCTCTGGTGGTTCAGGGGAGGCTGGTTTAGCATCTTCATTCAGTGCCTTTGCAAGATGGAACATGTGTATGTGCTCTGTCATCAGTATTTTAAAAGCTGCTCTTTATAGGAAGTTTGGCAGGTATTAAATACTTCATAAATATGTCGATATTTTAAATGCTTCATTTCCTTTTCACATATTCCCATTTTATTTGTCAAAAAATCAGGACTTGACTGTTGCTAGCTCTGCAAGAAAAGGACAAGGGCAGGGCATATCCTCAGCCATTTCTTTACTCAGCTGTTAACTGTGGACCTTGTATTTCCTTTGTATGAAAGATTGCTTCTAGCTAGTGCTTTGTGGTAACCACACTAAATGAAATGTGGAGCAGGGTGAGAGCCTGGATCTGGTAGGAATTGAAACAGACCCCTGAATTAAAAAAAAATAAAAATTATTCTGCTTTCTAAATTTCAAAATAAATAGATCTCACATGAAACTGACATGTTCAGGAAACTCATGTTTCCCTAATGGCTGATTAAATATGAGTTTTTTAGCCAATATCTTAAGATCTTTGGTAGGAACTTTTCTTGCTGCCTGAGAGTTTTGACATTCACACTTGAAAAATTCACTGTTTGTGCATAGTTTGGAGCAGTGAAGCTATACTTGAGAATCTGTTCAGAGCCTTTCCCTCCTGGAAGGCAATCATGCCAAGCTGTCACACCCGCTGTGGTAGGAATAACATGGGCAGAATGATTGTTCTGGTGCCACCTGACCTTGCTTGTCACCCACATGTTGAAAATATGTGTGTACAGAGTGTGCAGGCTGCATAAAGCTTCTATCCATTGATCACACAGAATTGCCCAATTACTGCTAAATGCTCTTTTTATTGCCATCCATGTAAATGGTCCTCAAGCTGGATCTCATTTTCTGCCACAAACCAAACTGAATTTTCTGTATGCATATAAAGCTGCAAAAAGCCTGTAAGAAGGTAGAAGAGCAGGTAGCAGAAAAGCAGCTGATGGAATAAAAAATGGAATTCCTGGTAAATTCTGCCTAACCCATGCTGCTGGAAATGCCCTCTTGAAACTCACCTCTAGTCTTTGTCTTGTATGCCAGCACAAGGTTTGGAATAGCGAAGAATAAAATTTGCCTGAAAAGAAAACCAATATGCTAAAGGGTTAAAAATTCTGCTTTAATTCTGTCCAGGAGCAGGGGGAATTCACCCTTGCGTAGGGTGAGCAAGGCTCTGCATTAAACTGGCTTTTGTGATTTATTCAAGGACAAGGTACAGATGTGCAATGGCGTGGAGGGGATGTAGTTATGTTGGAGCATAAATATCTGGGTTGCAGACAAGAACCTGAATTGCTTTTGGGTGGTTGCATTTTGAAATGAAAACAGGATAAAAACATAGACAGTTTACTAATACTGATATTTGTTTCAAGTGATGTTTTCAAGTGTTTTGCCATTGAGGCTTGAACTTGAAGTCTTTGCTGCTTCTTATCTTGTAAAACAAAGAATGCAAGATTTAAATTTCACTGCTGCTTTTTCTGTGTCTCTAAAAATGAGCAACTCAAGAAAAAGACCAGAAGTATGCAAAAAATTTAGCAGTGGTTTCTCAAATGAAAGATTTCCTGGAATTATTATTCCCCTAATTTGGTGGGTGGGTGTGGTTTGGTGTGGTACTGCAGAGGAATGGATAATATTAAAGGCTTAACAGCTGTATATTTGTATAGGAAGAGTGTGTGTGTCAGTGGAATAAGGCTGCTAGTACAGTCCAAGCAGACCAAACAAAGTGTGTATTTTTTTTTCCTCTACGGTATGAGGTTGGAAATGAGGAAGTGAGTCAGTTTCTTGCAGGGGAGGAAGGAGTTGAAAATAGATGGGACACAGTGTGAGCAAGTGAGTGGTACCTGGGGAGTGTTCCTGCGTGGGGACCGAGGCACTGGGATGAGAGTGGTGATGGGCACACACAGGGGAACAGATGGATCGCAGAATCCCAGAATGGCTTGGGTTGGAAGGGGCCTTAAAGATCATCTCATTCCACCCCCTGTGCCATGGGCAGGGACACCTTCCACTATCCCAGGTTACTCCAAGCCCTGCCCAGCCTGGCCTTGGACACTTTCAGGGGATGGGGCAGCCACAGCTTCTCTGAGCACCCTGTTTGTCTATTAACACCTTTACAGTGAGGAATTTCTTCCTCTTATCTAATGTAAACCTGCCTTCTTTATGATTAAAACCTTGTCCTGGTACTCCATAACCTTGTCCAAAGTCCCTCTCCAGCTCTTTTTGAGCCCCTTTAGACACTGGAAGGGGTTCTGGGGTCTCCTCATGGCCTTCTCCAGGCTGAAGAGCTCCACACTCAGCCTGTCTCCACAGCAGCCTTGCCATCATCTTCCTGACTCTCCTCTGGACTCTGTGCAACAGTTCCACCTTCTTTTCACGTTGGGGACCCCAGAGCTGGATGCAGTACTCCAGGTGAGGTCTCAGGAGAGCAGAGTAGAGGGGGAGCATCACCTCCCTTGATGTGCTGATCCCACATCTTCTGGATGTCACAGCAGAGGCTGGGGAGGAGAGAAACCTGAGGAGACACAACAGAAAGGTGCAGGCTCAGGTAGCTGGCTGTGTTCCCAGTGCTGCCAGTTCATCAGGAGCTGGGAGCACCTGCTCCATCACTCTGCAGGGGCAGATGTTGGGTTGTTCATCAGTGGACCTGGCATGGCTTCGCTCTGAGATGAAAGAGCAGCAGCACCTGAAGTCCTGCTGCCTTATAGAGGCTTGAGAAGGCTTGGAGATACTTAATTAAAGAGCAACTGGTGAAATCTGCAGGTGGAAGGTTCTTTGGGCCCTCCAGGGCAGGCACTGCCTGTGTGCTGGTGAGATCCAAAGTCTGGAGTTGGAGTCCCTTTGGTTCTATCCAGAGCATCACCTGAATTACAGAATTTGGTTACATTTTAAGAAATACATTTGTGACTTTATTCTTAATATGCTGCAAAGCACTGCATTGATCAGAACATTACATTTGTCAGAGCAGAAAGAAACATTGTCCTTTCTCACCTGTATCTGCTGGTGGTTGGGAGCTGCTTGTGGTCAGGCAGTTCCTGGGGAAAGGCTCTGGGGACATCTGCCAGGGTGCATGGCAGCAGGACAGGAGGGACGTGCCTGGCTGTGGCAGGGAAGGGAGGGGTGAAGTGCTGGGTGAGCTCTGGTTCTGTCTCTCCTTGTTTCTGCAAAGTGTTTCAGCTCTTTCCACCTACGTGCTGGTGGGCAGGCTGGTTCCAGGGGATGGAAAACTCCCTGTAGGAAATGCAGCTTCAGTTCAGACTGTTTTGGTCATTAGGGCTTGCAGCAGAGCAGTCTGTGTGATGGTGTTTTACAGCATAGCTCTTGGTATTAAATAGCTTTTGTTTACACTTTGTTTATTAAGCTTTGGCTCAGTTTCTTTCTGTTTACCAGCAAGGGCCCTTTTCACCCTATTAAGTTTTAAAACATAACTCTTACCCTTCATTTGCATCACTTTACTTTGACTCCTGGTACTTGGTGTCTAGATTTAGTGTTTGATGGAAAAGCCAGGCCTGCAGTACCCTGTAGCACAAACAAGTTTTTGATTTATTAAAGTTCTTTCTATTAATGGACAAATGAGGAAATATCTGTGTAAACATCTTCCAGGTAAAGCTGTGGTTGAGAGTAACTGAGAAGAAGCTCATGTCAGTGTCTAACCAGCCTCTGTATTGACCAAAATATTTTTTTAATATCTATAATAGAGTCAATATTATCCTTTAGAGGCATTGTCACCATCTTCTGGGTTTGGTCACTTGAGTGTTTCAGCAAACTCAGCTCTGTAGCACAGGCATATCCCCAGGCCTGGAATCAGCTGTGCCTTTCCTGTTGGGATGTTACCCATGGTGCATTCCATAGCTATAAACCACCAGCTGTTAATCATATAATCATAACAGGCACTGTTAATTTATTTTCACATTGTTGCCCAGCTAGAAAATACCAGCATTTGCAGAGGAACCTTTCATCCTCTGTGTTATTTCTGATGTTTTTGGTGCCTCTCTGTATGTCAGAGAAAGGCTCTTTGCTCTTTTAGTGTTTGGTCACCTTAGAAAACTGTGGTGTGATGTATCCTTTATAGCTTTCATGTGCAATAAACAACTTTAAGGCTTTCATATCTTTGTGAACCATGTGTTGAAATCTAAAAGAGAGCAAAGAGCTGCTAACCTGGAGTAGGTGTTAGCCATGTTATTGTGAGATCACCCCACCATTCCCTGTTCATCTCATGGTTTTATTTTTTTTAGCACACCACAATCAAGTATAGGAAGCCATGTAAGAAGCCAAGAGTAAACAATGGGATGCTTTGTTTACTGTGTGAATAATCTTAGCTTCTCCATTTTAAATCCGATAATGCTAAGAATAATTGTGGAAATTTATTTTGCATGTGTGTGATTAAATCTTGAACCAGATGCACCTGCACTTGTAGCTTTGCTGGGTGGAATATCTGGTTCTTTACAGTTGGTAGCTGTTATTTGTTATAGCTCCCCTGACACAAGACAAAAGGAAAATAATTTTGGCATGTGATTAAATTTTAATTTGCCTTAATCTTTCCAAATGCTAGATTGTGACTGTTTTGTAGTACACTGATAGAAAGGGACAGTGATACAGCTAAGGTGGAGATATTTTGGAAATTCCATGAAATGTGGAAACCAAGAATTTCTTGAGACCCTTGCTGATGGTCTGTGGCCACCTGTGCTGGAGGGATGGCCAGAGGCTCTCCCAGCCCTGCAGCCTGGTCCCTGGGGAAGCCACTGCCCTGGCCAGGCTGGGATGGGACCTGGCAGCCAGTGCTGTGTCCTGCTGACGTGGCCTCAGGGCACAGGAGCCTTGGAGGAGGAGAAATAAATGAAGACCTGAACCATTCTGGTTTGTACATATGTAAAAACCAATCATCCTGCTTCCCAGCAGAACAGCACCCACATGAGCAGAGATGCAGTTCTTGAAGCTTGTCCTTTGCTAAAATGGAGATGTTTTTGTGTATTTTTTTGGAATGCCTGAGAATCTGCTGCTGGGAAATGGGTTGATCTCTAGAATTAGGAGAGCAGACTTTAAAGACAACTGTTAGAACATACGGTCTGGGCTGTAATTTCAGACTTTTTTTGGGTTTGTAAATATGCAGGACTTGTGTTTGGGGTTTGTGTCTGTCCTTATTTTGCTCGTGTATGTGTGTGTGTTGTTATATATATATGTATATGTCTGACAGACTCAGGAATCATGGTACATCCAAGGGTCCTTGTTAAGGCTGTCTTGTACCAGCATACTATCAATTTTTAAATTTCCCAATATCTCTGGATCTCTGC
>NW_005054309.1:7470232-7569913 GCF_000277835.1 Geospiza fortis | reverse complement strand
CAGCTAATCCTCCTAGTATGGACCCCGTGCATTCTATGGTGGCAGGGTTTTCAAGTCCAAGATCCACAGGCTACAGACATTGCAAACCCATTAGTCAGTGCTTTTAGTCTTTTTACAGTGTATTAGTGCAGCTATAGTTCTGAATTAGTAAGGCAGTTGTAGTCAGTTTTCCTAATCTGAAGTAATTATATTTGTTGGCCAGAAGAATCATGAAATTATTCCATTATCCATATTAAATTCCTTTACTCCTCATCACAAGCAAATATTTGGTTTCCCATGCTTTTTATTCTTTAATCTTTGTGATTCTGGTTCATGTTTGTTGTTCATGTAGATGTGGATTAGGAATGGGGATGAAGCGCATTGTAACTTAGAGTCTTTGCAAGGCTTTTAGTATTATGCTTCTCATTTTTAATTTTGAAACAAATCTCAACTCGGATAAGTGATCATAATGAATTGACTTTAAATGGTAAAGAATGTAAATTGGATTGTTGGTTTTGCTAAATTTCAAATTGTACTTACTCCCACCATAAAAAAACTAGTGTAGTGGTTGTTGAAAGCTGTATGGAATCAGCTGTTGATTCTGCTGTTATCAGGTTTCTGGGGCTGGGTAGCTTTCACTCTGACAGTCAAACCCCTTCTATATTTAGATACAATTTGTGTGATCATATCTTAAAGAGTCTTGTTTGTTCCTTCTGCACTGATGTTTCCTCATGGTCACTGCCGTAGGGAGGATTCTGTGCCTGTGACATCAACAGCTCATTTAGTGTGTCGTGAATATTTTCATTAATAGGGGTTTGAAGAATAGATGATATTACAGAAATAAACTGCAGAGTCAGCTTTGCAATCAAAGTGATGTAAGCATCACTGGCTTCAAAACAAAAAGGAAAGGAAAAAGCCCACTCAACCACATTAACCAGTGTGAAATTGCATAACTGTGACAACCTCAAAGTGTGTAGACTGCCATCCAGTTGTATCAGTAATAGTTGTTTAACAGTAATTCTAGAATCTGACTTTAATATTCCAATTTATTTAGGACAAATATCCTAGAAACAAATAAACCTACACTGTGATTTACTCATTTAAGCACCACAAGAATTAATTTTGATTTTTCCTTTCTTTGTGGGTCAGAGAGCTTCAAACGCTACTTAAAAATCAAGCTACTCCTGGAGATGGGTGGGAGTTTTTTTGGGGTTTTTCTTTTCAATGCTTAACAAAATACCAAGTTGTCATAATTTGTGCAATTTAGTTTTTTATTAATGTACCCCTTGTGTTATAATGTAAAGCTGCAGGGTTCTGCATATGCTTTGTTTATAGACTGTGTTTGATTACTGCTTATGACTTTTGCCTTCTTGATTATATTGTTAACAACAGTTTTGATGGTGTGTTTTGTGATTTGGTTTGGGGTTTTTTCCTTGCTCTGGTTTTTTTCAAAGTTTATTCCTCTTGTTTCTGTTGGGGATGAGGTGGGGAAACAACATTTGAGTGTAGATGGGTTGTCACAAGCAGTGCCTTGCTCTCTGGGTTGCTGTTAATTTCCTCTCAATATACCCCATATAGGAGATCTTAAAAAATACGTGGTAGCACAGAGCCACATTAACTCAGTGTGTCTGAGAAGGATTGCAAATTACTCAGCAGCAAAGTTTATTTTTGCTTCTCCTGGCAAGTGAAGGGCTTGTGGCCCTGCAGGTATGGAAAAAAGAACCTGAGCAGAAACCCTGGTGTAAGGCTTTGTTAGCAAAGTATGTTTTAACTGTTATGTTATGGGAGGGCTTTGGTATTGCCAGCACTGGCAAGCAAGAGCTTGCAATGTTGGGGTTTTTTTTTGCTCAAAATACTTGGATTTTGGGATTTTTTTCACCATAGAGCTTTCAAGCAGAGTTTTAAAAGTGACCATTTGGTCTATAACCATCTGTATACTATTTATCCAAGCTTCGCCTTTTAAGTGGTGTACCTGTTAAGCAAAGCTATACTGTGTTATTTATAAAAATCCAGCCTAAAATTCCTAGAAACTCTGGGAGTTTTGGTTACCCTGCCTGCTGCTGCTGCTGCTGAGGGTGAGGCTCTCCACATGCCATCCCGGCGAGGTCGCTCCAGATGACCTCTGGGTAACGTAATAAAAGACTATTTTTGTCTCAGCAGACGATATTATCTCACCATAACATTTTTGAACATTTCTGGCTGGATTGTTCTGAATGTTGGAGCCGTGCCTGCGGAGGGGCCTGAAACACAATGCCTGCCATTCTCAATTGTGTGAGCACTTGGGTTTGATGATGGGGCTGTGGTGAGCAGGGTGGGAGTGGGGCGTTCATTAGGCCCCTCCAGTCCAGTTCCCAGCACCTGTAGCCTTGAGATGTACACTGGCTCAAATATGTTTGATTTCTAAACCAAGTATTTGTGTACAAGTGTATGTGTGTCTCTGTATATACGTTCATTTGCTTTTACATAAAAGAGCTATCTATGTACAACTGTAAAAATATACATAACTATTCAAATTGTATAAATGTATATTTATTTATTTGTGTTTATATATGATCATTTTATCACCTTCAGATGGTCACTCATCTCTCCAAAGCCATTCCAACCATGACTCTTCTCAGAGTGGAAGTTTTTCTAATCCTTGGTGCAAGCATGGAAATGGCAAGCAAGTGCCTTGGGTGATTGGCCCACAGGATTTTCGCTGAGGCTTCATTAAGGTTACTTAAGTTAGAAGTAATTTGCCTCCCTTGAGGGAAAATTCTGATATTTGGAATGTTTATCAGTCATCTGCAAAACGAAATGAACATAATTGGTGGCTAATTGTTTGCAAGAACTGTGCAATACAATTACGAAGAGTTAAGCTGAAACCAATTGTGTTTATGAAATCTAGCATAAGAAACACTATATTAATCCTGCCTCAATACCAGGAAACGCAATTAGTGTAATTAAGACTATCATATTGTAATTTTCTTGGCGACTCCATGCCTTGGCAGCCTCTTTGCCCTGCCGGGGCTGGAGCGGAGCGCGTTCCCGTCGCGGCTCCTTCTGCCAGGACAGCTCTGAAGTGACTTTGCTCACCCTGTGGTGGGATGCTGCTGCTGGTGGAAAAAGTGCTCCAGCTCCTGCCTTTTGTGTGGCTCAGCTGCAGGCACGGTGGCATTTTGCAGGCTCTGTCTGTGCTGGCTGCAGCTGCATCCCCACCTTCGATCCAAGGGAAGCGCAAGGTTTGGGATCCTCATTGGGGTTTCACCCACGGCACTCCTTGGGATGTGTTTGCTGCCAGTTCTGCCCTGACAGCACAGATCAAGCTCTGCCACCCTCCTGTGCCACCCTCCTTGCCACCCTGGGGGTCCCAAGCCCTGGGTAGGAGGGGACAGTGCAGGAGAGAGAGGCTGCAATTAGGGCAGAGTAAACAGAGATGAGAATTGCAATTAGGCTCTCATTAGCATTGCATGTTCTATCACGAGAAGGACATAAATAAATAGCTTTGTCTGTTTGTATGGAAATAAACTTAGGTATGTTTAACTTGGTTTTAGGAGCAGCAATCATAGATATCTTCATGCTGGTAACAATGTGGACCATCACTCTTAAATCAGCTTGAATACACGTCCCTGATGGATTTGTTGTAGAATGTGCCCAGGTCAGGAAAAAATGAGTATGGTAACATAGTTGTTATTGTTGCAGTTTGTCTGTCACTGCCGTGAATGCACATAATTAAGGGATAATCAGCATAATGCCTACTTTGAGCTCTTCTTAATGGTTTAATTGCTTCTCTGAGTTAAATAAACACTTTATGCTTATTTTACACATTTTTTCCCCGGGGAGCTTGTCACATGGAAGTGTACGTGCATGTCTTTATTTTTTAAACATAAAGAATAATCGGTTATTTAATTAAGCTTCTCCTGAAGTTCTCTTTTGGGATATTCTGTGTTCTTATGAGCTGCTCTGATAATGAATGTGTCAGAATAGGCTGGGTAAGAGAGGTAATGAATCAGTGGGAAAATAAACGTGCATATTAATGCTGTTATTCCAGAGTCATCTGTGTGCCCATCCTTTGTGGACACAAGTGCCTGTGTACATATTTCTTTACTCTGGGAAATGCTTTAACAGTTTCGGGGGGCTGTGATGGCTGCAGAGGATGGCTGAGGACTGTCCCTAAATGAGGCTCTGGGTACCAACTGGTTTGAAACCTGAGCAGATGTGAGGTCTCCCTAGAGATTTCACTAGGCTAAATAAGAAACTGTTTAGTTGTTTTGATCCTTTTTTCCTACTCATTTTCATTCTGTACATTTGTCTTTTTAAAGACACTTTATTGCACTGCATGGCACATATATCACGTGTCCATTGGAACTGCTGGAGTCTGCAGAAAATTTTACCTGGCTCTTCCTTGTACTGTATAAAAGTCTTCATGTCTTTCTAAAAGATGCCCTGCCTCAGAATACTTACAAAGTGTATTCAGTATCTTTTTTTATTACCTGTATTTCTAGATCCTGACTGCTCAGCCAGGGTACAGCTCACTTTGAGTATTATTGGAATTTGCTCCTTACAAAAGGCCAGAGCAGTATCCAGCCTGGCTAGCAAGCTCCTTGGTGAGCTGGTTCAGCAGTGACAAATTTTAATTTTTAGATATTTTTAAAAATTTTATTTAGCACAAGAATTGAATGTTTTCCTGGTAAGTGTCTCAGCCAAGGAGCCTTGGTTTACAAAAGCTTTGGTTTACAAAAGAGTTTTTCTCCTCCTCTCCAACAGCTTCTCTTCAAGTGAGGCTTAACTCTACAGAAAGGTGGGGATGTGTTCAAAGGCTTTTCAATTTATTTATTGATGTCTTGGCTTTATTTGAGGCTACAGCCTTTTATATGTTCAAATAACAGAAGGTTAGTTTTCCTCAGGGGGAATCTAAGACTGAAATTGTGCTGTTGACAAACACAGCAAATTGAATGAATTTCAGTTTTAGAGTCGGCACAGATACCTGAGCATCAAATTTGGGTGCTCTGCCCTGAAGTACAGTATATCCACAAAAGAAATGGAGGTCTACAAGCTGATTTATCCACTGCTGCTCATTCCCAGTTATTTCCATTCTATATGTAGCCAGAAAAGCTTATGCACAAGATGGGTTAAGGGAATTAAGTAGCTATTTGAGCCAACTGCTATGTCAGAAATAGAACTGTAGCTGTTTTCTAAGCTCAGACTGTACAGTTGCAATATTACTTCAATACTACTCTCTCTCCTCTGCTTGCAACTTCTTAAACCCCTTGTTTCATCATTTTAGGAGCTGTATGACAAGGACCATTTTAAATATCCAATTTGGAGCATTATTTTTCTTGCTTTATTTTTACTGTTAAGATAGATGTGCCAGGCAGGCCTAGTGGTTAGTCTTATCTGCCTGGGTTTAGTGAGTTGCTAAAAGCAGTTTGTGCAAATGTCTGGGCAATTTTAAATTGAACTTTGTATAATTAAAAATGTAGTGAGAGTCATTAAAGCAGCAGTGATTCTGTTCTGAGTACAAATGCAGTTAGAGGCTGAAAAATTGCCTTTCAAACCAGATAGCCCTTACAAGCTGGCAGCATGCAGCACTGCTGATAAGGAACGTGGAGCTCTTTCTAAGCCCTGCATGCTTCTGCATGCCTTTTGCTGCTCTCTCCACAGATTCCCCACCCTCCCTCAGTACAAAGTGACTCTTGTACATGTGTGGAGCTGACTTGGACTCCCTCTGGAGACAGCTGATGCTTCTCCCCATGAGAAGTGCCTGGGAAATGTGGCCAGAAGAGTTGTGTGCTCAGTGGGGTGAGCTCTGCCTGCCTTGCAGGGCACCAGACACCCTCCAAATTCCTCAGCAGCAAATTTGCCCCCTTCAGAAGGATTTCCAGGGCACATAAATGAACTGCATGCTCTGATTTATTGTCTTTTTGAAGAGTATTTTTGAGTAAAAGAGGGAAACTACATGCTGCAAGGGTGAGAGAGTGTTGGCCAAAGTAACATCCTCCAAACATGAGGGGCTGTAGAGAATCATGCTCAACATTTTAATTGTATTTTTCTGGACAGATTTAAAGTGGAAATAGTATTTTATTCCCAAGTGTCATTTTATTTGGTTTGCTTGCATGCACCAGTGCTGTTTCATGGTACACAAGGAACTCTTTTCTGTTCCTTTCCGATTTCTTTCTCTTCTGTATTTTGCCTGTGAATTACTACATCTTCCAGTGTGTCTAACCTACATTCAGACCTTTATTTTAATTGTCTCAGAAGCTGGATAATGATTCTTCAGTCTTGCTACTTGTAGAGCTTTCAGTTCAGTTGAGTGGCTTTTCTGTCTTGCACTGCTCTGAAGTGCTTCTCTCCCTTGTGATTTTTCTATTAGTAGAAGACAGTTTTTACTGGTAAAAACAGTGGTTGTTTTTGACTTTGGTTTGATACAAATGACCTGACCTGATGGAGAGCTGCTGCTGCTGAAAGACATGACCTCATGATGTCCTCTCCACCCTTTGCATCATTTCCCACTGTTTCCTTTGCCTGGTGCTGGCATTTGCCTGACCCACTAGCCAGGTCAGGAAGGAAAAACTGATCTTCTGCCATTTAGTCTCAGCTCCCACAGTTCAGGAGCAAAAAAGAGGAGGAGGAAGAGGTCAGGAGGAGGAAGAAATGAGCGTGATACTTCCACTTTAGTGGCATTAGCTCACAGTCCTATTTATCCACTCACTAATTATGCACTGTGGTAGGAAAATGATGAACTAATGTGAGTTAGGAACATCAGCTGTGTGTTATGGGGTTATAATACAAGAAAGCCACTTGTTAAATCATTTTTTTCAGTTTACAGATGGCTTTTCACTCCTTGTTGGGTGTGTGTGCCACAGGCTTTGGGTGGCTGTGAGGCATCATCACATGGGCACTCCAGAAGAGAGCCTGGGACCCTCTTGTGTGTGAGACCCTTTTTATTGTTTCTTCTGCATATGGTCTTGCTGGGGGGCTTTTGAAACCCAGCCCATAATGAAACTATTCATTACACTTGTGTCACCTCAGGCTCCTTTCTGCTGTGAACTAGAACTGATCATCTGCTGAACTGCCCAGAAAGTAGTGGGAAATGCAGATGGCTGAGGTGCTGAGGAGGTGCTGGGCAGTCAAATGTCACTTCAGTCCTGTGGAGATCTTCTGGCAGGGCTGTGCCTTTTCTTTGTCTGGGAACCATTTAATTTATTTTTATGGAAAATTGCAGACACTTGTTGGGGATCGGTAAATTGTGAGGGATGCACAAAGGGATTATCCTTGGAGTCCCTGCTCCTCCCTGGCCTCAGCTCAGGAGCTCATTCACTAAAGGATGCTGCATGGAGAGGAAATCTCTCCCTGATTTCATTCAGAGCAATATAAATTCTTCAGTTCAGAAACAGTGGGCTCTCCTTCTGTTGTTTGTCTCATTCTTTTGTCCAAACACCAGGAGAACGACAGCATCTTTTGGACTTCAGAGAGCTTGGCACATCTTATTTCAAATTCACATGAAGAATGCCAGTTTGCCCTGCTCTGCATCTTCCTGCCTTGCCTGCAGCTTGACCTGCACGTTTTGTACTTCCCCATGTCAGGGCATCCATTCTGCAGGAAACACTTGTGGCTTCTGGACCTGCAGCATTTTTCCACACTACAAGTCAGCTTTGCCACCTTGGCAGCTGTGACTGAGAGGGCACATCTTGGGCTGAAGCCTTGGGGTGGATGCTGTGATGGGCATCCTGCACCCCCAGCGTGCCCCTGCAGCTTCATGGGCTCACCACAGCTGAGGGTCTGGTCACTGTAAAAATGCCTTTTTCTTGGTCTGTGCGTGAGGCAGAGAAGAGGCATAGAAGAACTAAATTGGTGCTTAAGTATAAACACATGTACTGTCTGTGCAGGTAGTGGGTTTTACCCTAGAGCTTTACAAAAGTAGGAATTTGGGAATTTCCAATTTGGGAAATCAAGTGGGAATTTCATCCACTGGATGTTTCTATTCGTACTTAAATGAGAGCATCTCAAAAATACACATCCAAATAGGTTTGCATACCTGGGAATTATTTTTTTTTTCCACCTGGCTGTTTCCCCTTTTCTTTTTCAAGTTTTTTGCTACAGCTTGAAAACTGTAAATCTTGTTGGCCTCTAAGTGTCTTCTTGAAACCAGGGTGGGATTTTATGTTTTTTCTTTCCTCAGTGTAAAATATCACCATCAACTTCATTTCACCATTGCACATGCTCTCCTATCCTGTTAACCATTGTGCTGTATCTGCTGGAAGCAGAGGGTTTTGTTACCTGTGGACAAAGAGAGGCTCCTTCGAGGTGTCTGCCAGCAGCAGGACCCAGCTCCCCACCTGGCCTTGCACACAAAGGGCCACTGTCCTCAGGGTCTGTCTGTCACTGCACAAAGTCTGAAAGCTGAGCTCTGGGGGGAGAACTGACACAAATTCCACATTCTCATTGCAGGCTGGCGGTTTCAAAGGTGCTGCACCTGTAGCCTGGTTTAAGGCATTATTGTAATAGTGACTATCTCAGTAGACTTAGTATTTTGTGTTGGAAATGACTTTGTAACAGGGAATGTATTTGGTCCTAACATCAGCCTCGGATGTGACAAGAGGGTAGTAAGCAAAAACTGTAGCCTTGAGCACTGCGATGTTCCTTTGGCTTTCAGTTAGTCTGTGAGCAGTGATAATCCTTTACTTACTTCTATTCAGGGATTTATCAAGGGGTGGAGGATGATCATATTTTCCTTTACTTAAGCCTTAAGTTGAACCCGAGGTGGTGATAACTTCTCAGGCTCTTGTGTGTTTATGCTAAAACCTTGGTCAGCGCTACCTTTGCTCTCAGCAAAGCTGAAGAGACACTTGGCACAGCTCTGTGCTACCAGTGGGCAGTTGCCCTAATTTCAGAATACATTGTGATTTCCAGTGAAAAATACATACATGGCAGGGAGAAACGATTTATTTTGACATTCCTTGAAGCACAAACAGCTGCGCTCAACCTTTTTTTTATTTTAAAAGCACTGTGGCATCTCCCTGGATAATCAGAACTACAGCTGAGCATGAGCAGCAGGGCATAGTTCTGCACAGAGTCACTTAGCGAAGTGTTGCAACACAGATTATCCGATGTGAAACAGCTGTATTCATTACTAATAGAGCAATTTGACAAAACACCAACATGGCTTTTTCCCACAATAACAGATGTGTGGAGCAGGCTGCCACCCCCTCCCCAGATTGCCAGCATCTGTGCGTCATGTCATGCTCCGAGGTGCGGCGTGGCCGCGGCGCTGCCAGAGTGGATGCGTTTGTTTCACCCGCTGATGAAATAGTTTTGTTGTGACTAATCGGGACCCATCGGCTGGAAAATTTTAACGGCTTGGAAGGAAATCTTTTTTGCCTTGTTGTTGCTTATTACTTAATAATAACATTTTGTGGATGCAAATGTATTGTAGCTTCCCAACGCATGCCAAGCGCATCTGAACTTCCTCCTTTTTTTCTTGCTGTCAGCTGCTAGGCAGGCATGAAGATTTGTAGTCCACTATGCACCTCTCAGGTTCTCTCTGAGAAGAGTGGAGCTGTTGCTTAGCTTGCAGATGGGAAAATACATATTACAGCCAAATAATGTGAGGTTGTGGACAGTGAGAGTCCATTTCCCTTCCCTCCCTGCCTACATAAGTCAATTTGTTTATTCCATGTTGAAGTTCTCAGTAGAAGCACCTGTGATTACAGTAACTTGTTCACAATTAACGTACTATATCATAGGGGCTGCGTGAACATACTAAATAGAATCAGAAAGCTTTTATTGCCTTTGGGAGGTCATTGGCCTGTGGAGTAAGAGGAAGGGAGGAGGGAGAGTAGCAGGGACTGTGTGGGGAGCTGGGGAAGACACGTGGCTTCAGACAGTTCAGAAAAAGAGCTTTGATTTATTTCTGTTATTTGTTAAAAATATCAAACAGTCCTCCTTGTTGAAATGCAAGGTATTGAATAGCAGAATGTGATTTTTTTAGAAGATGGGATACTTTTCTCTGTGCATCAAAGCACAGAGAGGACAATTCCAGTTCCTGTGTCCCTGCAGTAGTTTTGTTTTTTTTTTTTGTCTGACTAACATGCTGAGAGTTACTCAGTTTCTCAGATCTTTTTGATTTTGGAGAGATTTCTCAGATATTTGATTTCCATGTCTTAGAAGCAAATAATTTCAAACCTCTGTTTCTGTATTAGCCTACCAACAGTTGTCAGTAAGTATTTCACTGGAAAGAAATGCAGAGCACAGAAGGTGAGAAATCTGAAGAATCTGAGAAATCCCATGGAAGCTGAAAATGAAATAACTGTGAGACATCTTTATTTCAGGTACACTTGTTAGTCTGAGTGTGATCAAAGACTTACAGTGTTTCATGTAACTCCAGGCAGTCACTGGGGGTGGATCCAGCACCTCGGTTCCCTCCAAAAATAGGAAGAGCATCATCCCAAAGGGTGCACTGGACAATCAGAGGCAGGGGATAAGGGTGTTCATGGGCACCTCAGAATCTGAAAATTTGGTGAGATGGATCTGGATGAAGGCCTTTACAAAGAGCTGGTTTGTGTGAAGCTGGTGGAGATGCTCAGTCCTTGCTCTTTTGGCACAGACTGGGGAGCACAGCCAGAAGGAGGCCCAGGCACTTGTTTGTCTAGAGAGCTAAGGATGTGCTTGTCATACTCCCATCAATTAAACAAAATACAAGTAAGGTGTAAAGCAAGTTTCTTTCACAAGCTGATAATTTTGGGGGCCTTTGGTAGCATGTGGTTTTACAAAAAAAATGTCCCATCTTAGTTATTTGTAAAAAAAAATCTCGAGAGTGCAAAGAGTTTTCCAACGTGGACGTTTTGGGCAGCCCAGCTCTTGCTGAAACACACACATTTTGTGTGCAAAGGCAGCAGTTTTAAGCAATCACAGCACATAGGGATGGTGCTTGGGAATGCCAGGAGTAAGTGCTCCTGTGGCTCTGGGAGATGAGCAGGACAATACCCAGGCAGAGCCCCTGGCAGATCAAACATACTAAATATGTGCCTGCTTTCATCACAGCAGCCCAGATCACTATCCTTAGCCAGACATGCTCTTGGCACAGGAATGCAGAAACCCTTGTCACAAGGAGGCTGAAAGAAACTGTCTTTCAGCATGGTCATTTTTCCCTCACGTTGAGCTTTTTCAGCAGATGTTAATAAAGCAAATATTGTTAATTTAAAATTCCCTAACTTGATACTTGGAAACAAAATTATGTGAAAATATTTTTCTGGTTATTCCTGCTTGCAGGTTTTATAATGTAAATTATTTTTCGGTGTTCAGGTTGCCAGGATAGCTCACCGCATTCCTTCAGTAATGTGGCAAAAATGTGTCCTTCAAACTTGTTAACCAGCCCTGGCCTTCATAAACACCACTGGGGAGACAAAAGTATGTTGTTTTGAAACAGGACAATATCAAACAACACATTCATTTTCAAGTTAGCTGGAGAAAGTAGGGAATGCCTGCAGGTGGTCTTTGATGTTTTGGTTTAGGGACCTGATTTCAAAAAGGAATATGAGTCAGCTGGGCCAGCCATCGTGGCAAATCCACACTGCAGGAGATGCCCTGTGTCCTCCAAGGTGCTGGAATTTAAACATTTCTGTTAGAGCTCCCTCCTTCACAGTGTTGTCAACATTTTGAATGCATACAAAGTTTTAATGGGAGAGTGTGTACAGCTGGAAAGCAACATCTGTGATGCTCAAGTGTTTTCTTCTGATGTCCAGCTGATGCAAATAAATGCATAGCTATGGTTGTCTTACTGCTGACTTATTATCCACATGAGCCCTCGGGAGTTGAAGGCTTTGTTCTTCTTTAAAAACATAGCTGTTTCTTGCATATGCTTTTTTAAACTTTGTTTAGGGTTTCGTCTACTGTCTGTGTTTTGTTTCGGCCTTCTAATAAGATTATTTAAATTCAACATCCTAACTGTTCTAGGACAGCGTTTTTAGAACAAACCCTAAAAAGTTTAACATAAACATACATGGACCAGAAAATCCATTTTTTCCTTTATTATTCTGCCAAAGCTTATGTGCATTTCCTTTTAGAGTATAAGAATTCAAACAGTAAAAGTTCCTTGATTTGGAGCATAAGCTGGTACTGAGAGTGTTAATGACACAATGATATTAAAAGTAAAGAAGTTAGACTGCATCGGTTTACTCCTTTTATTACTTGTCTGGTGTTTTCTTGTGTTAAGGACATGGGGTTCTTTAAATAAACCTCTGAAAGCACTTTCTTCTTTCAAAGTGAGGTTGGTTCCTACAACTCCACATCATCTTGAGTCTGTAAGCTGCTAATGGATCATGATTTGTATCTCTGATTGGTTCAAAATACAAAGTAGAAGATTGAAATGCGCACTTATGGATTCATGCAAGTATTAAAAAACAAGGATTGTGGTTTGCCGTTGAAGGAAAAATGCATCTGTTAAATCCAACATCAGAATACCAGACATTCACTTAACATTTGTGGGTTTATTTACACCTTTGATTTTCCTTTTCCTTCAGCAGCTTGTTATAACCTTAAAAAAGGAACATTTTTGTAACTGTGTGCCAGCAAATACTTTGCTAGAGACTGACCGAAATCATTAGACCAAAGGAGTAGAAAATGAACTTGTTGGCGGAGCTCCTCGTGTTGGATCAAGATTTCTTGTGTTGCGTGAGGGAAAGCTGAAAAGACAGAGTGTATCAACACTTGTAATGTTTTACATGTAATATCTGGGGGTGGATGAGCATGCCACAAGGTTGGTTACACACTATGTATAGTATAAGATTATATAAAATCTCCTAATGGTACTGAGCCGGTCTGTGTAACAGCCTTGCAAGATATCATGGGATGAGAGAGCTGCTTTTCTCTTTAATTATGCAGGAAATGGATGTTGTCTTGAGATCATGAAATGGTTTTGGGTTGGCAGGACCTTAAAGATCATCTCATTCCCCCCCTGCCACAAGCAGGGACACCTTCCACTGTCCCAGGTTGCTCCAAGCCCTGTCCAACCTGGCCTTGGACACTTCCAAGGATCCAGGGGCAGTCACAGCAGCTCTGGGCAACCTGTGCCAGGGCCTCACCAACCAGTAAAGGTACTGTGTAATGTCTAAAGCAAGAGAAAGGAATTTTTCTATTGTACAATTTTATGTATTTACCATAGCAGATTATCTATTGTGCTAAGGGTGATTTCAGTGTCATAGACCCCAATCACTGCATCCATTGCGAATCATTGTTTGCTTAGACTCGTGTCACATGCTTTTGATACCTGTGGGGATTCACCCTCCTGGTGAAGGGAGAACACTAATTGTTTGTATCCTGCATTTGTGGAAGTAAAATTTTACAAACATTAGTTGTGTATGAAACAATTCAGCAATCAGTTCAGTTGAATGAGAAGTTGATTCATGTGCAAGCTCTTTGATAATCGCTAATAATATTCATCCTTCTACAATAAAATTTTAGAAATAGTACTAAAGTGTTAAGGCTTCTTTTCCACTTCCTTTGTGTGTTAATGCTATTAATTTTCAGTCTTCAAATCTGCTTCCAACCTCAGGCTGTTGGTTGAGTTTTGTGACAGCACTGTGTAGAATTGTGTTCTCACTTTGCAATCTCTTTGGGTGAGTAGTGAAAATTAAGGATATCAGGTTATCTCTGTGGGGGGAGATAGTTTATAAAATTCTTAGCAACATTTTATATCTGCTTAGGGTGAGTCCAAAACCAGCCCATCCTGCCTGTGTGCCCGTGGACCCACTGGCCTGTCTGTGCCCTGGCAGCGGAGATGCGGCAGACTGCTTCAAATTGGTCTTGCAGCTCCTCTTTTGTGAGCTTATGAAATCAAACATAAAACTGTGCCTTAACTGCACCTGTTTCACTGGGTGTGTTATGTGGATTGACATATTGCAAAAGTATCTTAACAGGCGGGTTCAGGTTACCTGAAATCTGAGCTGATTATTAGATACTGCAAGACAAACCAGGTTAAAGTATAATTTTAGCTGCTGCTGTAACAGTGAATGACCCAGAAAGACTTTCTAAAATCTCACCCTCTTGATACTTTTCCATGTTGTCTTTGTAATGCTGCATGTAGCATTGTCTGTTTGGCTTTCATTTCTCTCATCACGGTTTTGATTTTGGGACTGTGCTTTTAATATTTTTTTGTCTGCACATAGTATGGAATATATAGATTGCCATGAAAATAATGTTATGTTAATTAAAACAAAAGGGAGCTTGAATATCTATACCTACCTGAACTCAGGTTTTTGAGACTTCAGGTTTTTCTCCTCCATGAAGGACCTCTCCATAGAAGTAATAATGTGCAAAATGTAATGTATTGTGCCTTTGAACAGCTTGAATATATGGATTATTTTGGTAAACCACACTTGCAGACAGTTCATGCCAAATCCAAACTGGGACCAGTCTATTTCCACTGCTCTCCAGTTAGATATCACACCCACTGACTGCTTCACTGGCTGGGAATGCAGAGCACAGAGGGCTGTGCTGGCTGTGATGAGAGAATTGATCAGTTTCTGGTTCTCCACAAGACTATGCCCACTTGTGCCCAGAGCCGCCCCTCCCTTGATTTCTGTATTGTAACTTTCTCTGTACCTCACAGACCTTTTGAATATAATTTAGAGACAGAAATTGTTTTGCCTGGTGTGATACTTGGACACTAATCTCAAGGTGAGGGCTTGTGTGCAACATGGGCGAGGGGTGATGGAGCTCTTGGTCCCTCCTGGCACAGAGGGGACCTCAAATGTTTCCCTTCCTGAGTGTACAATCAAATAACTTGAGAAAAAGGTGCTGGCACCACCTTGCTTCTGCCTGGGAGCAGTTCTGTAGTGACTGAGCCAACTTTATTCAAGAATACAGGTGAAATTGGTGCGCCTGGTGGCTGAGCGGAGAGAATGCTCTGTCATACCAAGAAAGTCACTGGCATAAAAATTGTTCCTGGTTTCTTTTTCCAGTTGGGTCACTGGTCTCAGTGGAAACCACAATACAGGGAGTCTTCCCCCAGTTAATAACAATTGTGAGAATTAGTGCATGTTCAAGCTTTTATTAATAGAGCAGAGCTTTCCACTTCATGTGCTCTGTTATTTTTGCTGTGAAATGGAATCTCTTGATTTCAAAACCTTTCAGACCATCCTTATTTCATAATGTTTTATCTACACAGCCACATATCATTATTCCTGCAATTACTTTTGTCCTGATGCTGAAATGATAGTGCTCAAGCATCCAAGGAATTCTAAACATGGAGTGGGGACAGTCCTAGGAAAAGCACTCTTGCCGTGATTTTCTGTAAAAGCAAAAATTCCTTGGATATTTACATATTGGTCATAATAATTTGCATAAAATCTCTACTGAATTCTGAAATCAGCTTTTAAAATAAATGCAGAAATACCCTTTATTTACCAAAGAGATGAGGTGTTTGGTAACCAATCTGCAATTACAAAAGGGCACTGAAGTGAGGCTGCTGAATATTTAATTTGCTTAATGTACAACTGCCACTGTTAATAGCTTTGACACAACTAAAAGCTTTGCTCATTCAAAAGGCAACAATTAATAAACAAGATTAATTTTTAAATAAATTATTTATTTACCAGAGGAAAAACCTTTTGTTCTTTTATAAAAATAGGTAGACAATTATCTCCTTGGTGGGTATATGCAGAAGCAAGTGGGCGCCTTCAAAAGGTGTTTGCATACTTATTTCCATTTTTATGAAGTAAAAGGGATTTAATATAAATAGAATTTAGGGAGACTAATTCAGCTTTAAATTATTTTCCCATATTAAAAGACACTTATGTAGTCTTTGGTTCCACTTGCAGGAAGAGTACTGCTGAGGAGGAGAGGGCTGAAAATTCAGCTGGGTAGGGGTTTTTTGTTTTGTTCTATTTGTTTTTTGGTGGGTTTTTTTGGTAATTTTTTTGTTTCGGCTTTTTTTTGGGGGGGGTGTTTTTTAATGTTTGAAAAAAAGCATCATCTGTTCTAACTACTTTTTATAGGCAGCTCCTTGGCTGATTTTATTGTTTGTATTTCTCCCCCTCCAAAGATGCCTTCCTGGGGGCTTGTGGCAGAATGGAGACATCCCACAAAGATGCCATAAAACAGCACCCGGAGGATTTTGGGCCTTTTGCAGGCAGCTTTGGCACAGAGGTGACTCTTCCATCTCTGGGATTTGCCTGTCCTCCTGTGTCGTGCTTTTACCAGGTTGCTTTGGAAATCCCCCTGCTGCTGCATGTGCAGGACTTTTGCAAATCACTCACTCTGTCCCATGTCTCAGGAAAAAGGAAACCTAACAGAAGGGGTTTGTAATTAAAAATTGAATGTGTTTGACATGTGTCAAGTATTCTTGCTGAGCCAAAGTAACCGTCCTTTATGGGGCTCTCCCAGCTGGAATGGGGATGCACATGGATATCGCAGGTTAGTGCAAACCCAGGACAGACAACTATTGGTAACTTCACACATTTTATGATTAAAAGAAATAATGTGACCTTTTAAAACAGCACTCTGATGGAACTTGTGCTTAACGAAACTGAAAATCTTCATCTTGTGCCTGGTTTGGAGGCACAAAGGAAGAGAACCTTGAACTTGGAGAAACTGCTGATCAAAGACTCATTTCCAAATTTGTTTGAGCTGCGCTTGTCTCGTGACACTTGAGAAGGGGGTTGGTTTGTTGGGGTGACTGGAAGTCTGAATGCCTGGTTTATTTAGTAACCACTGATCCAGTAAACATGTCAGACGGAGGGGATGACTCTTCTGGTGCAGCCTGTGTGTGCAGGGAACCTTGTACCTCCGGGGTGGGAACATTTCCTTTGGAGAAGAAGATGCCTCAGTGCAGTCAGAACACTTTCCAAGCCTGGAGGAGATTTTTTTTGTTTTTTAAATCCTGTGATCACTTAGAGCACCTCTCCTCCTGAAGTTGAGTCCTTACAGAATTATCATGGAAGTAAATTTTGAGAAGTTTAAGTTGAGGGTTATTTATGCATTAGGCCACCAGGATGAGCTTGCATTGCGTGTGTTGGAAATATTTCCAAGCATTAAGAAACTTGGGTATAGAAAAATGCATCTTTATATACAGGAGTAATTGAACAAATGTTACTGGGATCAGTCTCAAGGTGGTTGATTTTTCACATATTTAATACAAACTCTTAAACCCTCTGGGTCTTCTTAGTCTGGTCTCTATCCCATAATATGAAATCTCATTTATATTGTAGTACATAGCATTTATGTACCACATTCATGTTGTAGTTCAGACTTTTTTGGTTGATCCAGTTGTTGAGGACCCTAATAACCAGTGAAGTATTTCTGGGGAACGAGAAATATTTGTGTGACAGGGCTTCTGGATGGAGGTTTTCAGCCTGTACCACATGGATTCCACTCCTGGTGGTGTTCTCCTGCCACCTGCAAACTGCCTGGCTATCAGCTGTTACTTGTTAAGAGCTTTTTTATCATTTGGACCCTATTTGTTACTGAAATTGGTACATGGCCTGTAAGATTAGTTTTGATGATTTTATAGTACAAATTCCTTCAACATTTATAGAGTTGTGCCTGATTTACTGCAGCGTGGTCAGTCCCCAGATGGTAGAGCATGGTTCCCTAAAGCCCTGAAATTATCTGATTATAATGGTTTTAATGCTGATCATGAGTAGCGCTGGTACAAAGTATCCAGCTATACTTTTGAGAGCTTAAAAAGATCTTTCTTAATAGGCTTTCTTACTGGCAGCCTTGAAATCAAAAAAAGGCAAAAACAATTTCACTGTTCAAAGAAGAATGCAGGCTGGGTAATTTTTATCCAGTGGACTTCATTAAATAACTGTGTGCTGTTTGATCATATCAAAAGTGACCTGCCAGGTTTAGGAGCTCTTGCTAATGGCAGGAGTATTTAGAGGCAATGCTTTCAAGAGGAAAGTTGCTTTGCCCACGCTGTTTACCCTACATCAGAGGAAAACTGAAAAGGCAGCAGGATTAAAGTTACAAAAATGAAATGTCTCAAAGATTCGTAGACTTTCCTTGGTACTCTGGTGCATTCCTGTCTTTTTTAATAAATAATTCACGCAGTATTAGTAAGTGTTGAAACAAATTGCGGCGGAAGAAATTTCCAGGTGTTTTCTACCTGATATTCCTCACATTCTTTTCATGCCTGGTGGGTTCATAAGAAACTGGCTGCCATGGAGTAATTAACAGACTGTAACTCACTTAACAGACATGAGTAGGAACCTTGTACTGCCTAAACGTTCCTCATTATTATGGTATATTTCATGCTGTTTGCATGTCTTTGTTTTTTAATTTCTTGTATTTTTTAAGAAGCCTTTATAGGCAGAACTCTCCAGGCTTATGTGCAGCATTAAAGCTTTTTCCTGCAAAATTAAATCATAGAATTATTTAGGTTAGGTGGATCTCCAAAGGCCATCCCCAAAGCCAAACAGAGCAGGTGCTCAGGGACTTCTCCAGCTGAGTCTTGAACATCTCCAAGGATGGGGATTCCACAGGCTCTTTGGGAAACCCATCCTTTGATCACACTAATGGAGAGTGAATTAAAAAAAAAAGTCCTCATTGTATGCAATTGGAATTTCATGTGTTTGAGTTTGTCTGTTGCCTCTCATCATAGTGCTGTGCACTTTGGAAAAGAGTCTGGCTCCACCTACTCCATATTGTCAATAGTAATGGGTTTTCCTTTAGTAACAAAAGCTGTTTTCTCCATCTGGACAAAAGCAGAATTGGTAGTGAAACCCAGGCTGTATTTCCTTGAAGACCTTTCTGAAGTTATGCATCACAGATTCCCAGCTTGATGTTTTGAAGGTGGGGGTTGGAATGTGGGTGGTTTTCCATTCCAGTTACAGTGATCTGCTTCTGTCCATAAATATTCAACAATTCCATTCAAGAATATTGTTAAAATGCTTTCCACTTAACAGCATTATGCATTTTGTGTTCTCAGACTTTTAATTTGGCAGGTCAGATTTAGACACCTCCCCAGAATAGTCAGCAAGGCTACAGATGAAATTAAGGTGTAATGACCTGGCAGAAGCTCCTGCTGTGTTCTGCTGGGGCATCTGCCCAGTGCCAGTTGCATTTGGGAACTGATGGGTTCTCTGTGTTGTTCTGCCCCATGGAGACTGGGATTCTGTGTTGTTAAAACTGGCAAGTGAACTGGGGGAAAGTTTCCAAAACTTCACCAAAGATCATGTGCTTTTCAAGAGTGCTGTTCTTTTAACCAAATGAAGTTAATTTATCATTTGCACCTCAAAGATGAGGTGGAGTTCAGCCCCATGTGTCACCTGACAACACTGGAATGATAAAATTAATCCAAAAAAACTTGGATGGATGCTTCAGTGCCTCTGTGCAAAGGGAGCACATGGACTTCTCCATCTAGTGCAGTGTTTCTACCACTCTGTATTTTTAAGCTACACACAGTCCATGTAATTCCATACTTGTGAGACACTGTGTGTGCCTTTGTGGGTCGGTCAGGTTTCTAAAGTCTGGGAATTACATGTGTTCAGGATCTTGCTGGATCAAACTAATTGTATGTATTTATGTAAGTGATTGACAGGCTCACTTAGCGTGCTAAAAATAATGAGGCTCCCTCAATTTATTCAGCATGAAACTTGATATTCCTTTTCAAAAGAAAGGCAATGCTGTTGTTTAAAAAAGCAATGTGATGGCATGTTATTACTTGTGGATATGCTGTTGTAAGTCTGAGTGGTGAGGCTTGCAGCAGCTCTCAGCAGATCACGTACATTCTCGTGCCTGAATAAAGGATGGATGGGTTCTGCCCTGGGTTCTGTGTTGGAATTCCCCCAAACAGATTTCATCTCCTCATTTTCAAACAAGCTGTGGTGTCTTCTTTGAATATTGTTTTCCATTGTTCATTGTTAAACCTGCCTTCAAACCCAGAGCCTGTTTCATCTCAGTGGCAGACTGTCACCTCTGGGTGCCTGGGCCACACATCATTTGGTGGCTGTGATCCTGTGGCAAAGGAGATGGTTTCCTTCCCTACCCTGCCTCTTCTTTTGGGAGTATTGTATATTTTGGATTTCTGAGCAGTTTTTGGAAACAATTGTTTTTGAGATGGGAAAGAAGACTTTAGTGTGCCTTTTTTTTAGCCAGGCACATGGTTTCTAGTCCTCAAAGATGAGGAACAGGCAGAGTTGAGTCCTGTACTGAAATAAGGCTTCAGGTCTAATACCTTAGGATCTCCATGGCCAAAAAATGGTCACTTGGTGCTCAGATCTGTCTTCCTTCATGTGCAACTTACTTCTTAGCTGAAGTGCAGGAGCATCTAAATGCAGGGAATGGATAATTTAGGTGTTTGCATATGTGTCTAAATGGCTGGATTTGCCCTGGAGTAAATTCTCAGTGTTCAGGAGTGTTAATAGAGGCTCAGTGTCTGGCCTAATTTAACATTTGGAGAAGAGGGGAGTAAAATGGGCTGGAAAAAATATAACAGAAAGAGAAGGAACTAGGTAACCTTGTCTGTGAGGCAGGCTATTAATGTAGAATAATCTCAGGGTTTTTTCCCCCCACCTTTCCCCTATTTCTGTGTAGTAGCCTGATGATAAAGGGCTTTTCCCAGAGTTATTTTCTGTTTGAGTTTAATGTCAGTGTGGAGATTAAAGATGTTTGTTTTCCATTGGCTTAGTAAGTCTAAATCCAGCCTTTGAAGTCAGGTCATTTGAGATTCTTTAGATGAAAAATCAACTCTTTATTTGGTAATCTACCCAACACCCTCAGATTTCAAGCTTAAATAAAATGCTGCCTTTGCTACAAATGATGTCAGTATTGCCTGAGGTTTGTTTAAGCAGAAAGCTGAAGTCAGCTTGAACAAAACTTGGCAAAAGTGGGATGTTTTATTCATGTGGATGATTTGAATAATGTCCCAGAGTTTCCATGCTATAATTTTGTTGCACTTAATGTTTAAAGAGACCCCCATCCCCTTCATTTAGGGAAAGCCCTTTGGTAGGGATTCATGTTTAGGCTTATGGTGAGTGGTGTATTATTGCTGTGTAAATACAGACTTTTTCCATCTGTACAAGCTCTCCTAACGTTTATGGAGCTCTGCTGAGGGCTGCAGGGCAGTACCTGAGAGACCTGAGTGATGTTGCCAGCAGGCAGCCTTGGAAGCTGGGAGGCAGATGAAAAAAACATCCCATGAGTTTCAGGGCTCCCACTTACCCTTTTCCTCCTGCTCCTCCTTTGCACAACGCCTTGTGAAGCTTCAGAGGAGGAATTTACCCCTCTTCATTGAGCGTGGCAGGGAGCTCATGGAAAGGTTATTCTCGAACTGGGGTGTATCAGAGTAGAAAACTGTTCCTGCTTTCACTCTGTGCTTCTCCCCTCCTGAAATGCCAACAACAGGCAAACCAAAAAACCCACCTCTAGCCCAGCTGCTGACTGAAATGGGGTCAAGCATCAAGTTCAGAAGACGAGGTGGGATCATGCTGGTGCAAGGACTTTGCCCCTTTGTAGCATTAGTGTGTTCAAGCAGGGCTGTTCTCGTGGATTTTTGTAGTTTTGAGGGCTTTTTCTCAGAATCTGCCACTCCATGAATCTATTTGGAGCAGGACATTTGATTAAGGATGTAGAAGTTGCGGGTCTCTCCGTTAGGGCTGAGTTAATGAATTCCGCAAGTTCAAAATAGCAATAGTTAAGATGGAGCGCACGTCGGGCAGAGAAAAGCTAATTACTTTCATTGATTGCTTGGAGGCCTGGTGCTGTGTGTCAGAGTCTGTTTTACAGAGCATTCTCAGCTTCCTGTAGCAGGAGCTGATGTTACAACCACAGATGGGGATGAAGCCCTGGCTCGTTCTTGCAGGGATGCAGCGAGGCGGGAGGGGGTGCAGACATGAACCTGCAATTCCCTGCCCTCACCCCTGCCAGAATGGGTGGCAGGAGGCTGGTGAGGGTGTGTGAGCATCTCTGTGCCCACCTGAGAGGCAGATGTGCTCAGGAGAGGCAGAATCTCTCCCTGCGTTTCTGGGGAAGGCTCCCACTGCTGGCTGCTGACGCTGGGTAAAAGCTGCAGTTTGCTGTTCCTTGGCCGAGGGTATATGTCAATTTTAATACCCACTGCTGACTGCAGCCTGTTTGTCACTTGGTGATTGTGATTAGTTCCTTTAAAAACACTCAAACAGCCATAGCATTAGGAGCCAGATAATTATCCAAAGGCAGATTTTTAATATTGTCCAGAAGTTTGAGCTCCTAAAGATACCGCGGAATTCCATTTAAGCGCGCTTCCTCCCCATTTTCCAGCTTTGGAATATTTTTTTGGATCCCAACCTAACTCTGAGTGGAGGGAGACAGCTTTTTTCTTGTGGAGCCCGTTGAGCTGTGAGCAGGGCACAAAGGGGTGTTTGTTCTGGCCAGGAGCTGATGGGCTGCGGGAGCCCTGACAAGGGCCCGCAGTGCTCCGCGCGCCGCGTCCCAGGAATGCTGCTGTTTGCCCAGGGGATGGCTGGGCTCACTGTCCAAACAGATCCCTGCCTGCCAACTGGGAACATATTGCAGTCTCTGTGAGGCACTCCATCACGGCTTGAATAGCTCCTCTTGTGCTCAGGCGCTCTGAATGCGAGAGAGGGAGAGAGAGAAATATTCCTTTCAGCCTTCTGCGATGTCAAAAAAAACCTTTAGTGACCGTATGAGAGCATTGCCTTAATGCAGGGGTTCAGAAAGGGAAGGAAGTTAAGAAGAAGGGATGGGATTTTTACCATTTGTTGCTATATTTTTAGATTTAAACTTTTCTTCGCATTAAAATGTTGCTGTATCTGCTATTTCTTGGAGGGGGAAAAAAATTGTAAATGCACATTTTTAGCATACCACTCTGTTTATTTTGAAAAAATGTTTGCTGTCACTAGCAAGTTCATCCCAGCTCTTTTCTAGGAGACTAATATAGAGCTTGTAAAATAATTCTTGTCATCTTCTAAGCCTTCAGCTGTAGTTTGTAAACATACTTGTGTTTTGGAAAATTACCATAGTAAGGCCTGATTCCAGAGCAGCGTGTGCATTAATTGATCCATTACCTGTGTGAGCTTATTTTGAGTCAAAGGATTTTACACAAGCTTTATTCTGTGCTTGTTATATTTGGTTGTAGATAACTCGATATGATTTTGGTGAATTGATCTGAAAATTGTAATACGTAGTGAAGTAACTTGAGGCTCTTTGCAGCATAAGCAAAATTTCTCCCTTGCTCCCTTCCCTCCCCCAAGCAGCATTCTCCCATTCCTGAACTATATTTGTATCTAACTTAAATAAACATGGATTATAATTCCTTTAAGTGCAGTGCTCATCTATTTTTGTTTTCAGAATGCTTCACAAGCAATTTTGCAATTCCAAAGTGGGGGGAACTTTTTACATGGAAGGAAAAGCTGTTGTGAAGACTGGAAATAAAAAAATGCACTTTAAAACCAAGAGAAAAATCCTGAGTTTTGCTCGGGACTTGACAGTGTGCACACATGATCTAAGAAATAACAAGAATGTGTGTGTTCTGGGACTTTTGTGTGCAGGAGAGGGAGGAAGGACTTCACTGCTGTCACTGTTTCTATAGTGACAGCTCATTTTCCAGGCAGTATTGACACAAACTATAGTCAATCATTTATAGCGAGAAAACATAAAGGGGAAAAAAACCCCAACCACTTAGGAGTGTTTATAAGCTCTTCACAGTATATTATAAATTGCATGTGGAAGTTATTCACTCTCTGAGGTTTGTGTAGTTTGCTGTACTACGAGATGCTGATAAAGTATCCGGATGTGGTGCACATTTTTATGAAATACCTGTAAATGGCTCTGGCTAATGGATTCAGTATGGTTTACTGCGTTGTAAAATACCTGTGAGTGCGTGATGGTAAGAAATTTATCTTAAAGCAGGCAAAGTTCCATTGCAACAGCAATTTTTACCAGATGTTCCCTTATCTTTTATCATATATGTCTTGATAGGCAGAAGCCAAATTCTAAAGTAGAGCAACCTATAAGGAAGTGTTTAGTTATGGCCACATCTCACTGGAATCTCATTTGGACCTGGCCTTTGTAGGAAGAATGGGCTAAGCTGGAATCCTGAGCATGCCAGGGTAGGAATTATCCCCAGAGCTGTTGCACCACCAGCAGACACAGGACCAGGCTGGTGGGCTCCAGCTGTGGCTGCTGCCTTGCCTGGCTGTGATGCCAGCTGTAAAGTCTGTGGTACCACGTACTGTGCCAAGCTGGGAGTTTCTCTGTCTGACATACAAAAACATAATGGGTGTTTTTACCAGAAGACTTGAATGTGGGGCAGTGCAGCCCAGACTAACCCCCAGTTGGCCACAGGTTTGCCCCAGTAGGTGCAGGAAAATCCTGAAAGCATCTTCAGCTTGTCAGTTCTTTTTGGATTCCTGGTGGATAGTGGGAGAGACTCCATGGCTGCCACTTGAAAAGCCTGCCCAGTTCTCATCAGAGTGACACTGCAGTTTTCCATGAAATATAGTTTAATTTTGGCAAATTTGTTTTTTCTATGGGAAAAGCTTCCTTGGAGAATGATTTCAGCTTGCTTGGAAGTTGCTGTGTACTGATTTGGCATAGTGATATCCTTGGGTTTGGAGGAATGTTGGAAAAGTGAACATTTTGCTGTGCTTCCAGTCACTGTAAACATTTTTCTAAGTAAATCATTATGGGGCATTTTGCATTCTCTGGGATTTCACTTAGGAATGGGATAGATGAAAATTACCTATGACCACAAATTTATGGGTTAAATTTCACCGTTCTTAATTTTTCAGAATTTTTACCTGTATGACGGCATAAAAGTTTACTATAAATTTGACTGTAATTCTCAGAATTAGTTTATGTATTACAAGCATGTGTCTAACTGTGCACAGACATACAGAAATTAGAGAAAGAAAGGAGGGGAATATCTAAAACAGGTGGTGTGAAACAATATTTCTATTGCACTGACACAGCAAAGTTTTTAGAAAATATATTTTCCCTAATGCAAACTATATTGATTTAATGTAACTCAGACGCAGGGCAAAATGTGAAGTGACAAACCACATTTTTCAGAGAATTTTTTGTTCTTTTTTTTTCACTGTGGCTCAGGATTGTTATGACTTATTGAATTTTAGGTATTGAGGGAGGGTCATTTAGTAATCAGAGGGCTGAGCATCACTACAATTTATTTATTTTCCTAATTTTTTCTCTTGCTGTCTGATAGTTTCTCTTCTTTGCTGTGCTCTCCTATTAAGGGGAGTATCAGAGCTTACAAGGTGATGTGTGATGGGGTTTACAGGTGCTTTAATGCTGTTTTGTGCCAGGGGTAATTTTTGAGTCTAGCTTTCTCTGGGTAAATAAATGTAACTGATTGTGTTGTGCCAGGCTGTTCTGCCAGCTCATGTCTGGAATTCAGCAGAAAATATTTAATATCTTAAGTTCTCTGATAGACCATGTAGTTGCCTACAAACCAAAGGCTCATTTGCCTTCCAAGGCTGGGGTAACCTGGACAGGAAATGCAGCATCAGGAGCATGATGGAGAGAGTGTGCACCGAAAGAAGCAGAAAGAAAAGGAGATGAGAAGCTCCTGGTCAAAACTTGAACTCCTTGCTTTGGAAAAAAATCACTGTATTTGGTCTTTAGGGATGCTGCAAATAAAGACAAGAAGCTTGTTGAGAAATAAATCTCTGTGGCATGAAGTAGTTTTTTCTGAAAGCATCATCTTCCTTGGCCAGCACCCCATTTCTAGGTCTGAAATAAAAGCACAGCAGACTTAGACAGAAGTTGAGTAAAACTGCCATGAGTTTAACATAATGAAATGAACCTGTTAAGCACTCCCAGCAAATAAAGTAGCCAGTGGTGTGTTTCGCCAAAATGCTTTTTTCTGATATTTTCCAACTCAGTTGCTGAACATCATTGCAATCTTAACATCACAAAGGCTTGTGGTAAACAAGGCAGTCTTTAACCAGAAAGGATGGTCAGTGTTAATTTCTGAACTTCCAAAGAAAAGATATGAAATACCATTTCCAAATAAATTATATTGGCTTTTTTACGTTTTCCAGTGATACTAATTTCTCTAGCCAGTGATACTAATTTTCTTCTTAGCCAAACCTTCTGATGCATGCAGATTTCAGTAACTTCTTGATGGGCAACTGCATGAGCAAATTCAGGGGAAAACAGTTGAGTCACGAGCCTGAGCCCCATGAGGATAGATCAGAAGCCAGCATGATGCAGTGTTACAGAAACAGGGCTTACTTCGAGCCGTGGAGAATCTGAGTCACCAGGACAAATTGTTTTTGTTATTTTATTTTTTTTTAATTGTGTGCTGGGAGGACTAATGCACAAACTCGTATGACCCAGTGAGTTGTTTTGCTGCCTGTTTGGTTCTGTTGGATGTGCAGCAACTCTGACTCCAGGTATTCCTGTCCCTTCATGATCACTACAGTGCTGCCTGGTCACTGAAATGGTTTAGAAACAAATAAATGCTGTTCACTGCTTGTGTGGAAGCAAAGAGAAAGAAAAGGAAGAGCACACCTGTGGAATCTTCCCTCTTTTGAGAGTGAAGCACTTTGGTTGTGGGTACAATGCTCAAGTTGCACAGTTATGGGGACTTAGAAACACCATTCAAACTTGAGAGGTTTTGAACAGAACTTATGGTTTCTGCCTACATCAGAGGTAGACAGTTGTTCCGGTGCAGAAATGCTATGAAGAAGGATTTTCTTTTATTTTTAAAAATTGCTTAAAAATAAATGAACTGAAACAAGGTGTGGGTGAGATTTGTGTTTTAAACTGTCAGTTTATCCCAACCCTGGAAGTGTTCAAGGCCAGATTGGATGGGACCTGGAGCAACTTGGTCTAATGGAAATTGTCCCTGCCCGTGGCAGGGGATGGAACTGGATGAGCTTTAAAGGTCCCTTCCATCCCAAACCGTTCTGTGATTCTAAGATTAAATTAAGGCTGCTGTGCTCCCCATTTCTGTCAGGGCACACACTTGTTTGCGTGTTCAAACAACAACGACCAAAGATACATTTCAGAATTCCACCTTTTGAAAATCACAGCTTTTTTTTTTTTTTTTTAAATAACACATTATCCATGTTTTCTTAGCTGCCACTTCCCCTCCCTTCCCATTGGACTCTTCACTTCCTTTACTCTGAGATGTTAGATCCCAACAATAGAGCTGAAGCAGAAATTCAAATAATTCAGAGGACAGTTTCTCAACCTGAGGTTGTTAAGAGGAAATCAAGAGCATTCCTTGAATAGCTGCGAAGTGGCTGAATCCCTTCTGCCCAGCCCCTCTCCTCTCTGCAAATTCCAGGCCCTGCGGGTGGAGTTGTCATGGCGGGCTCCTCTGCTGTTGGGTAATCCCTCTGCCAGCCCCCTCAGCCTGGGAAATGCCCCAGAAATGGGATTATTCCAGCAGAAGTGAGCCCATGGAGCCTCCTGAGCGGGGCAGCCCCCGGCAAGGCGCGGCTGTTCTTCCTCTTTGGGGATGGAGCTGCTGAAGAGCTGGGAATGCTGAAAGAAAAACCTTTCACTAGCAGTGTTTGAAAACTTTTTAATAAGCTCCGAAGAGTGATGGCCAGTTGAAATGCTCACTCCCTGGAGGACAGGGGGCTTTTAATCTCTATCAAGCTGCACGATGGATGTTTTGCGTAGTAAATTAGTTTCGCAGTTGCTGTGGCCAGCGAGAAACTCCCTTTATTGCACCTGGAAATTCAGAGTGTTTCAAATGTGCTATGGAAAAACTGTCTTAGAACTGTTCTGGTTAGAAGTGTTATTTGAATAATTAGAATAATTTAGTTAATGACATGATATTTGGTTCTCATTGACAATTAATTTATTTAGAAAGGGCAGAGTCTCACTCTCCCACTACATCATGCTGTGTGCTAGGATTTTTTTTATCTGGGGACATGGGAAAATAAGAATTTATGGCTTATTTTCTGAAGGATGCAATGCTGTCAGTAGCCCAGAGGCATGTTTTAAACACAACTCAACTAATGTGCTCAGTGCAGAGGCTCAGCTTAGAAATATGAGAGATGAAGTGAAAACGAGGGGAGGATGACAGGGCCCTTCAAGCGTAACCTGGTGACTCACAGCCTTCCTCCTCACCTTGAGTGTTTATAAATGAGAGCAGGATGTGAAAAAGTGAGTTAGTGCCTTTCTGGGAGAGCTGAGGAAGAGTCTGCTGGGGTCAGAGCTGTGAGGAGGAGCCAGAGTCAGCCTAACCAGCTCCCTGAGCCTTGCTGGGGTTCAGGTGGCTCTCAGGTGGGATTTGGGCACCTTCCTTTGGGCCAGGATGTTCAGGGACCAGCAGCCAAAAGAATCGGGGCTCTGTGAACATGAGCTGGGAGAAAAGCTTGGAAAATGGGTTTTGTTGGGGCTAGGGAAGGGCAGGCTTGGAGGAGATGGGGCAATGAGGGATTTCAGGAAAGGCTGTTGGAATGGAAATTACAGCAGGCTCCTCTGTTATGAGTGGAGAATGGAGAAGCAAAAGTGTTAAAGGAAGGAAGTGTAAGTCTGTTCCAATGCCAAGGAGATGAGTGAAGGAACGAGGAGATGGTTCTGCCTTTGGTGAGCAAACCTCAGCTGGGAAAGCCCTGGGCTCACCAACAGCATCTCCAAGCCCTGTGCTGAATGTTATACTTTACATTTTAGCTTGTGTTTTTTTCTCCTCAATTCTGGTGTAAGTGCAGTACTGTAATAAAACTCTCAAAAGAGGGACACAGAATATTAATATGTAGTGAATATATATGCATGAAGGAAAAATATGTATATGTTATGTATGTATGAAATGTGCTTTTACTCCAGGGAGGTGGCTGTTCACCACAGCCTCACAAAATACCCCAACACGTACCTGAGAGCCACCAGTGTTGATGATTCTCATTCCCTCCCCACCCTCACACCACAGAGAGTGCTTGTTTGTGACAGGTGGATATTAATTGCTGTGTTTTTGATGAGCACATTCAAACAGAGACTTTCAGATGATTCACTGAAGTTCAGGATCCAAACCTGTCACAAACAGAACTCGTCAGCCGCGATGGTGATGGCTGGCAGTGCTGGGTGGGGAGGGAGGGCTGCAGGTTTGGTTTAGTTCAGTTTCCACTGGCTGGCTGATGTTTCTCCCTGTGGGTGGACAGGTGAAGAATAGCCATCACCTAATTGCTGCCTTGTTTGGGGCAGGTGGAAGAGAACGTTCTGTGTAACTTCATTGTTGGCCACGTTTGGGTCTGTTGCTGATTGTACAGTCCTTCTGCTGTTGCCATGGGAATGAAATAATTATATTGTGAATAATTGGAGCATTTTCTTCTACTGTTGCAGGAAAGTGGTCTTGTATAGTTATTGCTGCCTTTGATGGAGGTTGTGCTCAGAGCTGAGTGTTCAGTATTTGTATAAACCTGTTGCAGAGAACAAAACTTTCTGCAAGTGAATGCCCTTTTATAAAAGTGGCTGAAGGCTGACATATGCACACACACACACTCCCCAAAAAGCATTTAGAATGTGTTGAAGAGCTGTCTCAAAATTGAAAAGGGAAAACCAGCATTTTTAGTGATACGTTTTCATGGTTTGTTGTTTGTCTTTCAGGCAAATAGTGTCATATTGTATGCAAATGGAAATGCTGATGATAACTGGTGTAGAAGTAAAATAATTCTCATTTCAGGACATCTGTTTCCCTTGAAACTGAGTTCTGGTTAAAAGTTAGTCCACTGGTTATATAGGTCTGGTGGGAAGCTGATCTGGAGTGTCCTAATCCTCCTTCAGCTATTCATCGCTTTAGCAGTGTAAAAGCTTCATAAATGAGATTTTTTTAATGCTAAAGCAAAGCCTGATGCTGACAGAGATCTCCCATCATTTGTGTGGCTTGGCAGTAGTTACTTGATGGGTTTTCCCCATTTCTGAGTTCAGCTTTGTGGTCTCCTTTTCTCTCTTGCAGACTCTTGCAGGGGCTAGGCTTGCAGTTTTCTGTGCAAAGTCTCTTCTCTCCCACATTTCTTGGTAGTGCTGTTCTCTCTGTTTATCCATGGACATTCTGGCATATTCCTGTCATAAAACAAATGATTATGCAAAGGAAAAAGAAGTTGGTAGATATGAGGAAGACTTACTTTTTTTCCAAAACAGAGTATTTTTTCTGCAATACCCTACAATTTTTTTGCAGTCTGAAGTTTTAGTCAGACTTAAGTATTGCTTTATGACCTAAATCCTATTCTGGGTTTGTGTCCAGTTGCGTTCCCACAAACTTCCTGTGTGACCCTGCATCAGGCATTTCATTAGTTTGTCCCACAGTTTCACTTGTGAAGAGAGGGGAATAAGAGCCCTGCTCCAGCCAGATGTTCTGGGGATGGATTCGTGAGTCCTCGTGGGGTAACGCGGTGCTGGGTCGCAGAAATGCTTTTGTGCTCCTGCCTCAGATGTCAGGATGTCATCTTGGGCTAGTATTCCTCACGAAATGACTGTCTCTCCAGTTTCAGGTTATTGTGTTGCGGCTTGTGTGCTAATGGATTCATTTCAGATGTTTTCAAGTAGTTGGTTGTTCTCTTTGTTTCCAAAGTAGTCCTAATTTATTTAGCAGTATTTGCCATTCAAGTCAACTGATTTTAGACAGATGTTTGTCTCTTGTGTTTCAGTCTAGACATTTATGATTTACAATCTGTAGCCCATCTGGTGAATTGCCATGGGAATATGCTTATTTTCAATGCTTGAAGTATTGCAACATCCTCTTTGCAAGTGTTTTTGCAGTAGCGACTGGTGAGCCAACCATCAGAAATGGTTTATTTTAGCAAAAGACTCTGACTTGTTTGTTCACATTAGGACAGGAAAATACTCCATTTCTGTTCAAAAAAAAACCAACAACAACAAAAAATGTTCCACTCCAAAATGTTGCCTGTAAGTTGAAACTCTAGAGTGATAGATATATGGGTCTAGTTTAAAAAGGAAACAAAATCCACCTGAAGAACAGCAAGAGACAAGACCTGAAGAATCCCCCTTGTCCAGCTCCATTCTCTGTGGCTGAACAAGTTTACTTGTCTAACCTTTCTGATAGACTTTAATGAGCTTTAGATTGTCTAATTTCTCATAATGTGTAAATTTAAATGTCATCACTGCAGAATGTGGTCACTGATGTTTTGTCACTGTGTAGGGTTGCCATATGCTCTGGGACTGGGTCCTTGTCCCCAGGTGCTTTCTCCTTCCCTTCCAGCCCCATGGCAGGAGGAGAAGCTGTGGATGCACCAGGAGGGGATGTGCCAGGCTGCTAAACAGCCTGCTGGCCTTGTCTGGACTCTTCTCTGCTTGTTAAATTAGTGAAGTGTGGTGAACCCTAAAACCAACGTGCAGGACGGCAGGTGGGGAGCAGGACAGCTCTTTATGCTCTCAGGATGAGTATCTCCAAATTCAAACCACTTCAAAAACAAACGTTTGATGCTTGAAAAGTTACTAATTCATAGTTCTGTGGTGGACAGAAGTGAGCATTTAACCTGAGTTCCTCTCAGAATTTGGCTGGAATGGTGCTGCTGTGTGACTGCTGTAGTACTGTGGTAGCTTTGGACAGGGCAAATGTTCAGGGCAACTGATAGCTTCTAGTTAATTTCCTGTTTTTACAGGTTACTGCATTATTTCTACAATGTGCCTCAAACCAGAATCCAACATCTGGGAGACACACATTGCAAACCAGCACGCTGCTGAGGAGGAGTCTTGTGGTTCTGACATGAAAGCTTGGGGTGCTGTTGTTTAGCTCCAGGTTGGAGGTGCAGCAGGGCAAGCAGCAAACACTGACCAGGGGCTTCCAGGAGGCTCCAGAGTAAACAGCAAAGGTGCTGTTGTGTAAATAAGCCATAAAATGCTCCAGGAGCTGTTTGCTGGATGCATTTGGCACGGATTTCTGAGCAGTTTGATTGGATGTTGGGTTGAGTGAGTCTGTCTTCAAAGCGTTTGATGTTGAAAGCATCAGTCAAACCCAGACTGGAGTGTGGCTGGTGCTGTCGGGCCTGTGGCTGCAGAGTCCAAGGGCTGAACGTGTCATTCCAGCGTTTGGGGTTTGCAGTTTGGGCTTAGTAACAATTGTGCACTGGAACTCCGAGACACCAATGTGTTTTTTATAACATACATCGGTTTGGCATCTTATTTTTAATTATATTTATGGCAAATCAACTTGACAGACTGTGAGAGTGAGTAAAGAGCTGTTGTATTTGTAGTCCTGGGATTTAGAAAAAAGCATTAAGTGGTCATAGAAGTCACAAGGAGTTCAAGAAGTGTGTGTTACCTACATTAAAAGTGCTTCAATCTCCACTGTCAAACGCTGTGTGTGCACATACGGATGTGACTGTGCTCAGTGGTTAAGCCATGCACTTGCAGGATTTCCCAGGCTGATTTTTCCTTTTCCTTTTAGCTGTTCCATTTACATTTGTTGTGGGATCTAAGATAATTTGAAATTCATGGAGCCATTTCTGTTAAACTTGAGGGTTTTGGTAATGTTTCTGAACTCTTCAAAGGTGAAGGAATCACTTCACTACTAAGCTGTGATCTGAATAGAAAATAAGCAGTTGAGGTGCCAGAATGTGAATGGGCATGTGATAGGCATCCTTTTATTCACATCTTGGTGTGTAGGTGAGGTAATCTTAAAATTATTGACAAATCTGTAGGGAGAAGCAAGATAAAACTCTGCCTGCAGTCTATCTCAGGCATGAGCTGGTGCCATGGGGGTGCCCAAGTGCTGGACACATTTCTTAGCATTTATCAAAGCACAGGTAACATTAATTTAGCACCTTTCACTACCCTGCCATTGGCAAGTTGAATGCAGCATGAATGGGACTTTTTTCTGCCATTTCAGACTTCTCCAAAGGTATTTTTTTAAGCTTTGAACCCTTCAAGCACTTAATATTGTTAAAGCTACTCTTTTTCTCTCTAATGCTGAGCCGCTTGAATCTACAAATTCACACTGATCTAAGGACAAAGTATTTAGATCTTGATCAGCAGCAGATTTAAGGCCCTGTGTCCTAGGAACTTGAATAGACACCTGTGAGTTCACTCTGCCTTGTACTGTATGTGAGCAGAGTTAAATTGGTGGCCAAATTAGCTCGTGTCCAGGAGACAGTGCAGTTCAAAATTGTGCTGATAGTGGTATGTGAAAGCTCTTTGCATCCTGTTTTAAAGGTTTTCACCAAATGCTCTGATATGCTCATGTTTGCTGGTGCTAAGAGAGTTCTAGGCTGTGGCCAAAAGGCTGGGGAGAATGCTCACCACAGCTCTGCTGCAGAGGAAAGAAGATGAATGGAAGGATCCGGGGTTGTTTTGTTTGGTTTTTTTTTTTTCTTTTCCTTGTCATCACCTTGTTTAGTCCGTAAGCTGCTTTGAGAATAACCAAGTGGAGGGAGAAGACACGTGTGCCTGACAGGGAGCCTGTTTGTGCTTGTTTCATTGAGGAAATTGTTCCGGAACAGCTGCTCATCCATGTGAAAATGCAAACCCTTGGGTCCCAGCCAAGGTCAGCAAGCCCTGGGTCATTTGTTTTAGCAAAGCAGACCAATTTGCCCTTAATTATCTCTCCTTTTCATTCTGTCACACCTTTTGCTCCATAGATTTACTTCCTGAGAAGTGCCACATGTGAAAGATGGGATACCAGTTTTGTTGAGGATCAGGAAGGGGCAGAATAATTTTTCATGGGTTAATTTTAACTGTTAAGCTTGATAAAATTTAAGACATTTACCTCCCTGGATTTAATTTTTCACTTAGCTAGTTCAGTAGGTTCTTGTTATTAAAATGTACAAGGATTCTTAACTTGCAAACTCAAATTGCAAAATCCCTAAATTTCATATTGTTTCTCTGCTAGTGCAGGTATTGTGGTGTAAAATGGTAAACTGGCATGTGTTTGCTGGAAACAGGGCTGAGAAATTCCTGAACTTCAGGAAACTTCCAGTGACTGCTCTCAGAATGGGAACTTGATAACAAAGCCTGGTAGAGTTTGGTAATTGCAAAGCAGTCACTAGAAACTCTGAGTAAAACATATGCCCATGTGCTGGAGCTGGATGTGAAAAATATCCTACAAGGGACATAATAAAGAAGAGCAATGCTCTCTAAGCACTCTTGATAATGGTGTGGTAAAATTACTTTTTTGCCCTATAATGTTATATGGAAGGAGAGAAATAGGAAAGAAGTGTTGGAGGAAAGAAGCTGGAGGAACTGAAATGCCAGATTCTGGCTTCTATAATTTAAGGAAAGAAAACTGATTAAAGTGATCTTTAATGCATGCATTAAAGGTCACTAGGGAACAAGGAAAAACGCTTACTTATTCCAAAACTGGTTTTGTACAAGAATTTTGAAAGTGTCACGGGTTGCAACCCAGGCTATAATTAGCCTTGAAAATCTTGGGACAGAAGTTTCTCAAGTACATTGTGACATTATTCCAGAAGGAATAAAAATGACCAGAAGAACTGTCAGTCTCTGCTTGACAGGAACATCCTCTTGCCAGGGCAAGTGGGAGACAGAGGTGGAAGGGAGCCCTGTTTTGATGTGCAATAAAATCACCCAATAAAACATGACACAAGAAGGAAGAGAATTTTTGTTGTTACTTTGTTAGACTGGGTGTGCAGGTGTTTTTTTTTTTAAAGGCAATAGATTCACAAAACCTTGCTGGTTATTTGAAATGGTTAAAATAATCAACTTTAATGCCGTAAGAGGGGTGACAGAGCAGCACAAGGGAACAGGTGTTTGGGAAGAGGAGGAGAGGCTCAGACTGGGGTGTCAAGGTGTTAATTAGTTCTGCCACTGTATGAGACTGAGTTGCTTCTTTTACTTATTCAGAGTTTTATTCTGTTAAGTATTAATGTGTTGGAAATGGGAAAGCAGTGCTGGGGACAAGTGGGGTCTGTCCCCTGCCTGCTGAGGTGGACACTGGTGGCTTCTGCTTTTCTTTCAGAGGAGGGGGAATAATTTCCTTGCACCTGCATTTTGGACAGGGCAGCCCTGCAGGAGCCAGAGATGTGCTGTATTCCTGGGAAGGGAGCTCGGGCTGGAATTTGGCCACTGGCTCTGTCAGCAGAGGTGGCCAAGCACTGCTGGCTGCGTTTCATGAGGAACTCAGCAGACAATCTGCATTTGTTAACAGGTTTGAAAAGTACTCCAGCAAGCTCACTTCAGTGTGCAGCATCTCTGATAGAATGGAAGGACCTTTTCTCCTTTACTTTCCTTTAAAGTAAACTTTGTATTGTTTCAATACAAATCTTCAAGTAAAACATGCAAAGTTGTGATTCCCAAGAGTATAAAGTGCTTACATCCAACCTGTGATTATAAGCAGCTGAGGAACATCCTCCTCTGAAGTTCTGCTTTTTAACAGGTCAAAACTATTTGAAATAATCAAAAATACTAAAAAAAAACCAACCCAAGCCAACCAAACAAAACTCAAGACAAACAAGATATGGCCTTATTTTAGTGTTAATTAGGGAGTGGTTGGACAACAAGAAGAATCTTTAATAATTGTTGAGACTCATTGAGCTGAGGAGGTGGGGGTCTTTATTTTACTGCCACTTGAAGTTGTTTTGATACCATTGATGAGAGGAATGCAATAATGTGTGCTAAAGTCATTTGGCTAACCCTGAAATCAAAGCAGTGGAAACAAAATCTAGCTGCAAATCACCAGGCTGTCAGTCTTTGAAAAACCTGTTACCCAAATGACTTTAACAGTTTGTGGGTCATATGCAAGGTTAAGACTCATCTTGCACGGTGCACGTTTTGATGATAAAACACAATATTACTTTTTTTTTATTGGAGTGGAAGTGTTACAGTCAACAGTATCAGTGTGGGAGTTTGATTTCTTCCTGCAAGTGGATCACTACTCCATATGAGCAGTTGGCACAAGGTTTGGAAGGACAGATACGAGGCATGCCGTGCTGCTTTTTTGTTGTATATATCTGCTCTCTGTGTAGAAACTCCAAAACTGTTCCATTTTAAGTTTATTTCCAAGTCAGAGTAGCTATTTTTGAGAACAGCTAGCCAATACATCTATAAGAAGTTTTGGTGAGGGGCTGAAACAGGTTATGCATAAAGCTTCATTTTACTGAGCAACATTTACATGTAATATTTAAATTATTGTCTATTTAAATGGTGAAGTCAGGATTTAAAAATTTATATCAACAGGTTTTTTAGCATTTGTTTGAGTTTAAGAAATCACTGACAAGGAATGTGTTGCATAACTGTTAACTATTCATTTTTTCAAGCATGTTCTGTCCTGAAAAACTGAACAGCTCTTGAGATAATCCAGTGTGGATTAAATCCTGAAAAAAGCATCATTGCATGTTCACAATATCAGCCTTTACCTTTTATGAACTGTCCAGCTTACTGTGGAACAAAACTTGGCAGTGTGTACAGAGCAAAGTGGATTCAGAGAGAAATAAAAAACTCAAAATAAGTTTGACAAGATTTTTTTTGATTGGGAAAACACATTTATTCAAACAATATTTCTGTTCTGAACCAATTGTCACTTCATATTTTTGATGGATTTAAATAAAGCCATTTAGATGGCAGCTCCTTCCCAATAATCATATACTGCTCAGGCTGAATTTTTTCCATTGACACTAAAATTGTTGGCTGTCTGTGGAGACAAATACTGTTGTGAGGGTCATAGGCTAAGAGAGAAATCCATATGAACTGAATAACAAGTAATAACTTTTTCCCCCTTACTGGGCCTGTAGTGTAGGTAAATTTCCCCACATAGTTAAGGGTAGGAAAGTATGAAGTCCAGCAAAACCAGATCCAAAATATTTAAGCTTCAGAGTTCCCATTTGCCTTATACACTTGATGATGGTTTACCATATTTCAAACTTAGATGTGATTAGTAAAAGCTGCAGGGGCTGGTTAAACTGTAAATAACTGGCTAGAGAAAACAAACCAAGATAAGAGGGGGTAAAAATAACTCAGATGGATTCCTGTGTGTAACTTGGATTTTTGGAGGAGGGAAGTTCTGCTGATTGTACCAGAAGCAGCAGGAGTATAAAAATGCAGATGGAGAGGGAATGACTGCTAATTTAATGTGGACTGGTTTTGCTGATATCAGACAACAGACTGTGACTCTGTTGTTGGAGGTTTCATTAGATGAGTCTAAAATTTAGGAGCAGTCACTCCTACAGGCCATTGCATCCCATCTGTGCCTGAAGTGCTTCATATGTTTTAGTGCTCAGCTTCCTTCCCTAGAATGTGATATGGTTTGGAGATGTTGGATGGCTTCTCCATCAGAGAAGGTGATGGAGTTTCCTTTTGTGTTGTCAGTCAAAGCTGAAATTCAGTTTGCAGTGACAAGGAGCAGGGTCCTGCTGAGCTCCTCTCAAGAGTTTGACCATGGGTGCAAATGGGCTAATTAACAGTCCAGTGTCAGATTTTAATATGCAATAAGGAAGGAATGAAATTAATTTTTTTTCTTTTCCAAGCAGTAAACTCTGATTGCAAACATCTGTTTGATGTTTGGGGGGGTCGTTTTACTGACTGCTCCTTGTGATGTTCCCAGAGTTAATGGGTGAATCAGTCAGCAGTTGAGAGAACTATTTCCATTTTATCTAGACACTTTCTTTTAGCTGTGAGGCTCCATTTCCAGAAGCACAGTGGTTATGGCACTTGCTTTGTTGTACTTGTACTCAGTGCCTCAAAATGGAACTTGCATGTTCAGGGCTGGATTTCAGAGTGGAAACCATAAGCTTCTTGCTTGTATAACCACATTCCAAGGTTAGTCTGAATAGCTGAGATAATGAATTTGGTCTTTGTGCATTCTTAAATAGATAGATAGTTTTTCACATATGTGACTTTTCTCTTTTTTTGCTACAATTGGACGCTTTCCTTGGGAGCTGCCTAATTCCAGGCTACACAGTTTCTGCTTTGTTCCCTGCTCCTATGTCTTTGACAAGAATAACTTAAACAGAGTTCAATATAGGAATTGTGGGCTGCTAAAGAACATATTGTGTTACTACTTAATGCTGTATAAGTTGATCAGTGGGTAATATAAAGTCTATGTTCTAGCTGTTTTATGATGAAAATATTATTTCAGCAGAATATATGGTAAAGTCATTGAACAATGATCTTATTCTCAGAATGATGGCACAAGGCATTTTCCATATACCAGAAATTAGTGGAGCTGCTCATTTTGTTATTGCAGGCTTCAAAAGTAAAGCTATTTTTAACCTTTTCTAAGCCATTATGCTATTTTTTTAACTGAAAAAACTGATATCTTATTACTCTCTTTCTGTTAGGACCAGCAGAGGTTCCCATGATGTCACCCAATGGATCCATTCCCCCTATTCACGTGCCTCCTGGTTATATCTCACAGGTATGCTTCTTGAAGAATTAAAACTTTTATTAACAAAATAATAACGATTTTTAAATGTAAAAGCAAAAGCATTGGTCCACATAGAGAAATCTACTTGGTTGAAGTTTATTTAGAAATTTTAATGAAAATGGTAATACACATCTTCATGCCTCGTGCGCTTGACTGATAGTACACCCACAATTGCACAAGTGACCATGGATGTGCACCTTCACACCCTGATATTTGGAGTAGATTTGGGGTTTGGGCACCTGCAAAAGCTCTGCACACAGGCTGAGCCTATAAATGCAGCTTGGATTGTTTGTGTGAGGGGGAGAAGTCCTTGGTGTTGGCCAATGCCTCAAGTTGTTGTGTGACAGTGAGAAGGTGTAGGAGACCATGGAAGTGAGAGAAGGAGCCACTGTAGCTATAAAATATGCAGTTGATCCTCAGTATCTTCCCAGCAGAAATCCTGCAGCATACCAAGAACTGGGGGTTTTGGTGTGTTTTCAAGAATAAATGTGATTTTAACTATCTATTTATGGAAAAAATGGAAGAGGTTTTGCAAAGCTGTTAGGTTTTGGAGCTCTTGAACAGCTACTGCTCTTCTGTGTAAATAACCCCAGATTACCAGTCTGTTCCTTCCATCTTCTGCAAAGCTTGGACTCTTTCTGAGGTAAGGAAAAAAAACCAAAAAAACCCAAAAGATTGATGTAAGGCATAACAGCTGTGATCAATACAATAAATCAAATAATGTCACCATTTTCTTGAGACCTGGACCAAAAGCCTCCTTAAAAGTACACAAAGTATTTCAGATATCCTTGATGAATAGCATAAGAACTTTTGGTAGATATAGTTTGGCATCTTATTAAGCAGAAAATAGATGATGTCCTGGAGTCTCTTCCCCTCCCCAGGAAACATGTGAGCTTGTGTAATTCTGAAAAATTGTGGATGGCGTCATGCTTAAATCCCACAAAATACTGCAATCACTCTGTGGTATTTTGACTTCTGAACAGAGTGAAAACATGCTTCAAGTAAGAGGGAATTCGTTAGCCAGCCTAGGAGAGAGGGCAGGATGTCAGGGTGGTCCTCCTGCTCCTCAGCCCTCCCAAGGGGAGTGGTTGGAGTTTTGAGACAGCATTTGCTGCTTAATGCTCCTCACGGGCTCACCTAATTCAATAGACTGGCTCATATCATGCAGAGGTTTATCTAAAGATTTATTCTTCCTTTGAAATAACTTTTAACACCTTTTTAATATTAAAATGTTTATACCTCTACACCTCTGTGCTGAGATAAATGGTTGGGTATAATTGGAATGCTTTCCAAACCAGAGGGGTGGAAGTTTTCCAGCTGTATCTCTGTCTGAGCCCAGTTCTTCTGTAAAGCTTTTTGTGGGGCACCATAATAATTCCACTGAAGAAGCCTTTAAGTAGTTTCTTAACCAGAAAAAAATCCAACCAAAAACCCTCTTCTGAAGCAGTTTTTCCAGGGAGCTGGAAATATGTTGTAAAGTTATAGGGGGAAACTCTGTATTCTGCACTTTTCTGCAGCGGAATGTGTGTTCTGTTCTGTGGTGAGTCTCTTGTCTTTCAGACTGCTTCAAATTAAACAGGAGTTGAAAGTCTGCAGTAATGAAACTAGCTCTTTGTTGTAATAAATGTCTCTGCCTTATTTGCTCTTGCTTTTTTCTATTGCTTCAGAGTTGAACCCAGTCTTTTATGACAAACAATTAGAACACAACTTAAATTTAACACATCAAGGGAAAGGCCATAAAGCAAATTAATGCACTCTAGGATATGAATCAAAATGCATTTGATTTTTTGGTTTGATTTGTCCTCAAAGTGTACATCTAAGAGTCAGGCAGACAGCAATGCCCCTGCAGAGAAGCAACAGTGCCTATTTAAAAAAGGCATGAAATCTTATTTCCATTTTGTTATGCCAAGCCTGTGTGAGCTGTGTTAGCCCTGAATATTACATGAGTTATCGAATGATTGCAACCCTGGATTAATGTGGTGCTTCATCACCTCTTTGGAAAAATTGGCAGGAGGATGTGAGCCCTGCAAGGTCAGCCCCACTGGAAGCAGCACAAACACAGACTCTCTTTCTAGACTTCAAGGACCACGTTAATAATTGTGACTAGAAGCTGGGTTTGTTGATGTTGAGGAGATGTTCCCAATGATGAGGCTTAGCCAGGGCAGGAAATGATCCAGGAAAATAATAGAAAACAAATACACACCACCAGTTCAAATCTTTGATGCTACAGTTTTGCTCTCAAAAGACCAGCTCTTGAAAGAGCCAGTATTTTGGATTATCTTTTCAGCAGACAAACCTCAGTGCACCTCTGGCAGATAGGAGCTATCAGATCAGGGTTCATGTCCCTGCAATTCTCTGTGGGCTAAGGGTTTGTTGAATATAGACCAGAGGAGAAGTTCTTTGCTGTGCTCCTGGTGGACAATATCTCTGCTGTAAAAGTTGGTTCTGGAAGGTGACGTAGCAGAGAAATCTGCATTAAATGTGTGTGATGTCGACTTTTTTGGCTTCAACTGTTAAGTGAGATTAAGGATTTGGAGGCTAAGGTGTTAAATCTGGGGGACATCCTCATGGGTTGTTGATCCTGCTTTTCAGTGTGTATTTGGGAGGAGAGGAGGAGGGTTTGAAGTGCTCTAATCAAGAGAACTAGAAAAATGAAAATATCAAAAAGCAGGATCATTAATGTGTTCGTTTAGTGCTACTGGCTGAGGACTGCTCTCTCTGAAATAAACCTGGAGCAATTCCTTTTGAAATTGAGAAGTTACTTGTCTGTAGTTGGACAAAAAATTTGGCATGAAACTCCACTTTTTGTTTTATTTACAGGTTTGTAAATAAAATAAATTACAATTTACAATATGAGCTCTCTGCCACAGATATTTTAAGACTAAAGGACAAATTTACTGGTTGGACCATGAGGTGCACGTGTTGAAGAGCCTCCTTTGGCCACGGGGTTTCTATGGTCAGAAGTTTTCCATTTGAGCCATGGTCCTGCAGTTCAATATTCCTGCACCAAGCACATGGCATTTGACAGAACTAAAGCATAACTTCTGGAAAGAGGAATGTCTTTAAATGACATTTAAAATGGTAGAAAAGTTCTTCCATCCTTGAAAATCAGGATTTTGGTCCTTGGCACACCCTGTCCCGTAAGAGAGGTGTTCTTCTCCAAAAGCATGTTTGGCTAGCATTAGGTTTTAGTGACAATCTCCTTGTTTTTGTGTGGCTTACTGCTCACAGAGCTGCCCTGGGTGTTCTGTAGACTGCAGCCAGTCCTTTAACAGGATGATCCTCATTAAAACTTCGAACAGAAGGAAGGTTGTGCAGATCTCATGTGGAGCAAGCCATGAAGTGATGATCCTTTTGTGTTCATGGGCACTGGTCCTGAAGAACTGTATCATTCTAGATTTGAATTACCCCAACGTGCTTGCCAGCATTCTAGATGTTTATCTGTCTATTTTCCACGTTGAAGGTATAGAGTTAATTTGGTGTTTGATTTAATACTGATGGATTCTAAAGATAGTGATGCAAACTTGCTACGACTGGCGTGAACTCGGATTGGCATCTTTAAGAAATTAAATGAATAAATAAAATGTTGACATCCAAGTGCCTCCTGGATGAGCTCATTCTGTACTGGTTTTGGGTACAGATTGATTTATGAATGGAGTTTCAAATTAGTTTATGAAATTTGTGAAGTATTGGTTGTGGTCCACCCAGTGGCCATGCTCCAGATGTCCTTGCCGAATCTAACATATTAAATTTAAGTTGAAATAGGGGTTGTTTGGGGTGTTTTTTGAAAGTAAGTGGAAATTACTTGCATATTACCATATAAACTCGTACAGTAAAGGTGTGTTACAGAATGAGGGTGGTTGTTTCTTTTACCGGATCTCACAAAATACAGATACAATTTACTTGTGCACAATTAACATGCCCTTTTCCTTAGAGTGTAATATTAAATGTCAGTGGAGAAAAAGGAGACACCGTGGAGCAGTGTGATGTACTTTGAATACGTGAATTATCTCTAGTTACTACAGTGATATCTGCACTGGAAAACAAATAACATTTAAAATGGCATTCCCCAAATGTGGCAACCAATGGGGGAGGCAGTTTTATTGTGTATGAGTAATGTTAACCCAGACTGCCCTGAAAGATCATCACCTACCTCATGTAGCAATTAAGCTCCCTAAAATATGGGAAAAAAACCCACACAGAACTATGCTATAATAGTATTGTTATTGAGGTGGCATGCCACTTACACCAGCAAGCACAAAAAATACCAGCAAAAAACAATTTACCTACTAACTGTCTGAAAAAAAACCCACAAAATAATGGAAGTTTATCTCTAGGTGCAAAATGAGCAGAGATATTTGTTTTCTCTAAATATAAAGAAGTGCTAAGATTAGTAATAGCAATTACTTTTAATATTCCCATTGCATCTAGAGACCTCAACAGGGATTAGGATTTTGTTGATTCTTGGCACTGAAATAAGAGACAGTTTAGCAGTTTCCAGATGAATTTATGATCTTTGTGACAAATGGTTTTAAGCAGATACAAAGAATTGCAGATTTCTTCTTAAAACAGCAAAGTTGAACCTCTCTGCTAAGTTATGTTTTTTTCATTAATGGATTAAAACTGATTTTATCTATCTTTGATGAACTGAGCGTTGTCTCCCAGAATGGCACTACTACAATCTCCTCACTGCAGGTTTTACACATCCAGGGATATCTCCAGTCTTTATAGCTACCTGCTGCATATAACACATAATCAGATTACCAGCTTTGATTTGTTAAGGACAGAACAGTGTATTTAAAGATTGTGTGTGCAGCTTCAGAAATGTACATGTATGTCAATAATTCCTAGTTTAGAGAGAAAGTGCCCTGTAGGATTGGGAAATAAAGTGGGTTTTGCAAGGTCCCCTGTGTTTTTGTGTTCATTTGTAATGTATGCACGTGGAATAACAAGAATGCTGTCAGCGTTCATGGCCTGGGAGGAAACAAATAAAAGATATTAGTGTCTTGGCTTTTCAACTGAAGTAATTTGGAAGGCTGGCTCATCCTTTGAGTTGGAATAGTTGGTGGTTGTAGGTTCCTCCCAGCTGAAATTTTCCATTCTATCCCCTCATCTGGGGCTTCTCTCAGTCCTGTTGATATTGTATAGCTTCATCTAGCAGGGTAATTTCATCAAAAAGGTCTTTGACAGGACTCTGAGCTTTCCTCCCTGCTTTATAGATGATAGCTCAGGAAGCTGAATCCTAATAATTTAAAATATGGTTTACATTATGTGCTGCTCAGTGTACAAGCTTTCTGTCTAAATCTGTTCCTTAATATATTCATCTTTCAGCAGAGCACAAAAGGCACATGTAGCTGGTCTAGATGCAGAGATAAGAGCTTGGAGTTGGCTTTGAGACTTGGACTAGTTAAAGCCATGATGAAAACCTCTCACATCAGATGTAGGAACTTGCTCTCTCAATTAAGTTACAGCATAATCTGAGTCTGGAGTTAAATCCAGCATTTCTGTGCACAGTCCTTGATAAATACAAATATGTGCTAAATGTAAAGGATTTCCTTCTTTTCCACCTTTCTGAGTGCAGGTTTGAGACCTGGTAGCAGGATAAGAGATACTGTGGAGCAGAACCAGTAGCAGAGATAGGAAGCCTGAAAATGGAGCAGTTGAAAGGATGTGATAGTCTAAATCTCTGAGATTCAGCTGTCTTCTGAGGACTCTGTAAAGTCTTTGAAATTTAAAGCTGGCAGCTGACAAATTGCTTGTGGAAGTCGTAAATTCTGAGGGTAGAATCAAGTATGTTAAGCCAAACAATTACTATTTTGGTTACTCAGCAAGCAACACATTTTTACTGTGAAATGTTACAAGTGACTGAATTAACTCTCTATAGAAAATTGTCTTGTGTAGAGGCCAGCCAAGCCACAGAAATTGTGTGTGCATTGTCACATCCCATAGCTGAGAGGCATAAATGCACAGACCCTGAGGGCACCCATGGCCTGGGGCAGGAATTGGGTCAGCCACTCCTGGGTGGATTTTCCCCTGTGATACCTTGCTCAGCTGGTGCCTGAGGCAGGAGCTGCTGTTTGCTGGAGCAGTTTTCCTGCTCAGGGCTGTGGGCACTGCCCCTGGGCAGGGCTGGTGCTGTGAGGTGCAGGGCACAAACAGCAACCTGCCTGTGCCATACCCTGCTCCAGGGTACAGATTTCTGTTTGTGGTTTAGAGTAAAGACACTGGGATGTGATGGGAGCCGCTGGAGTGTGGGCAATCCACAGCAGAGTCTCTTCTGCTGGTGCTGTACAACCCCAGCTGATGGTGTGGGAATCAGCTGAGAGTGGCAGCATCTTGCAGCAGGTGCCTCTGGTGCACGTTCACTTTGCTCATACTACATATTCATCACAGGTACTGCTCCATCTGTGTGCCATCAGTCAGTTTAGAGAAAATGAGGTTCTCAACAACCTGTTTGTTGTATGAAATTAAATGATGCTTCCTTCATGCTTTTCCACCTCGTCCATGCCAGCATCCACAGTCAAATGGTTCTTACGTGGTTCTATTTTTTAATTTAAGAAATGGCAGAAGTTTCTTGGATGAGCTTCAAGAAAAGCTTGGTTCCTAAGTCTGGATTGAAATTTGGCTGGTTGACTGTTCTCCAGAAATACAACTCTGGAAAAATTATAACCTGAAAAACATTTTTCAGCCTAAGCACATTTCCACCTTCCTACATCTGTTTTTACATGCTTTGCCTGTGGTGTTAGGGGCCAAGTTATGCATATCCCAGAGCTGATTTGTGTGGATGTATAGACCAGCTCTGTAACAGAAACAAGCCCCCTGCCCTGTGATTTGTCCTGAGCAGCTACCTGTTATGAACAGAGCAGCTCCTTTGCAAATGTAGGCCAGCACAGCAGGTTCCTGCAGAGTGCATGTCTGTGTGCACACACACAGCCTCTCCACAGCAGCAGTGCCAGCTGCTTTCCAAAGTGTTACTAACTCCATTCTCAGGGCGCTGTCAAAATCCGTGGTAGAAATGTTATGGGCAGAATGTAAGGTCAGTCCCAAAGAGAATGCTTATTTTGGTGCTTTGTGTTCCTTTTTCAATTGTTTTCCTCCCTAAATGCAGGTTATTTATTCTGTCCCTTAACCCACATAGTTATCACTAGCAGCAGTACATCTCCCAGTGATTAGTAGGGATATCTGAGGCTCCAGGAAAAGCCACATCACCACCGCGGTCATTTCTGCTGATATTAATTTTAGAATTGTGTTTATTCCTGAAGCTAAAGCCCATGCCCAACTGTTTTGCAGTGGGAGGAGAAGCTGTAAACAGTGCTGTTTCAGAGGTGTGCCTGTTCAGATGCTGCCTAACGTGCTCCTTTCTCTGCAGGTGATAGAAGACAGCACGGGCGTCCGCAGGGTGGTGGTGACGCCGCAGTCGCCGGAGTGTTTCCCTCCCAGCTACCCCTCGGCCATCTCGCCCACCCACCACCTGCCCCCCTACCTGGCACACCATCCCCACTTCATCCACAACTCCCACACAGCCTTCTACCCTCCTGTCACTGGACCTGGGGACATGCCACCACAGTTTTTCCCACAGCATCATCTTCCCCCGACAATATATGGAGAGCAAGGTGAGCTGGGAGGAAGGGACTGGGAATGGCCTTTCGCACCTGTGTTCAGCAAGATGTAAGGGCTGGGGGAACCAAGAGTAGGAGTGAGGTGGAGAACTTAGAGAGTGGCTTCATTACATGGATGGAGCCTCCTTTAATATCCTGAGTGAGGGGCTTTAGCTGTGAGTATTCATTCTTAAAGACAAAGCTGTTTTGGGCATGATATTTTCAAGGTTCACACTCAAAGTGAAGCATGAAAAGGAAGATTGAATTATAGAAAAAATCAGGAAATACTGTGATCCCTGCAAGCTGACCTGCCTTAGGTTAAAAAAGTCATCCATGGAGGGGGAAGTGGGGATTGTATTTAATGAAGTGTATCCAAAGAATGTACATGATATTTATGATAATTCTCAAACTTTTTTTGAGATAGTTTTAATTCCCAAAGCTTCTGCTTCATGTTGCCCTTCTCTCCTTAGGCAGCACTGACGTGATTGTTAAGTCTATTTATACTGGGAAGTTAAATTGCATGTAATCCAGGGTTGGCAGCTTGGAACCAGCACACCTCAGCTTGTTCTGTCTAGTCAGGCCCTGAGGAAGAAAATGCTAAATTGCTCTGAGCTTATGAAGGCTTTTTCAAAAAGATCAGTTCTGTCTGAATTTTTGCTTGTAATCTGTCCCTGAAACACAAAAACTGAAAAGTAAGGGAAAAACATGACCCTAATAGTGGTATTTTACACACTCATCCAAAGTAAAATTCTGTCATCAAAGGAGTGCAGTTAATACAAAACCATTGCAAAATAGAGTTTTTTTTAAAAAAACCTCCAGGAACAGCTGGAGTAATTTCATTTGGAGATAGCCAGAAATTTGGTTTTCTGGGAGAAAAAAACCCCTCCGTTGTTTTGTTGTTCTGAGTTAACGCGGGTGAACCGTTCCGTTTCAGAAATCATACCACTATATGGGATGTCCAGCTACATCACCAGGGAAGACCAGTACAGCAAACCACAGCACAAAAAACTCAAAGACAGGCAGATTGACCGCCAGAACCGCCTGAACAGCCCTCCCTCCTCCATCTACAAGAGCCATATAGGCAGCTGCACCACGGTGTACAATGGCTATGCCAAGAGCCACAACGGGGCCAGCAGCGGCGGCGGGGGAGCCCCGGCCCTGAAGAAACCGGAGCGCAGAGCAAGGAGCAGCCCAAAGTCAAATGAACAAGACCCACATGGTAAGAAAGGGGGCTTTATTTATTTATTATTAATTCCTTTTTTATTGCACCTTTCCGGCTTGTGACCTCCTCTGTGTGGATCCAGTGGCCGTGCCAAGAAACACTCCCACCCACGCGTTAATACGGTGTGAACTTAAATGCCAACGCTGGGCTTGCTGGGCTGTGTTTGTTTTGTAAGGTGAGCCCAGTGCCTCCCCATCTTTTGCGACTGCTCCCTTGGTAGATGCAGCATCGTTCTCTTTTTATCTGTTGGAAGCAGAAATGTGTTTCATGGGTGAGGTCTTGATTTTATTTTGCTTTTCGGAGAGGCATCTTGGCGCTGCACAAAAATCTTCATGGACAATTGAGCTATAACCAAAATCTGACTACTAGGAACCACTATTGTGAATATCCTAGGTTAACCTGGTGAGGTTATTAGAAAGTTTAGAGGTGATGACTGAAAAACCAAGGGTTTTTTAATGTGAAAATTCAGTGAAAGTAAGATTAGTTGAAAACAGAACTGAGAGGAAATTTCTTAATGTTAGCCATTGGAAATAGTGGTCAAATAAGTCTGGCTACTTTTGAAATAATTTTCTTCAGCATTTTCAGAGACTTTCCATTTAAAAATTTAAAACTTTAGATGAACAGCCCAGTGCTCTAGTGTAATCAAATCTCATTTATCACAAGTCATTCTGCACACAGCCAGTTCTACCTAAATTTAGTTTAGTAACTTGTTATAATCTCTTGTACCTACCTGCCTTTCTCCTCTCTGCTTGTCTCTTTGCTGACTGCTGCAGCAGCTTCCTGAACAAACTTTGATGCAGTAACCAAAGCAGCGTGGCCAGGATATTCATAATGTAGCACACTCTGAAATATCTTGAGTTAATTTGTGCATAAAACACGGATTTTCCATTATCTATCTCTAGTGTATATTTATATGCCTCTGTACTTTTACATGTGAGACGTAACTGAAAGAAATAGTTACAAAAATTAACTGTATCAATAGCCAAAGAGGGGGAAAAAATGCTGCTGGCATGGTAAGGAATGAGGATTTGCAGACGCGCTTCAGGGTCTTCAGAATGAGCAAGGAGCTGTATTTGGGAATGCTGTAATCCAAGAAAATGAATCACTGCATTAGACTTTCTAGTTATTTCTTGCCAATCAGCTTATGCAAACTTTAGCATTCTTATTTATGTTTAGGTGTTTATTTGAGGTGGAATACATGGGGTGTTTGAGGCACGTGTGTGGAAGACCTGGAAAAAAGTATAGTCTTACAATATTGGTTCAGTGGGTACTGAGTCAGCCTGGCTGATCACTTCTGAAATAATCTAGAAATCATTTAAAAGCATCTTATCTAAGGGTTTCCTGCAACCCTAGTGTTTGTCTAATTCTTTGCTTTGCACTGGTCTGCTGTGCTGCAGCTGAAGAGCACGAGGGCTTTTAAAATGCCAAGAAAATCAGTGGAGTCAAGGCTACAGCACCTCCAACCCGGTCAGGCAGAGAGTGCCTCCAGACTGGGGACAGCAAGGGATGGAGTGCTCTCCCAGCTCTGGAAAAGCCCCTAACAGCAGGCTGTGCAAATAAGCATCCCTTGTCCCACCCTCCTGCCTTTTAAAATTAAGTTCTGCATCTGCACCCAGGAGTGGCAGCCCTGGAGTTGCATCAGCTGCTCTGCAGCAAGCTCATGGCCGAAGAAGTAATGGCAGATTTTTTTTCATATTAAAAGGAAAAAAAAAAAGATATTGTGGGCTCAAATGTGAGGTTTTTGACATCAGTGTATTATTATAGTCATACATGTAAACTTGCATTCAGATTTCTGCAGAAAGGTCACAGAGGTTTCTTAAAGGCTCTCATGAAGCAGCTCCCTAAAAGAAAATAAGTTCCCACTTGATATTTACAAGGTTCTAATAATATCTGTCACTTTATATTTCCTTCTCTGTTTCTTCTTTAATTATTTGGGGATTTATTGATGAATACCTGACTAACATGGCCACACAGGTAATTAAGGTGAGAGTTAACAGCAGTCTGGGCACAGTTGTTAATTTGATTTATGCTAAGATGGCAGATTTTAGAATAGCCAGAAAAAATGAATGTGTCAGAAACAACAAGTTGCAAAGGGGTTTAAACTTACAGGTTTTGTGGATGTATATCTGTTGAGCCTGCTAATAGTTAAAACTTGATGGTGCTGTGTGGCTGCTTCCAACATTGCAGAATGGCCTGGAAAGCCTATTTTTAGATACATAAATATATAAAAATATGTATATACATGTATAAAATTTGTGGATAAATCTTTATTTAGAAAACCACTTAACCAAAAAACTCTTTAGGAGGGGAGTAGGAATGTATGAATTTGCAGTAAAACTTGGAGTAAGGTGGAGGAGAGCTGGAGCTGAGGGCTTTGTTTGCGTGGATTTTTGAGTTGGGATTGTGATGTGCTTGATGGCCTGTCATTTCCTAGCTGGCTGTGGGGTGTGTGTGCTCCTGCAGTGGAGCTGGCTTCTTTGGGGTGTTTGGATGATGGAGCAGTGCTGGGATCCAGCTGCTGGCAAGGGAGGGGGCTTTAGGAGCCCCAGACACAGCTGGAGCAGGCGCTTGCACAGGCTCAGCTCTGGCTGCTGCAGAGAGCAGCCTGTGTCAGTACACAGTGCTGCAGCCTGACAGTGATTGCTGTCCTTAGGGATTGGGCTGGATGAAACAAAATTTGGGAGCTGCCTGAGTGCTGGAAGTGTGGGTGGGAGCTCCCCAGGGCCACCTCTGCCTGCAGTCCCAGCTGCTGCTGGGCTGATGCTCAGAGAGGCAATTGGAGTGTCTGCTTTAATCAGCAGGGAGAGATGATCCCACACAGGGGATCTGTGACAGGGAAATGGGAGTTTCTGTTCTTGGATCTGCTGCCCCTGTGCTTAAGGTGATGCTTGTCCTGCTCCTTGCTTTTTGGCAGTGATTTCTCTGAGGGGTGTGTTCCTCCTTCCTTAGCACACCCACTCTGCTGGGGCTGGGGTTATTGCAGAGCTGCAGGAACAAAAAAGGGGCTGGAACGCCTTCCTTATCAACACAGAGTGAGAGGGTTGAGCCTGGGGAAGGGGGAAGACCTTAGACCCCCTAAAGAGGTTACAGGAGAGCTGGAGAGGGGCTTTTCACAAGGGCATGGAGTGACAGACAGGGCAAAGGGCTTTAAACTGAAAGAGGGCAGAGTGAGATGGGATACTGGGAAGGAATTCTTCCCTGTGAGGGTGGTGAGGCCCTGGCACAGGGTGCCCAGAGAAGCTGAGCCTGCCCCATCCCTGGGAGTGTCCAAGGCCAGGCTGGATGGGGTTGGGAGCAGCCTGGGATAGTGGAAGGTGTCCCTGCCCACGGCAGGAGATGGACCAAGAGCATCTTTAAGGTCCATCCCAAACCATTCTGGGATCGTGTGAATTATATTGAAGAAAATGTCCAGCATACAATGCAAAGGCAACTCACCCTTTTCCCTGAAAAATCACAGTATGTGTGATATTTAACATAAAAATTAAGAAAAAAACTTTTTTCCATACAAATCTATTCTCCCATGGAAAATTCTGCCATATATCAATAACTTCCAGCTTCCTTCCAATATTAAAAGAAGAAAGGGTTCCCCAAAAATCTGCTTCACCACTGATTGAAGAAATGGGTTTATAGATCATCAATTCTGAATGTGATCAGTACTGAAATTAAGTAAATTACTCTGGATTATTGTTAAATTATTGTTCAGTCACCTCTACAGTTGTGGATCCAGCCCATGCACCTTTGCCCTCTGTACAGCATGATGGTACATTAAAAATTAGCTGGTGCTTCTAAAATGCACCCTTATCCCAGGGTGGTTCTGTAACAGCAGCATCCTCTTTTTACTAGGAAATGTATGGTTTCAGATTGGGGATATAAGTGCAATTCTGACCTTTTCCATTGACTGCATCATGCTGTGTTGGGTGGTGCACTTGTAAATAAAGATTTCTAGTTATGTTGGAAATAGACTGTTTTAAGGCAAAAAAAAGAGAAGAAACTGATTGCTTATAATTGACTGAAAATTAAGCAATTTCTCTGAGTGTTTCTGGTAGCATGATGGGTTGTGTTTTGTACAGGTAGAAGGCTTGGAGGTATGATACTGGGATTCTGATTTAAAATCCATGTTGGAGCTTTTCCACAGAGCTGTTTCAAAAACTGAATGGGACAGGAGGGAGCAGGGTTGGGTTTTTTGTGGGTTGGTTTTTTTTTTGTAAAGGAGCCTTGCCATGTAAAAAGAGCTGTAAGCGGAAATCCTGTCCCATTCATGCTGTCCTTTATGAATTTCAGTCTGAGTCACTTCCTTCTCATGCACTCAGTGGCTCCCTTCTTGGCCATGCAGTGATCTGGTAGTTCAAGAAGTTCTGTGTGTGGCTGCAAGTACTGTGGGAACATAAGCAGTTCTGAGCATTCTGACAATGCTTTTGCCTATTTCCTTATAAAGCATCTTTTTTTTTTTCCTCTCTTCAAATGAGATCAATTTTTTTTTAATCCTTTTTGAAGTTTGAAGAGCTTAAGACAGGCAAAAGTAAACCACTTGAAGTGGGTAAAAGCGGGAAGTGGGCATGGATTGTTGTGTGCATCCTGTGCAGGAGCTGGGTGGGAGCTGGGTGCCAGCACAAACAGACCAGCCTGGGCAGGGAGCAGCCTCCAGCTGGCTTCACATCAGCCCTTCTAGCCCAGAGTGTGATGAAGATGATGCTGAGGAGGAGCCTGCAAGGTTGAACACATCCAGACCTGGCAGGCACCAGGGAGGGTCGAGTCCTGCCCAGTCCTTGGTGCCCTCTCACTGATCTGTTGTCTGTGAGCTCATCTCACTCAGTTTTGAAAAGCACGTTTGCTTTCCCAGTGAGAACACTGAGTTTGGTGTGCACTTCACTGCTCTGTGGCATTGATGTGCTTTACATGGGGAGAAGGGAGGAAAAAGCATGAGAATCAATTGCTAGTTCAAAGAGCTGGTGCAGACTATTGACAGACTTCCACTGTGTACAAGCCTCAGAGGTGTTGCTTTCCTCTTGTGGAGGTTTTGTTAATCTGATTTTGTGCACTGAAGCAGTCTACAGCTACTCTGAAAGGTGAAAACCATGGCTTCAAATTACTGCTGCTCTGAGTTTCTCCGGAGATGTGGGGTAGCTCTGTGTGCTCATTTCTTTAAGGGCAATGCACTGGGAATACACAGAAAATGGGCTTGGCAAGAGCACTTCCTGGCAATGGTGTTTTTAATTTGGAAACATTTTAAAGTAAGTAACTTAATTTGGCAAAGCAGAAGTTGTGAGGTGAAGAAGTACCCTCAGGTATCCCTGAATGGGGAGGGATGTGCTCTGCAAGAGTGGGTGAGGGATGAAAAACCAGAGCTGTGGCGTTCTTGGTACAGCCCCATCCTGTTGTCTCTCAATCTCCCATGTAACATTTAAGTATACTTAGGAAAAAATGTGGTTTTTTCTATTTTTTTAACTGTATCAAGTTGTTGTTTTAATCCAGAGCCTGTGAATTAAAGGTAAATTGTAGGAGCTGTGATTCAGTGCAGACAGGAACAAGGCGAAGTTCCTCTTCTTACTCATTCTAGATCCTGTCAATTCTTTTCTATTTTGGTCCTGAATCCATTTTGCTTATTGAGTCATACATTTATCTGTGCTTGTATATCCTCTAGATTTAAAAGCTTAGAAGAGTATTTCATCACTTTTGGTCCATGTAAGCCAAGAGGCAGAGAAACACTGGCAATACATGTAAATTTTATGTTCTTTTAGCTGGGAACTGATGATTTGGTACATGCTAATAGACATTTGTTATACCCGTGTAGGATTGTTCTGCAGACAAAATTGGTCATAAATGTTTTTTCTGCTACTCTACAAAATACCCCTATGTTAAATGCAGCTTCTCTGGTGTCCCTAAATGTACCTGCTTCTATAAAATAAGGAGTTTCAATAAGATTGTCTCCTGAAAACAATCTGTCAAAACTGACACCGTGATTTTATTAATAGCACTGAAAAAATCACACAGAAGAGTAAAATACATCTGTCAGGTTGAGTGAATTTTAGTATTATGCCAAATACTGCAACATGAAGCATAATATTTAGTGGAACCAGAGATGTGTGGAATCTTGAGAGGATAGATCAGCATCAAACATGAACTCTAAATGGTGTTACTGTTCCTACTGCATTTTTTTTAAGTTTTAGCCATTAATACTACTTGTCTGAATTCTTCAGACTTATATCTCATTAGAAATAGATTTTGTGTGCTGTTTTCCTGTAAGTTCTAATGCATGAGAGGAAATAGGATCCATTAATTAGGACATGGTCTGAACTTGAGAAACCAGTGTTCATTTGTGACACCCAGAATTTCCAGTGTGATATTCTCATGCCTTGACCTTATCTCCCACATCATGACTGAGCTTGTGCTTGTGTTTGTTTCTATTTGGAAATATGCCTGTTTCTTCAACAGTCTTTATCTTTGGTATTTTCTCTAAAATAATTGGCTGTGAACTGCTTGTTCAGGCAGTAAACAAAGTGATTATGAGTGTCAGATACACCGTTGTGTACCAGCTTGAGCTCTATTAGCTGGGCCACACAGATTCTCACCAAATAATATTTTTGCCTAATAGTCACATGAAATAACCACTTAAGTGAACTTTATATAGACTGATGGCTGTATTAGAAACACACTGCAGGGTTCAGGTAGAGTACATTCCCAAGTTCTGTGTGCCTGCAAGAATTTATCCAGATCAGGCTTAATTTGTGACTTTTCTTCAGCAGAAAGAATGGCTAAAATGTTTATCCAGCATGGCTGAAATACACTCTGTTGAGAGATAGAAACAAATCTGTTTCCTCTTCTGTCTTGAAGCTTAACTTAAATCATGGGGGCTTTGATGGAGAAGGGTAAAAGCTAAATATCACAGATGGTGCTGGAAAGCAAGTCCATGCCCAGTGCCCTCCCTGCCTCTGCCACAGCTTTGCCCAGTTCCAAACCCAGCAGGGTTCTGCTTTGAGCTGCCTGGGGGTTCTTCTTTCTCAGGCATCTTGACCAGCTCTTTCCCAGAAGTTGTCTGTGTGCAGATAATTTCCAGGAATTTGCCAGCCTGTGAAATCTTGTCTGCATGTGACCTGTCACAAACAGGGAGGTATTCTCCTGTTGTTTGCACGCTGCAGGAACAATCCCAAAGTTTATGGGAAGCCTGAATGCAATGGCAGTCCTCCCTTCTTTCACAGCACAGAGCTCTGCAAGCTGGGAAGGGCTGGCACAGGGAGAGAGGAGATACACTCTATTTTTATGCACTTATCTTGAAAGACTAAAGAACCAGCTTCATTACTTTGGCACCAGAAGTTGTAGATAAGGGATTCTCTTCATCAGCTGAGTGGGAGCATCTCCTAATTTAATTGCACAATATTCTCCCATCTTCAATGTCAGCTGTTTTTAAAGGCGAGTGGAAATGCCTCAAACTTGGTTTTGTTCAGACTTTTTGCACCTGAAAATGCAAAGAGAACACCAGGGCAGTGTGGATACAAATGATCCAGCATGGTTATGAGAACTGGTGGTCAGGGCATCCATGCCTCTGGGGCATCCATGGCTCTGAGCCATCCATGGGGCACAATGGGTCACCACAGTTCTGGTGATATTTTTCAGTCTCATCACAGCAGCTCTGACAAAAAAAATCTCATTAGAAGCTCCCCAATCTTCCTAAGTGTGCCAGCTACAGGAGACACAGCTTAAAGTCCACTGAGGAACAACATGTAGGGCATATCTAGTAAAGAGTGAGGGAATCTGGCTCCAGGGCTCATGTTTGACCTTATTAGGGCTCATAAACCCTTTCGGCAGTGGCTGCTGGTGTTTTACCTCAAAGCTGTTTTTCCCAATCCTGATCAGTTTCTGTAGGCTCTCATATTTTTATTCCCATCTGCTTTATCCCTCCCTTGCCTCGTTTTGCCAGCAGGATCTCCTTGGCAGGGCGAGCTGGCTAAACTGCCTGCTCCATCATTTATCAGGAAGTCAGTGCTGAATGATGTAAGGCACAACCTCTTCCCCCAGAGGATCTTCATATTATCTCAGGAATTTGCAGCTTCTGCTGCAACTGACAGTCAAATCCAGAAGAGTGAAATCTGAACCTTTTTCCTAGGAGTTTACATAATTTATGGATACCCACCCAACAGAAAAAAAAATTTGCACAAAGTACATTTTCATCCTGCTTAAATGCTCACTGATTAAATGCCTGTGACAGGGAGAAGAGTTACACCAAGATCTGAGAGCTTCAGAGCAAGATAAGCAGTGTATCCTGACCAGTTAGGAGGAGATAACATGGACCACCGACAAAGGAAGGGAACTGTGTTTCCCTTATTTGGCAATATCTGGGACATGGAGCCAAAAGGGAGAGGGTATTTATAGGGAAGAGGTAGAACATTTCCTCCCTCCAGACTATAAAAAACAAAATGTGTTTAAGTCTAATGATTTAATGAACAACACTTATTTGTATAGCCAGATGTTCTGAACAATGTCCGTCTGTGTTTCCAGCTGGATTTGCAAAGGTGGTGAAATGAGATTTCATGTCCCCCTGAAGTTAATGGGATTTGTTTACTGAACTCTCTTAGGCTGTGCTTCAAACCCCATCAGTTACTCCTCCTTTCCTGAGGAAGGGTGGAATTTAATTTCTGAAGTTTTTGAGATCTTCAGTATATTTGCTTTTAAGGGGAGGAGGAATCTTATGCAGGGTGATGCTTTCAGTGTTGCAGTTAACAGAAAGGTTAAACTGTTCTAAAATGAAGCAGCCATTTCAATTTTCTCCAAGGTTTATTATAAAAGATGTTGTCCTGAAGCTTGAGTTTGGTTTTTGTGTTGGTTTTTTTTTTCTTGTTTTTCTTTTCCGCTCTAAGGAGCTGTGCTTAGAAGCAGCTGCTTTGATTTACTGCAGTTCATGTGACTTGTCCCTGAATTTCATCTCAGCAATGAAATCCAGAATGAGCTGAAATTCCTGTAGCTTTGTTGAATCCTCCCCAGCAAGCGGTAATCAGGTGGATATTTCTGTGAAATATTTTAAATATTTGGAAGGTTTCTTAGTGGTGAAACTGATTATGCCAATATCCAAGATCACATTTTGGCCTTGTCCCATACAGGACTGCTAATTGCCCATGCGCTTCTTTCAGCTCACTAGTAGGAAGTTGGTACAGACATTATAGATCAGGTTTTTTGAACATTCTTGAACTCATTCTTCCCATCTCAGGCGTGAGAGGGCACAGATAAGATTACATCAGCCTTTTTGACTTCTGCATTTTATAAATTTAGCCCCCAGTCTTTATTAAACGTTCTGTTTAATATCTTTCTAGCTCATATAGTCATAGTTCATCCTTCAGACATGACTGCAAAACAATTTAGGCTGGGATTGCTTGAGTCAGTTGATTGTCATCTGTCATGGGGAAGATAATTTATTTCTGCTCTGCTGTCAATCTGGAGGTGTTTGGGTTGATTTAAAGAAGGGAGGGGAAGCTCTTTGCCTTCCCCCATCTCTGAGCTGTGGTACCTGGGCTGAGTGGAAAGAGAAAGATGTTATTTGGTTTCTGGGATTACTGTGAGCTCCTCCACCACTCATTGCAATTTCATTGTATCATACTTCTCATCTGGAAAAATAGGTCAGTAATTTACATTGGTGACAGAAGAGCTTAGATTGGGGTTCATTTAAAGAATGTAGTAACTGCAGCCCCTCACTAGGTTGCCACTGAAAAATCCCAGTGCAGGCTTCATGAAAAATATTTGCCTTTCCAGCACCATGATTTGGAATAGTTGTATTTTAAAAAAAAACAACAAAAAAAACCCCAACTTTTATTCCTGTGGAATCTAACATCTTTTAAAGTTGTGCAAGTAGTGTAAGTAGTGCATGGAAATAAAATTTCTGCTTCAATGTAAATGCTTAGACAAAAACCAAGAACAGTAAAAGATGACACACTTTCTACTTTTATCCAGTTTTAGGGCAAGTTTTCCCTGCTTACTTTCTCACAGAGGATGAATAGTTTGCTTTGCTCTGACTGTTCCTGAGACTGAAATAGTGGTTATTGCTCAAACCCAGCATCCCACAGCACTTTGCATTGCCCACCATGAAATCTAAAGAAGGCATTTCTTCTTTGATTCCAGCAAGGTTGAGGAGCTGTGACTGAGGGCAAAATTTGGCCTGCAGTTATTTTCTTAAATTTTTTTTAGTTTGTGATGGGTTCTGCTGTACCTCTGCACTGGGGAAGTGCTCTGCTGCCTTCCTATTGTTGCAGCAAACTCAGTGCCTTTATGAGGTTCACTGCCAAGGGAAGTTGTTAATTTTGGCTGAGGAGCTCTGTTTAATCCCCAGCAAGTTTGGAACTCCTATGGAGTCTGTTTTGGCTGTGCTGTGTGATTGTTTTTCTGTGCAAATATGCAGTTCTGCAGGTTATTTTGCTAGTTTTGTGTTTGATCAGGAAAATGCTCTTATTGTGTAAAAGGCAGATTAGCAAAAGGTTTTATGGCCAGAATTGCCTATGGTCATATTTTTGAACATCAAGAAGAAGTAAGTTTTGTTTTGTGTTCAATACTGGTGCCATTGTCCCCTTACACTGGAGATGGTATTGCAGAGAAAAATATTTCCTCACTGGCATGGGGCAGGATTTTAAAAGGCACTTTAAAATGGCACAGTGGAGACTTGTCCCTCTGTGTTCTTTAGGGACTGTGCTTTCCACCTCAGTTCTTGCAGGGCTCACCTCTGCCCCAGCAGGACGTGCTGTGGCTGTCCCAGCAGGGACACTCAGGAGTGACAAAGCCACACCTGTGGTGGGATGCAGAGGAGCTCTCAGTGACCCAGCTGGGAAGAGAAGACCAATCCTTGGTGCTGTCAGACTTGTGCTTTTTGTCAGTGCAAGGAGGAGTGGTGAGCCTCCGTTGCTGTGTGTTCATGGTGCTCAGGCTCCTGCTTTGCCTGGCTCTGACAGTCAGGTGCCAGGACTGAAGGGAACCTTTTCTTTTGAGGGGAAGTCTCTCTGTAAATACCAGGTGGTGTCATTTCATGGCTGGTGTCAGACATCCTTTTGAGCCAGTTTCATATTTTAAGACGCATGGGTATCTCAGCCATGCTGCTGACCAGCCCCTGCTCCTGCTTTGAGCTGGGGAAGCCTGTGGAGTTTTTCTGGCCATGTCACCTGGGGCAGCCTGGGGTGCTGCTGACAGCAAGGTGCAGCTTTGCAGAAGTCACATCCCTTCCTGAGTAACCACTGGGTTCCTCAGCCTGGAGAACAACCCTTGAGTGTGGAAAGTCACAGGGAACGAGGAGAAATGAGAGGGACAAAGCATAAAGCAGCACAGAAATAAATGGAAGGAATTAAGCCTAAGGAAATTCCATGCATCCCAACTATTGTACAGAATTCTGAGGAGTGCGGAGAACATCATTGTTCCTGGGAAAAGATTGTAGTGGCCAAATTTGTAGTGAGAACAAAACATCAGCCTTCTACCTGGAAAGTGGGAGTCAGGAGCTCCAGGGAAGTTTTAGGAGGGACTTTCAGTCTCTATGTCGAATACTTGACCAAAAGATGGAGGGGTGGGCACTGCTTGGTTTATCTGCAAAGTTTTTATTGTCTTCCCAGCCCCACATAGCATGCCAGCTGCTGTAACAGCATAGCAGAAGGGAAGCTGCTGAAAATAAAAAGAAAAAATATTTTGACAGAGAAAAGAAGCTAAAGCAGGTCAATGATGAAAAGAGAGCACTCCAAGAGGAGGTCCTGTGTGTAAGTGGTTTGTTGTTCCAGCAGATTCAGCTTGGGCTTCCTCTGTTTCTGTGGGTTATGTCATTGTTTGGTTTGGTGTTCCTTCAAGCCCAGCCAGCTGCAGCCATCCCCAGTGCCCTGCCTCTGTTATCTGCTTTGGGAGATGTACAAAGTGCTCGCTCACCATGGCACATGGATGTGGAGGAGATGGGGGGCTGCTGTATTTTACTAAGAAAGCCTTTTCTGCCTTCTAATGGACCAACTGCCTGTTCACAGTAGGAATTCACTCAGATCTCCAGCCAGTAAAGTAGGAGTTGTTTTTGCTGTCTTCCAGCAGTAGCAGTGAAGAAGCAGAGAAAAACAAACCCAACGTGTCACTTACCCTCCATTTGTCCCTTGCATCCAGCCTTTTATTTCCCTTGCTGGTTGCTACTGATCTTATTTTCCTTCCTCCATCCCAAAGAAAAACAGAGATCCAAACAATAACAGGGGGCAGGGAGGATCAGATGCCCTTACATTTATTTTTAAAACACTTTTTAGCCCAGGTGACTTCACTGTGTACATCTGAATGCTCCCACATCTGATCCTGATCCATGTGATAGGAAGTGCCTTTGGTTAGAGAAGGATGAGCTGTGAATTTGCACTCCAGGTATTTTGGAATATCCTGTCCCTTGGACAATAGGATACTGAAGCAGTCCAGGTGAAACCAGCAGGTCAATAGATATGGGCTGTGGCCAGGACGTCTCTCAAGGAATTAAATTCCTGCCTAAATCACAGAGGCAAAGCACTTCAGTCATCCTTTGCTTTATTGAATCAGTGAATCAGGATGACTAGAGATTTGATTTTTCTGATTTTAGATCTGAAATTGTGGCTTGCTGTTGTTGTGGGGGGTTTTTGCCCTTTTTGGTGTTTTTTTGTTTTGTTTTTTTTTGTGTTTTGTTGGTTTGTTGTTGTTGTTTGTTTGCTTGCTTGTTTTTCTTCCTTTCTTTTTTTTTTCTATCTATATATAGTTTGGTCTTTAAGGATAAAGAATGAAGGATAAGCCCCTAGACATTAATAAATGTATGTTAGCAGGAGAAATCAGATAGCAACAGTGGGAAATCACTTAGAAATGGAAAAATTGTGATACACTCATGCATGGCAATTTTTGAAGAATTAGAACACGTTTTAACAATTGTATCTAAAGTTGGATAACATCAATCTCTCTACCTTTGTCTGGGGAGCCATAGTTGTGTTTTATCATTGATGTTTTTTATTAGCTTTCATGTAATGAACAGAAATTTGAAATATTTAACATTTAGAAATCTCATCCAGGCTTAATTAATAATTTTCCTTGGTGTATTACAGGTTCACATGGTGTGATTGACTGCTTTGAATGGAAATATTTTTTTTCACAAGTTTTTTATTCTGAAGGGCTCCCTGTTCTGTCCAGCTGGAAAGGGCTTTTTAAAGCCCTGTGTGTTCAGTGTGACACTGGATTTGCCCTTCCCAGTGTCACATCTGTAGCCTGGCAGTTTATCCGTGACCCTGCCCTGTCCTGGGCTGCCTCCCTGACAGACTGGAGAGCTGCACCAAACTGCATTAGGCAGGAATTTGTCCTAGCTCTAATTTTATTCAATATTTTCATTAAGGGCTTGAAGGATGGAATAAGGATTGAGGCTTATTAAATTATAGTCCATATCAGGCTCTGATGGGGTTGAGAGTGCTTGATGGGTCAGGGAATGATGGCCAGACAGGAGGAGAGCTCTGTAATGGCCTTCAAAGAAAAAGTTTGATCAAGGCAAGAGCCATCTACTGCACTGCAGCTAGTTGTTCTCAGACAACTAGCTAGTTTTTTAATTAGGTGTTTTAATTTTTAATTATTTTTTTTAATTCTGGGAGGAATAGGAGTTACAAACCCCAAGAATCAAGTTATTCTGTAGACAAAGAGAAGAGTACAAGCAAGCTCTTCTAAGCAAGCTCTGTAAATGAGTCCTTAGTTCTGGTGCTGCCAGGATCTCAGCTGGGCAGGGATGTGCCACATCCTCAGAAGGATGGAAACTAATTTAAAAAACAGAAGACAGCAGCAGGCGGGGTCCTTTACAGACAAGTATGGAGAAATGAGCTTGTTTTTGTTAAAGGAAGAAATTCCTGCAAGTATATGAAAGGTGGCAGCAAAGGAAGGGGTGATGAACTCTCCTGGGGCAGATGTGCAGGAAAGAAGGAATAAGTTTCAGATGCAGCAGGGAGAGCTGAGATGATCTTCCCTGAGATGAAGAGTTAGATGCTGTGGTAGTTCTCCTAGCTGAGAAGTTTGGAGATGACCGTGATCATGGGGCAGGAGGTCATTTATTTAATTTCTTTAATTCTCATCTCAGAGAAGCAGTTTGGGTGTAGATGATCGTGTCTCAGTGTAGGAGGATGGACTCTGTGGCTGTGTCACATCCCCTCTGGTCCTGTGACTCAGCTGCTGCGTGACATCCGCAGCGTTAGGTTTGTTCTTGTGCAAGGAGCTTATTAACTTACATTTCTGCAATTCCCTGGAAGTCTGGATGTGTTCTTCTTGGTGCCTTAAGCTTTGACACGGGCAGGCAGCTCACAAAGGAGCTGGGCTGTGTTTGAAGAGCTCATTTTCTCGGGGGCTGTAGGTTGTGCTGTACGTGACTGATGAAAGATCTTTCCCAGCGCTAAAGCCGGTCACAGCCCCGATAAATCTGGAACAAATTCTGAGAAAGCATGTCATGTTATGACTGGCATATCTGTGAGCATGGAGCTCTGCTTGAGAATTAGACTCAGAGTTTGCAAAGTGCTGGTGCTGATGTCATTCCCTTGGAATGGAAAGGCTGTTGAAACAGTAAATACTTTCTGTGGCCAGAAGCTAAGTCTTGAGCTGGACCTTTTCCTCTCTTCGAAGGAAAGAATGCAGAACAAACCTAAAATGTGTATTTGCAATGGGAAAATCTTAATTAGTTTAGAGCTTTTAGCTATTTCAAACCATTTACATACACAGCTGCTGTTCATGCAAACATGTAAACTATTGATGGAAACTTCAAACTTACCTTGAACTGACATTTTTTTCCCCTGTTTTTTAAAGCTGGGTTTGGTGTTTGAAAGTATGGTTGGAAAGCTCTGAAAATTATATTTGTGCTGTACGTGCAGAAAGGAACATAGACACAGGCTAACAGAAGCATAGAATAAAAGGCTTTAGTTCAGCAAGGCTTGACACTGAAACCCTGTTAGCACCAAACAGCTGCTGAGAAAGTGTTTAGCTTTTAGGGGCATTTAATCCTGGTTGTATCCATAGAATTTTGTTTATTATTCAAAATTCTGAAAAAAAAGAGAGGAACTTGATGTGGTCCAGGTCGTTCAGCTGGCTTTTCTGCAATAAAAGATTAATCTGGAACACTGGATCCAAAGAACCCACAGCCTGGGAATTAGAACCTAATGCTGGGAGTGCTATAATGTCTCTCAGACAGTGAGATTAGCAGGGCAACTCGGATTTTTGTACTGTCCCTCAGAGGACCCCATGGAGCATTCACAAGGAATTCATCCCCACCCCCAGCTTCCTCCTAGGAGGAAGAGTTTTGCCATGGCAGATGTGGGGAGCAGATGTTGAGAGGAAAAGTTAAAATGGGACAATGACCTGAAGTGTTGGTTGGGCTCCTCCTTGACGTGGCTGAGCTCCTCTTCCCAGTGAAAAAGGAGGAAAGCAGCTCCTGCTGCCTGCCCGGCCAGCCCCAGCCTTTGGGGGGGTTGCCATACAGATTTTCTGTCTGCCTGTCAGATACTCACTGCTCAATCAGCTGAGGAAGAGGAAGGGACAAAGACTGAAATGCAAATCCACTGTCTGTTATTCAGGGACAATCAGTCCCAGGCAGGTGAGTCATGCTCAGCCACCCACCACCTTTCCTGAGCAGCTCTAGGTAATTTTTTTTGAACCTGACTTGCCTGTTTTAGATCAAGATTCGCCCATTTCTTGCTGCTGTTCTTGCCCACTTTTCCACCACTGCATCTGGGATGTCCAGCAGATGCTCCTTGTCCCTAAATGTTCCATTGAGCTAATTTAGAATATAGTCCTTGGTGGCTGCTGAGTGACAACAGAGAGCCAGGAGGAAATGCTTTCCAGCAGCTCTGTGTTATCAGATAGAGCATGTCAGATGGTTTCTTTCCTTCTCTGTTGTCTTCCGTTTCTGCTCTTTGCTGGCTTGGAAGGAAGATGTTGAGCTTGGTACTCAGAGATTGGCAGGTCAGAGCAACTTCCCTACTGAGGGAGGGATTTGGGACAGGTCTCTCTTCTCCTTAGCTTAGTCTAGCTCAGGAGACTGTGAATAATCATGTTTGTTACAGAAAGGAACTCAGCCATCCAGAGAAGCCGGAGATTTTTTTAAATGGCTCTTGAAATGGGAAGCTAAGTGTCTGAAATACTGTAAATACTGTAATTCTTGATAACCACTCCTGAGGTCCCCTTTCAACCTGTGCTGTTCTCTGATGCTATTATAGACATCACTTGTGGATGTTTATTGCTTTCTGCCTGTAGTATTTGCTTTATTTTCACAGGGCATTATTTGTTACATGTATCCCATTCCCTCTCCCCAAAGTCTTTGAAGAAGAATTGTCTTCTTCCCCCTCCAGCTTATCTGTATAAACACTTGGTGACATAAATGTCCATATTGCCCTCATAAATGTCCATATTGCCCCCATAAATGTCCACATATCTGTAATAATCCAAGGCCTCTGTGTCTGGTACCCAGAGCCTTCTTTGTGTGAACAAGACACATAACTGGGACACTGATGTAAAAAATTCCCTGAGTGGGACACTTCATTGAAAAGTTTGATTGAAGTAATTAAATTTTTATTTATTTGCTGGGCATACCCATCTCCTTTAAGTCTTGGAGTCAGTTCCTGTGCCTGGAGCAGATTGAACCCTCAGCCCTGACCTGCAGAGGGTGGGAGTTACTGTACAAAGCAATCACCTCTCATGGAAGAGGGAAATGAGATTTCTTTGGGCTTCAGGCTTTGTTTTCCTCTCCTGCTCAGTGTGACAGAGCATCCCTGCTAGAAAGCAGAGAGAGGGAAGAAAATGCGGTCCACATGTTTGGGATTTGGGGTTGAGAGTGATTCACGCTCAGCTTCTGGGGGTTGTAATTAGGGGTGACATAATAACCAGAAACTTTTGATAAAATAGTAGCAGCTTTTTTGTTACAGTCAGAGCTGCAGAAGCTGCTTCTGATTAGCATCCCTTCGAGATAAGCCTGCAGGATCTCCACACTGTGCAGATCTGCCTCCAGGCTTTTGTGGCACAGTTCAACTTCTTTACTGATGCTAAAAGGAACCCTGCATTCTGAAACACCCCAAATTTTGACATTTTCACTTGGATCAGCATCTCAGTCTTTTCCTCAGCCATTTTAGTCCATCTGTGAAATTTTGAAATCAATATTATCATATTCTGGCTCAATCCTGCCAGTTTATGCTCTTTATAATACACTCTGAGGGTTATCTGCTATGGAAAAACAACAACCTTGCTATCCTCAACTTCTCCTGAAATATTACTGCTCCTTTCTTTTCCAAGTGGCTGAGGCTAAAAGGAATCCAGGAATGTGTGCAGCAGGAGATCTGTCATTCCCAGTCCACACCAAGGTGCATTCTTGCAGGGAGAGATGGGCATTTACACTGGAATTCTGCCATCAGCATTCAGCCAATTCTATTTTTTGGCAGTCGAGCACATGGAATTCGTAAAAAGAAGATCTACTTTTTTAAAGCAGGTCACAGACAAAAATAAAGACACATTCTTGGGCTGGGAGAAGTAGGTCAGGTTTTGGGGGAATCATTAGTGAAAGCTGTTGATCTGATCCCACCTGTTTATTAATGTTTTTTGCTTCCTGTGCCAAGGACGTCTGGCTCATTTTGCTTTAGGTGAGATATGTTGTTCTGCTTTGGTGAGCAAACTTTTTGCATTAACATTTTAAAGAAGAAAAGAAAAAAAAAAAAGAACCCAGGAAAATATGTTCCTGGTTTTCCATTAGAGAATACTGTAGTGGAAAGTGAGGCCTCTGTGTGCTGTGGTCCAAAAGGAATAAAGCTGCTTTGTGTCACCTCATTACTCTGAGCTGATGTTTCACCTCAAGATTGTTTTGAGGGGGGAGGATGAGGGAAAGGCTGATTCCACTGCTCAGAGGATGGCCTCTTCTGCACAATTATCCCTCTAATTCAGGGGGAGCTTTTCTGTGGGTGCCTCTGTGCAGCCCCTGCAGGAGGCTCAGGCAAGGAGGATGGATTGCTGCTGCTCAGGCTCTGGAATTTGCTGGCATCACTTCATTGCCTGCAGCTGCAAGGTGGCTGCAGAAGAACCTTGGGCATTACCCAGTTTAAGGGCAGGTGGCTGCAGGGTGGGTGCTGGGGCTCAGCGCAGGCTCCTGTGGGGCTCCCCTGGGTTTTCCCTGCATGGGACAAGGACACTTGTCGTCTCCAGAGCCCTGGTGGCCAGGGGGACAGCCCAGTCTGCAGCTACTCATGTTGTAATATGTTTGTCTCCTTCCCCTGTTTTTATTTCTGTAACTGAAATTCTTGTTTCATTTTGGTAATTTATTTCTCTTCCTCTTTCCACATTCTCTCTTTTACAGAATTTGATTCAGAAACAAAAAGGGTTCAAGACATTCTATCTGGAATGGAAAAACCACAGGTATGTGATCCCAAACTGCCACACAAACGTAACAATACCAAATGTGAAAAGTAGATTGTGTCACAACACACTGCTGATTTCACAGGGGAGCACCTCTGATTTTTTCCCTTAGCAGATTGCTGCCACTAACTCATTTTACTGGGATATAAATCTGAAGGATCTTTTGTGCTCATGGGTGTTTGAGGGCTCTGCCCGCTCCAGGAATTGCACCAGTTGTCTGTTTCCAGAGGACAATTCCCAGTATTCATACTGTAATGGGGAGCTCAGTGCACTGGGGTGACTTGTATAGCTCTTACCCCCACTCTCCCCTGGGTTTAATTTTGTCATGAGCAATTTATGTCTTTAATCATGATTAAATTAAGCTAATTCTATTATTCAGAGGCAAATTACTATAGTCTGTGTTTGTCTGAGGCATAAAAGCCTGTAAATTATGATGGAATTGAATCACCCTGTAAATAACCCTAATGCTGAGTGTGACTGCACTCAGGTGAGGTTATTAATAAATCTGCTTTAAGCCCTTTTCTAGTTTGGTGTGTCAGATGAAAGCCAGAGGAGCACTGTGGGTCTGAATGAATGTTCCAAGCCAGCACTGGGAGAAGCAGTCATGGGGCAGAGGAGGCAGAAATCCCAAAAAAATAAAACCACCCCAGCCCATCTCCTGTGCTCTCCAGAGCTCAGGCCTTTCCCTGTCCAGCTGGAGAGATAGGGCACAAATGAGCAAATAAATAAAAAATACTGGTGGAAAGCTCATGGGAAGACTTGGTTTGGCTGATGAAGGCTGATCCAGAGACATTCTGCAGTGGGAGCCTGGGCTGCAGGAGTGGCAGAGCTCAGGGAGAGCCAGGCTGAGCTTTTGGACTCTCCTCTGATGGATGCTTTTGTTCTGAATAAATACAAAAGGTGCTGGTGTTCAGTTGCTCCATCAGTAGGTGCTGGTGTCCTGGCACGGGCAGGAGCTGGTTCTAAGCCAGCCCTGCAGAGATGGCAAACTGAGCCTGAGCTCTCTCCACAAGGGGAAGTCACTTCACTGGGTTTGGAAACAAGTGACAGTACTGAGCTGAAGAGTTTCAGTGTGCTCAGAAGGGAAGAAAGTGCATTTAGCACAGAGTTGTTGTACAGAGGGAGTCAGTATTTTTGTAGCAAGGACCAACTGAGTGTTACTCATTTGGTCAATAGCCACAGCCAGGTGCTTTACAAAAATCCAGAGAGCTGACAAGAAAAATGTGTTGTTCCATATTTTTGTCCTTAGAGGTAGAAAGAGAAGCTATTAGAGCAATTTGCAGGATTCTGAGACCTGGACAATTAAATTTATGGTAACCAGAGCCCTTAAAGCAGGAGGAAAAAAAGACATGAAAAATAGACAAAAATAATTTTCCTTTAATCACACCAAAATTGGGATTAAAAAAAAATCCAAACCATGGCAAATGCTGGTTCAATAACAATGACATTTACTGAGGTGAAGTTGGAGATCATCTATTATTCTCTCTCTGTAACTTTGACATTTGTGAGTAATTAAACTCACAGGACTCTCACAAATCATGAATTGCTGTGAATGGTTCTGTGTGTGTATAGTCAATATTACATCTGATAGAAATCTATCATACTATGCATAAATAGTCATCTTGGTCATGTTGCTTGGCAAATCTTATTCAAGTGAAAAATAAAACAATGTAAATGAAAAGAACACAGTGGTGAGTCAGTGACAAGTGTGTGATGCTGCGTCTGCAGCACATGGGTTTGATTTGTCCAGGTGGGCAGCTCTCTCCATCCATGGGGGGACGAAGCCATCCACAGGGTTTAGCCTTGTGAGCAGCTCCTGCAGGAGAGCTATCACTGGGAGGTGTCTGGATCGTACAGGTACCTCTCTGAGCACACAATATACACAATTTTAAAATTATTACTTCATGAAAGGTCTTTTTTCAATAATAGGTATTGTCACCTGTTTGAGAAGTGTGCAGCCAAGCTGTAAATTTAATCAGAGCTTTGTCCCTCTAACAGCCAGAATTTTAAAAAGCACCTTTTGGTTTTAATCCCCCATGGTTTTGTGTCAGCTGAAATATGTTTTTAATTCACATTATCACAGACAAAGTAATCATTCTCCAAAACAAATTCCTCGGTGAGGGGAAGGAAACTTGACTCTGGGTTTATGAAATGGCTGCATCTGACAGCCAAGGGGCTTGGGGGGACATCCCCCCCATGGGGAATCACCAGGGCTCTGTCAAACCCCAGCTCAAACATCAGCCTGCCTTTCCAAAGGCAGCCTGTCCTGCTGACTCGCTCTGCAGCGAAACTCATATTTAATCACTGGGGTTTTTGCCTAAAATTGCAGGATTAGAGCCATAATTTAAAAGCAGAATCTCAACCCAGTAATAAGTGTGAATTCATTTGACCCCCAAGCCTTTCAAGCCGTGCCCTGGAGGGAGTAAATGAATGTTGCTTGCAGTGTAGTTCTCACACACACAATGAGCCCCCAACCACACGATGCCTGGTGAATGCTAACCCGGAATCTGAAAGATAATGAAAGTTGTACAGAAACATTTTTCATTACCTGAAAGACGGGAAGGGCCGATACTCATCAGTCTTGTAACCTTATTGAAGTGGTGCAGGAGTTGGATTCTTTCCCAGGGGCTTTTATGGAATAATTATTTACACCACCGAGTTTTGATAGAGCAGAAAGGAGGCATTTACTGTGTAAACGGAGAAGTTTTCAGAAACTAATTAACTCTGCTTTTCACCAGACATACAGAACTCCTCGTGGGAGAAGCTTTTGTTAGGTCTCAGCTAAAAGGCCAAGCCAGCCCTCTTCAAAGCAGGCACAGTGGTTTTGGGGACAGATGAGACAGGCTGGGGGAACTCAGAGGCAGCACAAAGGGTTTACCTGCCCAGCCTGGGAAGAGATGCTCTGGCTGCATATGTTTTGTCAGATGGAATTAGTGCAATGTTAATGAACAACGAGCTGGTTTTAAATGATGGTGAGGTATTTCTGTCTGCAAGTTCAGAAGGGCCATTAAGCCCACCATTTTGGTGGTAGCTGGGCTGTTCCTCACAGCCTGGAGAGGGCTGTGCAGGTCTGCACCTTTGGAAGGGTGTTTGTGTAAGTTAGAAAAGTTGGAGGTAAAGATACTCAACTGTTTTACAAGTGCCTGCTTCTTATTCGCAACATATCATAACCCCATTTATTTAACTTAGCTTTTTTCACAGCCAACCTAGTGCTTCCTGCTCCAGGTAGGAGTTCCTTGGTAAACAAAGTGGTGGCTTTGGCCATGGAAGGAGATACTGGCAGGTGACTGTGATATGGTATCAGCCTGTTGGTCAGGGAGCAGCAGATAGCTTTATCTCCAGCCACACAAATAAATCCATTCCCAGCGGACGTGCACAGCCCAGGGAGGGAATAGATTTGCCATTTCTGACTTATCTTGCAGACAGTGACCCCTCACTTGCTTTCCCGGACTTGCTGTGTGTGCTCAGTGCAGCTAAGACTGGTATTTAACCATTTCTGGTGTTTGCTTTTAAACCTGCAGCAGCAGTTGCTGTGTACCTACGAGCTCCAAGGCAGCCAGCAGCCACTCTGGGTGCTCCTTCCCTCTGAAATTAATGCTGCAGCAGCAGCTTAGCAACTGGGTTTGGACTTTTATCCTCTGCTGGCTTCAGAATAACAGTCTGACAGTTTCTAGCAGTTAGCCCACAAGATACTTTCTCTTATTTTAAGAAACCCAAGCCCCTAACTTTTTACAGATTGCTGAGGTTCATGGAGGGCCAGAGTTTGGCCGTATGTGGAATATATACGTGTGTCCTTGGGAGTAGTCATAGAGAAAAACATTTCAATAGAACATTGGCAGCATAGCATGCCTCCAGCTCCAAGTCTGTCTGAATTTATGAAAAACAATTATGCAAGCATATTTCCATAATAAAAGAAACTGCATGTCGATGGGCTGGGCTGGCATAGTCTGTTAAAGAACCCTAAAATTTATTTGGATCTTGTTAATCAGCTTTTTGATCAAAATATTATTTTAAATGCAGATTTTTAGCTCTTACGTATCTCTGCTCTAATTCCATTTACATATGTCTATGTATATACATATATGTGTACATGTCAAAAAATTTAACTTACTTGTCTTACTTGAATCATTCAAGATTCTTATAAGGTATCTTATCCAGTATCAGGGTTGACTGCTCCAAGATTTTAAGATAAACATTGATTTCATAGCATCAGAAAAATATGATAAGAAAATGCCATGAAAGCAAGAAATGCCTTGAAAATTCATAAACAATTCGCACATCCATGTTTTTTGCAAGGAAAGCTTGATGCTGCTTAAACCTTCTTGCCTTATAACTTATTTTCCACATTAGCTTGAACAAAGGTTTTCTTATTTTGGCAAGACTTAAATGTGCTGCTATAAATTAAAATCTCTAACTTTTGAGATCATGGCGTTTATGATGAGACATTTCATGGTGTCACCTACTTGTCAGGCTGTTAAAAATGGATTTATGACTTGCTCAGAAAGAATCTGGTTGATATATGGGTATCAGACACAACAGTTGCAATGCTCATCAGCTGGAAGCAATGAGTTTCCACATGAGAAGGTAAATATCCTCCATTATATAAAGGTATCCAGAAGCTGGATTTGTAAACAAGTAGTCCCTGAAAGCTGATTGCTGATACTTCATTCCCAAGTAATTTGTGGGTAGGGGGTTTCACTTGCCTCAACAAAAGTTAGGAAATGTGTAACTGAGCACCTGCAGCATTCATGTTGCACCTTCTGAAATAACAACATCTTGCTCTTTGTGTTGCAAAAATCTGTCAAAATTATAGATGCAGTGAAATTTGTTGCATAGGAAAAATAAAGAATATAAACCCTCAGTCTTTGATTCCTCCATATGGAGGCTAACTGAAAAAATATTCTTTATACATTCACTACAATTAAGAAGGAAAAACACCATTATTTTCATGATGAAAAGTGGAGAGTTGGTGGCAGGGCATTTGAGTTTTTGGAGGCTTTGAGTCTTCCCTGGGATATTTCAGCAGGCTTGTGTGAAAATGTGCTGCCTTTCCCAGATAACCAGTGCAGCTATTGCTTTGTATTTATTTTGCTTTTGAGACAGTGGCAGGGGGGATTTTTTATTCTTCTTTCTTGGCCTGATAACAGAAGGCTGCTCTCTGGGAAGCTGCTGCTGGTGTGTGCAGCTGATGTGCCAGTGGCTCTCCTGGTGAGCAGGGTGATGCTGGTTCTGCCAGCTGTGTGAACCTGGCTCTCCAGGAGAATACAGTGGCACTGGTGGGGTGATAAAATTGGTTTGGTGCAGGAGTTTGAGGTACTTCTTCCATGTTTTATTAAAAGCAATTCCTTACCCCTCTGCCATGGGGCTGTTCCGTGCAGTAGTGACTGCAGATCACACACAGTCCTTCTATCAAGCACAAAGTGATTGATTTGCAGTGTAGTTTTTAATTGACAGGTTGGACTTCTGCTATGATTTTTCCCTTGTGCTTTTGAGCCAACATAAATTTTCAGGTTGAATTGGGTTTTTCTTCTTACTTGCTGTTGAGGTATTGTGGTTTCAAGTGGCAACAAGGAACAGGATGACTGAAAAAGCCATCAGAGTTTCATTGAAAAAGCTCCCCAACAAAAACTTTAGAAAAATAATTGTGCATAAAACAATCTGTAGGTTGAAGTCTTTGTTCCACTTAGTTTTAGACACCTTTTGGGAATGGCTACAGCAGCAGGTACCTCCAGAGGCTTCCTTTGCTGGATGCTCAGTGATGAGCCAGTTCCCTGCAGGGGAACCTCTCTCTGTATTCCTCATCTGTTACAGATCACTTTTTGCCATCAGTCTGTGTTTTTGTTTGTGTTGCTGATCATTTCTGACCCTTTACTTTTCAACTCTAGCTCGGAAATTTCCATTTTGCCAAGAAATTGATTGTGAAGATGCAAGCAAAAAACAAATGCTTAAAGAATAGTTGTTTTTCCTTGGATTTCAGATTAACTGATGGTTCTTTTCTAGGTTACAAATATTCAAGCAAGAACAGTTTTGCTGTCCTGGTCACCTCCCACTGGCCTTCTCAATGCAGATAGACACAACAATGGTTTGCCTTACACCTGTACCTACGAGGTTGCCTTATCAGATAAAGGGAGGGATGGAAAATACAAGATCATTTACAGGTAAAAACCAGCATCTTTACAATTTTTGTTTCATTAGGAGTAAATCCTCTGAGCTTTTCAGGGTGTATCCTGGCATGGCCATGAGTCACAGAAGAAAGGCTCATGTTTCCTCACCAGAGGAGCTTGCAGGGATCTGGTGGAGTGCATGTCACAAGGTCCCTAATTGCCACCCCATCCCACTCCCTGGCACCTGGCACATCCTGCCTGCAATGCCATCACTCCTGTTGCCAGTGAAAAGGTTACTTTTTCTTTTATGCTAAATGTCAAAACCTTTCGTGTACGCCATGCAGGCAGGAGAGCTGCCTTCCTAATGGGCTAATTTTGTGTGGACTTGCAGAATTTAGAAGAGTAAAATCTTGTTATTTCAGCTAACGAAAAAAATGTGAGGGCTTTGTTGCTTTGTGGTGTCTTAGATGAGCAGAGGAGGGAGTGGAGCAGTCAGTAGGTTACAGAGGCTCCCCAGAAAAACCCAAATACTTGGCTCTCAGCAGGCTTCAGTAAAAATTCTGAGGGATTTCTCTGTGTCTCCTTGCAGTGATCCTCTGAGCTCATTCTGTGATCAAGCACATATGGTGTTATGCCTTTCTTTTTCCCCACTAATGACGTCTAGGAAAGAGAATTTGGAGATGTGACCTTGGCTATTGTGAAATAGCTAATCCTTCCCAAGTCTCATTAAATAAAGTCCAGGTGATAGAGCATTTAAGGAATTACCTCTTGAGACCAAGCCATCTCCTTTCTTAAGATGTCCTGTGAATTAGGGTATTCCTCTTGGTATGTTGAAGGCAGCTCTTGGATAATACAAAAAGGGTGTATTAACCAGGGAAAGGCTGCCTGATTTTACTCTTTTTTTTTTTCTGGCATTTACAGCAGCGTTTGTGAGCATCTCCATAGTCAAGTGTGTGCTGCTGAGCTTTTAAAGTGGGAAGGACACTTTCTAGTACTTCTTGTGCTTGATGGCTGCACATTTTCTCCTGGTTATGAAATGTTGTGCATCTGTTTTAAAGCTGCTGGTGGTGATGTGTCTCCTGCTGCTGGCCAGAGTGCAGCCCTTAGCTTGATGTGGTATGTTCCATCAGGAGCAGCAGTAATTGTTATTACCATAGGCAAAAGAGAGTCTGCAATGTGCTGAATACATTGTCTTTGGAAGGAGGTGCACTCGTTTCAGAGGGGAAAAACTGGATTTGCAGAGCATTGTATTATATGAAATAAAAAATAGAAGGCTTGCTGCTGGTGGATTTCTGGCGACCCAGCAGGCATGTGCTTTCTGGTGGATTTTGTTCTATTGATTTTGAGACATCTCCCTGTATTGGTCCAGCTAGCTATGAAATATTTCTTTATGCTAAATTGAGAGCTTTCTTGTTTCCCATATTTTAATAAAATCATGAATAAGCCAAGTTCTTACATGAGATGGCTATTACTTATTAAGCACTGACCCGTACCTTAATCTTCACAGATTTGGCAACACATGACTGAGCCCAGTGTTCATTTACCAGCAAACAAGCCAGAAGGAAAAAGAATAGCCCTAACTATGTTGGCTGCTTTTGAAATTAATAGATTGTATGCTGGTTATTTCTTAAAATGTCCAAACCACTTTGCTTTAAGTTGCCTTGGTATTGAAAGAGAGCTGGGTCCAGCTGTTTGGGTGTTAATTAAATGTCTCCTTGCTGTGGTCCTCACAGGGAGTGGGGTTCTGGAGGAGAGAGCAATAAGTGAAATGGTTGTGCAAGAAGCTCTGCTTCTTCCTCTGCAGTTCAATGTGTCACTGTGTATGAAGTATTTTGAATAGGGAATGTGCAGAAACGACAACAATAATGTTTGGGTTTCGCTCTTTTCGGCTCTGTGAGGGTTGAAAACCACAATGAGCTTTATACAAATATCAGCAAAATATGAGGTAGCGTTGAAATTAACCCATATATTTAGTTTACTGAATAACTTGGTGTGATGAATTCTTTTCTTCTTCTGTGCATATGGAGCTTTATGAAGTTTTCAGGAAATGTGAAGTGTGTTGACAAATTATTGGTATATGGTTTGCTACTGTTTCTCTTCAGAAGGATTATTTTTCTTCGAATTATAACACTAGAAAATCACTAGCTGTGCCAAGTGGGATATTGCTTTTCATAATTTATTGATTTATTTGGTTTGGATTTCTTTCCTGTAGTGGAGAAGAATTAGAATATCACCTGAAGGACCTTAGGCCAGCAACAGATTATCATGTCAGGTGAGTTAGCATGATTTCAATGTCACTTAAACTCTTCAATGATATGAGAATAAATGTGAAAGACTTTGAAGTAAATATACAGTGTAGTTCAAGAATTTTATGGTCACCTCTGTGGTTGGGTTTTTCAGTGGTTTCTAAATATTTTATCATAGATTTTATCTTGGACTATGAGAGTGCTTTTTGAGCAGTATCTTTCATTGTGGTGTTGTCATTACTTTAGTAAGAGATAAAAATAAGTTTATGATGTGTATTTCTGTGTAGATAACAGGCCTTGGAAGTGCTTATGTATGAAAGTAGGATATCTGAGGTAATTTAAAAAATTTGACTCAAGCAACTGGTGTTTCTTCAGTTCCTGTGAGATGAACACTGGAAGTACTCCACTCTTTTTTCATAAGGAGGCCACGCTTTGGGAAGTAAAGCTGCTGCATACAGATCCATCTGACCATAGTCACTTCAGCATTTATTCCAAGAAAAAAATGGATTCACACTGAACTGTGTTGATGTTTTCATAACATATTTCTCTTTGCTTCTGATTTATTAACACATTCTAGTTTTGTTCTCTGATGGTTTTAACACTGTGTTACCTGCTCATGTTGCTTTTTTTTAAAGACTTTATGAACCAAACCTTTGAATTTACATCCTGTTCACTTACCCTCAATATCCTTGAAAAAAAAATCCTTTCACTCTTGTCTATTGTTCCCTTCTGTTTTTCCAGACAAGGGCTAGGCACACTGTTTCACATCAAGGTTGCTCCTGTTTGTAAAACCTTAAAGAACAAACACCTTGCTTCTGAACTCTAAAAAAAAAAATCCAACACCAAAATGTGTCCATCTAGCTCTGCTACTATAGATTATTTTTATTTTTAAGGATTATTTCTAGTGGAGCCCTAAAACGAACTTTTCAAGTAGAAGCACAAGACCAGAAGGAACTTCTCATAAATGAGGAAAAGATGCAGCTCCTGGGTAGGGCAGGAGCCTTGTCCTTAGCAGCAAAGGGATGGTACCAAGGAGGAGGTTGTAAAACACTGTTGAGCTTCCTTCTGAGCATTGAACATCTCTTTTGAAGCCAAATTCAATCACCAGAGAGGTCACCATGCACAGCTGGGCTGAGTTCTCAGTCATTTTTAGGGGTGTTGTGGGTATTTGCCCCAGGTCCTGGCTAACTTCTTCCTCCCTACCTACAGTTCCCTCCACCTTCTTGCAGGTTTGCCAATAAGTTCTGTTTAAAAAGGAGTGACTAAATACAAAAGTCAGACTTGCAAAGCAGCAGCACAGTTTGTAGTGGAGCGAGCTGTCACTGAAGCAGCGGCTGTTTGCTTTACCACAGTTTTTTTGGTTTTTTTTTTTCCTTCACTGAAACTACATTATGTATTAATGACTGTGAAGAAATAAATCTGTTGAGTAAAGACATTTATGGGGCCAGCATTACTGGGCAGATCGCCTTGGGTCTCCTTGACCTTGGCAGCATCTCTCAGGGCTTTGTCTCTGCTGGACAAGGTGCTTGTGCTCCTTGCTGCCCTGCTGGGCCCTTGGACAGCCTGGAGCAGCCTGGTTTGCTCTGAACCACCACCTGCTTCCCTCCAGGTGTATTGCTGTGGTGCCCTCAGAGCTGGCTGTGCTCAGGGTTTCAGTGGCTTGCAGGAGATGCCCCTTGAGCTCGTTTTCACACAGTTTTATTTCCCTTGTGGGGTGTGTTGGATGCCAGGCCACGCTCATTTCCAGCACACACATGTGCCACTTGCCAGATGCAGACTCAATTAATTAATTGTGTTTCTTGTTGCTCCTGCCTGCTAACAGGTGATGTATAAAGCAGCACCAGATCTCATGTACCTCCCCCAGAAGGTTTGATTCTATGTAGGTGGTCATTGTGCATAAATTACTCTTATCTACTGAAAACAAATTTAGAAATTGCCCTTTCTTCAGCTCTGCATTCAAGCACACAATAGCTACAGCCAACTCAGGGGTCATTGTCTGGTCATGGCCTGAACTTTTCTTTGAGTAGAAGACTCCCAATTTGCACTTTCTTTTGCTGCATGGAAAATGTGAAGGGGAAAAATAACGTCATTACTTTTTCAGAGAAAAGCACCTCATGAGGAAGTGCTCAACTATATCCCATTTGCTTTCCCATATTTGTTATTGCATGTTCCATGCTGACATATACGGAGGATTTGCCTAAAATCAAATTTGCTTCGAAGATTTTTAGTTTATCACAGCAGTGTTGCTGGCCTGTGTTAGTTCTAGTTCATGGAGGTGCAGTAAATGTTGATTCCTGAGTTATGTAGGAGAAGATTGTACCCATGGAAGGAGACCAGCAGATACCTGCACTCAACATGGTACATGTGGACCAAGTGCAAACCAGGCATTAAAGTTGATAACTTTTTCTCTGTTGTATTTCAAGGAAGACTTTACCAGAGTGTGTGGAAGCCTGGCAATAGGCAAGGAAATATTGGTGGGAAGAAAAGATAATGAAGATAACTCAGTGGTCTATGGGAATATTTACACAAAACACTGTTCCTCTTCTGCTGTAATTATTTTTGCATTCTTGTATAAGTGAAGCAAAGCTAGGATTGCCATTGGGCTGGGATAGGTCTGTCATTAGTGGATGGTGTTGTGGGTGCTTTGGTGGTCAAACACTGTGGCCAAGGCAGTGCCACTTCGTGTGTCAGCACATTTATAACCCATTTCAATTCTGTTCCAGGGTATATGCAACGTACAACTCAGTCAAAGGATCCTGCTCAGAGCCAGTCAGCTTCACCACTCACAGCTCAGCACCAGAGAGCCCCTTCCCACCCAAAGCCTCGCACAGGACCAAAAGCTCCTTAACCTTACAGTGGAAGGTGGGTAACACTTGGTTCAGGCAAAGCCGGGGGAAAGTTCTGACAGTGAGCATAAATGTTGGAAATAATTGAAAGCTGAGACAGTCATTTTGCAGTAAGGGACTTGAACTTGCTCTGCTCTGACAAATCCCTTCCTGTGCACCGACCTGACTTTTAAAATGTATGTGTTTCATTATGTCCAGCTCCTTCCCAGCATTCGTTAAGAGGTTGCCAAGCCATGTGCAAAGCTTTGGTTTCACTTGAAGCTGTACTCATTTGCCTGGGGGAGGTGAAGCTGTTTTCTCTTACTCCCCAAATCACCTTTTGTTTATTTTTGTTCGCAGGCACCCATTGATAATGGTTCAAAAATCACCAGCTACCTTCTGGAGTGGGATGAGGTAAGTAGTAACTGGTTGAAATAAATACACAAATAAATGGCACTCAGACTTTACAAGGATTTGCTGAGTAAAGAAAAGTAATTAAATACAGGAGAAAGTAGAAATGGGAAAATTAAATCCTGATGGCATTAGGTAAAGAGTTGGAAAGGTGAAAGAGGCAATGGGGGGAAAACTTTCCATTCAATTTATTTTATATAGAGACAGTGTTCTGTTTCTGTACCCTTGAAGTGTTTTATCACTCATTTGGTGTACTTTATTTAATTAGCATTACTTGCTATTTAATTACTTATGATGTATCTTACAGTTCTGTTCATGATCTCTTTCTTCTGCTGCTGAGTGCAGAATAAACACTTGTTCCTGCCTTAGAGGAGAAGAGCCATGATCTTGCAGACCTGTCCACAGAAATGTACTCAGGGTCAAAATAAGTGTCCTCTGTGTACTGGCAATTAGCCGCCTTCCAGACACAAAAGGAAATAAGTTTTCTCCTAAGTATCTTCTGTGGTTAGTGAGCACTGGGCTGTTGGGAGACTGCCCTGACAGATGATGTGCAGGATTTTTTGGGAGTGTATTCTTGTGAGTCCTCCCTCTGTCCCCTAATTTCTGCCCCCTTTCCTTTGTACAAGTCATATTTCTGCAGAAAGCATGGGTCAGGGAGTTTTATCTCTGAAGGAAAAGAATAAATTGGATGACAGAAAGGGCTTGGACAACGTGTAAATAAAAGTCATGAGTTGGGAAATGAAGGGTGTGAAAGGGAGTTTGGTTGTAAAGTCTGAGAAACATCTCTTGAGGTCTTTTGTAGTCTAAAAATATTCTAAAGGGAGTATTCTGTTATGAATAGTTTTCCACCATGGCATTAGTAACACATTCCCTGCTCGTTCTGCTCCATGTTGGGTGTTTGGAACCACTCACTGTGCAAACATTATTGTGTGCACTGTCACAGCTGGTGGGGTCTGCGTGGTGAGAAACCCTCAGAACCTGAACTAAAGTTGAGCAGTAACTTCAGAATGACTTGCTGTCCCTCTGCACATAGTGCAAAACCAAAGGTTGTCACTGAAGAAGGGAAAAAGGGGAGTGTGAAGTCTGGGAAAGGAGATAGAGAGATTTCTGTAAAAGGATGGGCCAGGATGGTCCTGTTAGACCTGTGACATCTGGACTGTGCACTTGTGATTTCTTCTAAAGCTTCCAGTAACTTAGAGCTGAAGGAGCAGAGCAGCACAGAGCAGTGGAAACAAGGATGATTCCAGCCTGCAAAGGAAAGGGAAGCAACAGAAAGTCCTGTCAGAAGGACCATCAGCAGATAATTAATACAGTGCAAATACTATAATGTCAATTTTGACTGCATGGAGAATAGGCATGCTTTTGTATATATATATAAGACAATTCTAAAATCCTTCTGTCCTTCAAACTCGTCAATAAGAATTTTGTCTTCAGAAAGAATACTTACGGCACCCATTTTTCACAGAGCAGAAGCAGTTTGGTTTAGGGTAGTTCAGTTACCAATGGGAAAAAAATAAGGCATCCAGATTCCCTTAGTCTACCTGTTTTAATTAGCTTGTTTTCTCAGTAATAGCCCTGAAATCTGAGATTATAATGGATAGCTAGCCAGCACAGATGAAAGAATAATGGCCCTGCACAAATTAATTTGGTGCATCTCCAATGGTTTGACAGGATTCCTGGCTGAAATGTAGCTGGCAGGTTCTGAGACAGTTAATGCCACAGGTGTAGCTTCTCTAAATTTTTTTTAGAAAAATAAGAGATAAGAGATTTCTGTCTCTTATCTCTCTGATGAGAGACAGAAATGCAACTTTAAGCCACTGAAATGAAAGCCTGCTATTGAAGCTTGTGAAAGGAAAAGTCTGAAGATGCAGGCTGGCTGTGCCTGGGTTTGCAGCAGCCCCATCACAGGCAGTGGTGGGCTGGCAGGATGCTGCAGTCACTTTTCCATGGGCCATGGCAGGCTGTGCCTCTGAGGGGAAGTGCACTCAGCTGCCGGAATTCTGGCACCCAGGTACAAAAGAGAATTCACTTGCAGTGCCCTGCAGCCCCGTGCTTGGTTCTGTAAACTCCACATCAGCAAAAGCCTTCTCCACAAGGCCACAGTGTGTCCTGCTCAAATCAAGGAGTACATACATCAAGGCACAGCAGAGGGCTTGCCAGGCAGCAGTGAGCACGCTGCCAGGTCTCAGCTAGAGCAGCAGTCATTAGCTGTGAGGCACAGGGTAAACTACAAACACGGGAAAATCAGCCATCAGAGGGAGATGAAATCGTGGCTGCAAAGCAGAGAGGGCTTTGCAAGAGCAGAGAGCAAGAAATCTGTCAGGTGATAAAGGTGGAGAAACACCCTAAAGTGGCAGCCTGCTTAGGAAGTTGAGTCCCTTCCTAGGGAAGAATGGTGTGGAAAGCCCTTGCCACACTCATGGCACACAGGTCCTGGAAGGCTCCTGTGCAAAGGCTGGAAACAAAGCTGGCATCAGGCATGGGAGGTGTGCAGAGGGCTGGGGGCATCCAGGCAAACACTCCAGTTGTGTCCCAGTCACACCAGTGTGTTCCCCCAGCTCAGGCAGAGTTATCCCTCCAAGGGAGGGGCTCCTGCAGCCCCTTTGTGCTCCTGGCTGGGGGGTCACAGATGTCTGTGTCTGTCTGTCTGTCTGTCTGTCTGTCTGTAGGACAGCCCAGATCTCAGAGTGTGTCAGATGCTCAGGGTTCCTCCTGTTTTTATGGGGTAGAGGAGCAGTTTGTAGCATCCAAAGTGCCTCCAGGAGTGTAGGTGGCATCACTTGTGTGTGCAGAAAATGAATTGTGGCTGTAAAACCCCAGGATTAGGTGAGCTGGGAAATTCTAGAAGGTTATACTGCTTAATATGTTACTGTGCCACCCTACCCAGCTGCTGCTGCAATTTGGTTCTCAGGTTTGGGGTTTTTCCTGACCTGCAGACTCTGAAAGGTTGTTAGTACATAAAGCCATTCCAGTTATCCTACATTTTTCTATCCCAGTTTGGCTTAAATGGTTTGTAATGTAACTGGTGCTACATGCTTGGTTAAAAAAACACAAATGCTTTCCCTTTACTGATCCAAGTCTTTGAATTAGAGTTGTCATACCTTGCTAATAAATGGTTATCTCTTAAAATGCCTGAAGAACTATGAAGGACACTTTATTCTTTAATAGGAGAGTAAAAGATCAGTTCACCAAATTGCCACTCAGGTACACTGGATGTACCCTAGGAAAATTTCCACTGACTCTAAAGAAGTAAGGATCAGCCCCTGTCTCAGGTATTCTGGATTTCATTGGGATTGGAACATGCTTGCACCACAGGTGCATTAGTTCTCTGGCAATAAAATCAGTTCAAATTAGTAATTAAGGAAAACTTCACCTTCTGGCTCTTTTGCTATGAACTTTGAACTTAAAAACCTGAACTGAATTGATGACTTGGTGCCAGGATTGATTATTCAGGGTAAGCGAAAAGCTAATCAGGGAAAAAATAGCATTAAAAATATACCAAACAGAAAACATGACTGCAAAGGAGGTGATGCTTTCCCTGATGCTAGCATTCATCAAAATCACTAAACTGTAGCTGCACTGAAAAATGCTGCTGGCACTGCTTAAGAACCAGGCCTTTGTTACTAATTAGATGTGAAATGCTTGTTGTGTGATTAAGTGGTAGTAAATAAACGTTTCTCTTGTGTATATGGATAGCCAGAGTATCCTATTCATTCTCGATGGGAAAGGGCAGGAATGTTCCTGAGCCACAGACAAGGACATCCCTCTCACACAGTGTGTGTCCCTGTTCTGTGCAGAGCTCAAAGCAGCTTTAATTCTTACCCAGTAAGGAGCTCATTTTAATTTACTCCAGAGAGAGACTGATACAATACCACCCTACTTAATGATTTGATGATGGAGAGTTAATAATGAAGTTTACATAGAGATAAATGGGGTTAATTTTGTTCTGCCACAAAGTTTTAAGTTCCTCGAGGTAGCAGAGATGTGCTTGTTTATACCAGCTGATAATCTGAGCCAGGCATCTCAGTGGTGATTTTCCAGGGCTGGGTACAGGGAGCTCCATGTCTGTGTTTGTTCACTTACCTGCCCCCCGAGTTTGTTCTGTGGCTGTGCCACTCTTGTGAGACATGCAAGAGGAGAGCCTTGCATACAATTGGGGTTTGTGTATAATTCAGGGATGTTTTGTAGGTCCTTTTCTGCCTCCTGAGTGTTTGTGTATAGAGAAAACTCAGTTACTTGCATAACTGGCAGAGTAAATGCTTTGCAGAGATCTGAGGGTGTGTTGCACTAATTGTTGACAGTTTGCTCCTCAGCTCTGTGTCAGATTGAATTGCAGTCTGTTCCTTTTTATTGCCAGCACGACCCAAACACAGAAGCCAGTGCTGGTGTGGCCACAGCAGATGTCAGTGCTGCATCCTGCTCACAGATGTGCTGCTGAGCTTTGCTTCAGCCCTGTGCAGGACTGTGCTCCATTCCTGCCCTGCTGTACCTGCAGCGGCCCCTTGCTCCTCTTGTGTTTATTTGCTGGGTCTGCTGCAGGGACCTCAGTCAACAAAACCCATTTCAAATCCCTTCTTCGGTCAATACACTCTCCAAAGGAAATCATGCACCCCGTGTTGGGTGAGTGTGCAGCTTGAAATATTGCTGAAAGAGCAGGCAGAGCTATAGTGGTGTTTAAACACTGTTGGAGCATTGTGCAATGCAGGGTGGATTTGTGGAGCTGAATTGTCCTTGTTTCCTCAGACAAGGATGGTCCATCACAGGGTGGGTTGTCCTGGAGAGCAAAAGGGAGCCCAGGCTGGAGGAGGCAGGAGAAGACTTCCCCAGGCTGGGGAAGTGGAACAGCGCTCTCCCTCTGAAATCTGGGGATTACAAATCCTTGCAGAAATGATACTGTGTATTTTAAGCAACTTATGAAACATTATTTGAAGGATTAAAAACTTGGATGCCGAGTGTACAAAGACTGGGAGAAGGATTCTGGGAAAGCTGTAAGACTCTTGGGTGGCAGCCAGTACCAGCCTGCCAGTTGTTCCTGTCTATAATTATGCCAGCATTAGTGCTTTCATAAATCTTGGGAGAGAAGGAGCGGAGAGGCTATTTCCAGGCTATTAATGCCAGGATAATTAGAAATATCGGCCAGCCTCTCCAATTAGTGCCAACAGAATCCAAAATACCAGCCAGTCTGAGTAATCTGAATACCAGTTGGTCTCTGAGCGAGTCTGGGGAATGTACAATACCAGTTCTGGAAGAGAAATATATACAATATCAGGGTTTGTACTGTTATAAAGTCAAGGATACCTTAAATGTTTGGCAATCTTGGCAAAATTTTAACCAGCCAGGCTGACAAATGAGAGTTTGCTTGGCCCATTGCTCTCAGTTCAGGCATTGTGCTATAGGTGAGATTTTCCATTATTTCCCTTTTTTTTCCAGCATTGTTTTATTGACCATATGCTTAGCAATTGGTCACTTTGTTCTCTTGGAAAAAAAGCATAGGAAAATTATTTTTTTAAAAGGCATTCTTAAACAGAAATCCAAAATAAATTAAATGTTTTCAATTATTTATAAGCAGTGAAATCATTAAAGAGTTGAGGAAAAATTAATTTAAGTCTACTCAACCTGTAAAAGGGAGTTTGCATAGGGGAAAAAATCTATTTTTAGTAGTGCCAAACTGATGAATGGATATTTTACTGAAACATAAGACTTCTAATTAGGTTTTGTATAGTCTGCATTTTAAATATATTACTGCTGAGCTGAGCAGTATGCTCACCTGTTATTTCTGTCCTAAAGAAATTCTACCATAGAACTCTGTAACTAGGAATTCTATCATAACACTCTATGGCTAGGCATTTTAGATCTGAAAATATTTTCCTCATTTACAAAATGTTTTTGCTTTGTGTTTCGTGATTCTTTTCCAATTCCCCTCCTGAATTTGCCTGAGCTGTGCAGTAATGCTGGAGCAGGTGGGTGAAGCTGAAGGAGGTTGTGTGTAAGGGAGTTCTAGAACAAGTGTAGGCTCCCTCTGTATAAATAAAAGTTCTGGCTGTTTGCCAGTGTGCTAAACGTCCCTTCAGTGCCTTCACACTGCTGTGCTGTGCTGGAAATCATCTCTGTGGCTGTTTTTAGCCTGATAAACACATCCTGGAGATTCACTACAAATGTGTCAGGGAGTTTTTCCTTCTGTGTCACAATCCGAGGGAGAAGAGCTAGAAATTGGCAGGGGCTGGAGAATGGGCCAGTGAAAAGTGCATGTCCCACTCAGGCATTTTTGAGCTCTTTAGTGGTGATGTTCTGAGCATGGAGGAGGAGCAGTGTGTGGGAGGGCAGAGTGAGCCCAAGGAGGCGCAGCAGGTGGGGCTGCTGGCCTCAGGGAGGATTCCTATCTAAATAGTACAGTAAATAGTACAGTAAAAATTAAAAATGGTGCAGACACCTGCCAAAATAGTAAATGGCTCAGCAGAGCTTTTCACTCAGAAGTTGCAGAGATGGGCATAACCTTGTTTTCTGCACATGCTGGAGCCCTTGGGTGTGATTTGTCAGGCTTCCATTCTGGTGGGCTTTTGGGTACTTCATAATGTTCAAAATTCTTAATTATTTTCATAAATAATATATATATATATGTTTTATATTTTATATTTTATGTATAAATAAATAATAATAAATAATGATATAATGTCTAATAATTCTGTGTTTGAGTACTGAAATTAAAACTCCTTTCAGCTGTTCCAGCACTGGTAGATATTATTTATGAGGAGCTGAGCAGTCCATGCCTTTTTTCCTGAAAGATTTCAATCTGACCATTTTCCATGTGTGGCCTAGAATGAGTCCAGATATTCCCGGCTATTTTAGGGTCTCTGTCCTGCAAACAGCTGGGCTTCATTCCTGCCCCAGGGTGTACCAAGCTGGGGTACATTGGTAAGGGTTTGGTTTTGTTTTAAATGTGATGGGATCAGGGAGAGAACTTCTGAGTGTCCTTGTGCTCGGCGGTGCTGAGGTACAAACCAGCACCTGAGGAAGTGATTGGGAGCTGGAGAAGTGTCTCCATTCCCTCTGGGATGCTGCCTCATGTTTGGGAGCTGCAGAAGTGTCTCCATTCCCTCTGGGATGCTGCCTCGTGTTTGGGAGCTGCAGAAGTGTCTCCATTCCCCCTGGGATGCTGCCTTGTGCTGCCTTTCCCAGGATGGATCATTGCTCCAGGTCATGGTGATGTGAAGCTCCCAAACACCATCCCTCTGGCAAACAAGTTCCTTAACAAAGTTCCAGACTTCCCCAAAAAGCTCTGTTCGCTCATCACACGCGGCGTGCTCGGGGCAGTGGGTGGGTGCAGAGCCTGGCACGCTGGATATTCCTTTGGGATGAGGATATTTTGCCCCGGAGAGCAGGGCAAGGTCCCTGCCAGCTTGTCCCGCTGGCTGTGCTGGACTGTGGGGAGCGAGAGCCCTCTGGTGGGATAGGGAATTGCTGAGACAATCCCAGCGAGGGATGCACAGGGGAGGACAGTGCGTGCAGAGCGTTGGCTGCACCTTTCCCCTGCTCCCGTGACTGAGGAGATGCAGAAATTAATTTCATTCATAATTTTCCCACTTTTTTGTTTGTGAGTGGGATATTTCAATGTGCTGTAGACACATCTCACAACTCCCAGAAGGTGAGAGGAGAAGGGATGTGGCAGCAGGCAGACTCTGCTGAGCTGTGTGATTTTCAGAGCACAGCGGTGCTGTCAGTGCTCACACAGCTTCCTTTATGAAAACATCTCATTCTGATAGCACTCCTGAAACAAGCATGGCGTGGTTTTGTTTCATAGCGATCCAATCACGGATTTCTCTCGTTTCAGAAAATGTTACTTTGGGAGCCAGAAGCATTGCAAGCTGACCAAGCTGTGCCCAGCTCTGGGCTACACCTTCCGCCTGGCGGCCCAGAACGACATCGGTACCAGGTGAGCTCCTCAGAGAACTGGGGAGCTTCCTTGAGAAAAAGTGTACTTGAAAAGTTCACCCATCAATGAGGATAATTCCTCCATAAAGAGGAATTTCTGGGGGGGTGGGGGTTTGTTTCTTTTCCCTTCATGGTTTCAAATTGAGTATCTGACATTTGCTCTGTTAATGCTTCAAGGTAAGTCAGGCTTTCCTTGATGATACCCTTCACCTCCCAGGGAATTGCTGTGTACCTTCAGCTGATGAGATCAGTCTGAGCAGATAGGCTCCTTTTGAGGTGTTAAATGGTGTTTTGTGGTCTGTTCCTAATACGAAAAGAATACATCTGTTATGTAAAATTCCCACTAGGGACCTCTGTGAACCAAGAAAAACAAGCAAGGGGAAGTTGAGATACAGATTTTGAAAGGAATCTTGATATATTTATTTATTTTTCTGGTTTAAAGCAAAGCCCTTCTGTCTCTTTTCAGCAGTACAGTCCCTTCCTTCTTCAGGACTGGCAGGGCTGGCTGATGGGGTGGGAAAGAAGGGAGAGATGGGCAGGACTGAGAGAGGACAGGCACATCCAAGGCACTGAAAGATGGGGTTTAGCTTTTCCTTGCACACAAACTGATGCACTCACACGAAGATGGGTGAGAAATCAGACTTAGTTCAATCCTCTGGGAGCTACTGGGGAGCACTGGGATGAAATGTTCTGCAGCTGAGGGGCAGAGTGTGCCCAGAGAGACTTAGTGCTGCAGGGGCAGTGTGTGCTCCTGGGCTCAGGCAAGCAGGGCAGGCCAGGAAAGGTTCAGCTGTGAAGAAGCCAAACATCCAGTGCCCTTGTGCACTCCTTTATTGTCCTCCGTAGCTAAACAGGATCTAATCATTATTACAAGGACACAAAAGAAACAGCACTGGTTTATAATAATGTGTTTTGTGTAGGGAGAGTCCTGCATTGTTCTGTCTTCTCAAACACAAGCCTCTCAGTAATTTATAGCTTTAGAAAGCTTCTTTATTCATGTTCCTGTGTGTTCCCTGACATGGACTGAGACCACTCATGTGTGCACAGAGTCCCTTTTCCCAACTTCTGGCAAGATTAATTCCCTCCCCATTGAAATAATACTCAGTGTGGAGGGAGAGGGGGGCTGAGCTGGACCTGCTGAGTGTAACTGGAAGGGAATTGGGTTTGTGCAGAGTTCCCAGTTCTGGCATCTCTTTTCTTTGCCAGATTCTAGATTTTTAAAATATCTTACTGCATGTTTCAACACTCCTCCCCCCTTTCTTTTTGTTTGTTCTCTTTCTCCCTTTTTTCTGTCCCCTCAGGCTATTGAGGAAGGAGTGAGCTAAAAACTATTTATGGTCAGCTGTTCTGGGCTAATCTGTGAGATAAGCACCAGCAACACATGCCTTATTTTTATAGACAGCGCTCAGAATTAAGGCATGATAATGTCATCTAACACTTCATGTCATGAGATGGCTTTGGTTTGTTGTAATGCTTGTGGACTTACCATGTATGATGATTTTTGTCTTGTTTGGGTTTTCGTTATAGGTGCTTTATTTAAATATAAGTGTATTTCAACAAATAGGTTGTTTTTGAGAAAGAAGATTCTGAATAAGGAGATTTGGCTTTTTCTGTGTGTTAAGTTCATGGTGTGACTTTAAAGTACAAGATACGTTTTGTACTTTGCAAACAGATTTTGAAAATTGCAAGAATGTCCTTTGAGAGGACCTTCCTTTGAGAGCTTGATCAGAGTTTATAGAATTGGTATTCTGCACACCTCAGGTTCAACATCCAAAAGTTGAACACCTCATGTTTTGTTTCCTATACTTTAGTTCCCCTTTGTTAAATGAGATTTTCCTCCACAGTTAATACCAAATTGATATTTTTAGGCATTCAAATATTTTTTCCAGTGTTATTGTGGTGAGATCTGTAAAAATGACTGTGAGGACACATTATCCTGCATTTTTTTTTCTATTCTTAGTTCTGGCATTTCCTAACTGGGTGTTCATCTTTTCCACCTGAGAAATTTGAACTTCATCCAAATTTTTTGAAAATGTGAAATATTTCTCTAAGTACATTGGGGTTTAGGTTTCTTTAGCTTTGTGTTTTTGTGGTGGTGGGGTGAGTTTATTTGGGGTTTATTTGGGTTAATTTTTGGATTTTTTTGGTTGTTGTTGTTTTGGTTTTGGTTTTTTTGCTTGTTTCTTTGTCTGGAGTGGGGATTTGGAGGTTTGTTTGTCTGTATTTAATATTTCTCTCTCTGCTCTGTCTCTGAGCAGTGGGTACAGCCAGGAGGTGGTTTGCTACACTGCAGGCAATATTCCTCAGACCCCTTCTGCACCACGGCTCATCCGAGCTGGTGTGACGTGGATCTCGCTGCAGTGGAACAAAGTAGAGGGATGCACACCAGAGGAAGTGATTTCCTACACCCTGGAAATTCAGGAAGAAGATAATGTGAGTGCTGTGTTGCCATAAAGTGCATGACTTAAATCGAGTTTTGATTTATTAATTGGAGATCACTGAGAGCAGCATGGACTGTTCCTTTGGAGGGCCTTCCAGGAGTGCTGGGTACTTGGCAGGGTGGAGCTCTGTGATTTGCTCTGCTGCACAGCAGAATTAGGAATCCTTAGCTAAAAGTCTCTGCTGTCATCTATGATTATTTACAAAGCCACACAGGATTCTGTGAGGTGCAGGTCAGCTTGTCCCTGGCTAGGTCAGTCTGCCATGTCCTCCTGGCTGCTCCTTGGTGGGCTTGTGTCATCTGTCACTTCCAGTTCTGTAGCAGGTTAAACTGTCACAATTGGTTTTGTGCTTATTTTGCAGCAAAATTACATTATTCAGGGCAGCTGCAACGTGTCTCTTCTAAAAAGAAAGTATTGTGGCCTTGCAGTTTAAAAGTAATAATAGTAATAATAATTAATATTGTTATATATATAAAATATGTTTGTTTTTTCTTGTTTGGTTTTTTTTTTAAGCACTCAGCTATAAAGCCCCTTTGCTGTAATGTGTTTTAGGTACAGACTAACACAGGGAACACTTTCACAGACTCCTCAGTTATGGGAAGTTGTTTGGTTTTGTATTTTTTTAGGATAGCATGTTTCACCCAAAGTACACTGGAGAGGAGCAAGCCTGTACTGTGAAGAATCTCAGAAGAAGCACACAGTATAAATTCAGGGTAAAGTCTTTTTTCTCTTGTCACTGTGTAGTGTTTTCTGTTTTGGGTTTTTTCCAGGCACTACAGGGATCCTTTAGTGCTCCCTCCAAAACTGAGTCATCAAATACAAATTTGCTTTATACTGTGACCTAATATATTAAACTGTTAGTTGTATTTCTGCGTTTATCACACAGGAGATACTGTTGCTCAGACTTTGGGGAACAATCACAGTTCTCAGTACCATGTGGGAGGATGTTGTAAAAGTGTAGCTCAGGGTGTGAGGGGGTCATAGTCAGCTGCATTGCTCCCAAAAACCTGGTCACAAATCCCATCTCACTTCTACAGAATGCTGCAAACACTGTCAGGTGCCCAGCCAGCACAGGGGCCTGTGTTCCCCTGGCAGCCACAGAATGAAGCTTTTCTGTCTCATATATCAATGTGGCTGGTTCTGGAGCTGGTTTTTAGCAGGTGTTGGTGTCTTCTCCTCTGTGGATGCTCAGAGCCCTGAGAGATGCTCTGAAGTCTTCCTGCAAACACCAAGTTCAGCATTTTCCTCTCTGTGCTGAGGTCTGTGATCAGAGCACAGTGTGGATGTTGCTGTTGAGGAGAAGGCAGTGGGGTGATCCAGGATCAGCTGTGGTGCTGCTGTCCATCCATCCCTGTCCACTGCAGTGGCTCCACAAGAGGTGCCACCCACATGTGGTGTCCTTCTGGAGGTGGCCAGAAGCTGTGTGTGAGCCCAACACCTGGCCTCTCTAGGTTTTAGTATAGTCAGGAGCAACAAAAAGAAAAAATCACAGTCATAGAATGGTTTGGGTTGGAAAATCACCTGATTCCAGCCCTCCTGCTGTGGACAGGGACACCTCCCACTAGACCAGGGTGCTCCAACCTGGCCTTGAACACTTCTGTCCATGAGGCATTCGCAGCATTTCTGAGCAGCCTGTGCCAGGGCCTCACTCCCTCCCAGGGAATGCTCTTTTCCTGCTCTCTGGGACAGAAAACCTTGTGAAGTTGCCTGAACTACCCAAAGGATTGGGAAGAATTTGTGCTGTCACTCTGAGATAATGCCTTTTAGCTTAGTGTTGTAAAGGCTGTTGTGGCATGTGAGAGGAGAGAACACTTGGTGCTTCTTTGCAGACCTGCTTTCAAATAAAACATGGATTTTACAAAACTGCGTTGATACCAGAACAAATTTGTGGCCTGGTGTCAGTGGCTACAGGCACAGCTTTGATCTGACTTTTAATTGTGTGATTACTGATATACTCTGAATTACTTTGTAAATAGCAGTTAGAAATATCTCCAAAACAAAAATACCAAAGTTATTGTTATGGTTCTCTTGTTTTGTTATTGTTATGGTTCTTGTTATAGTTCTCTTATTTTTCTTTTATGAAAAAGCTACTTGTTGCAAGTTGACCCAGTTATTTTTAAAAAGTGACTTTTTCATTAAAGGGAAAACCAGCACTGCTTTTATCTTAAACATGTAATGATCTATTGCTGGTGGAGAGGGGAAGAAATCACTGCAGTTTGTAAAGAAACATCGTGACAATCTAATATATGTTACTACAGTCCCACACACTTTGGGATGTGACATTTGTGCAATTACTGAAAGAAGTCTGGTGCAGAGCTGCCAGGAGAGCAGTTGCAGTGAACAGGGGTGAACTCATTGTGGTTTTGTTTCAGCTGTTTGCTTCCAACGTGGAAGGGAAGAGTTCTCCCAGCGAGGTGTTGGTCTGCACAACCAGCCCAGACAGGCCAGGACCTCCCACCAGACCCGTGATCAAGGGGCCAATAACATCTCATGGCTTTAGTGTGAAGTGGGGTAAGCCAGCTCAGACTGATGTAGCAGAGCTTTTTGGGGTCGGAAGAAATTCAAATAAAATGGCGTAAATGTGTGTTAGAACTTAGATTTTTCATGCTCCTTCTCAGACCAAAATTGAATGTGTTTGGAGAACTTGACAGCTTATTTTATTTAATATTCTAAAAGGTGTGTAGAGGCTCTTGTGTGTTCAGAAGCAGAAATGTTTTGGTTTTGATTAATTCACACTCGAGTACATCTTCAGGCTTTTCACTCTCCATTTTGTGTCCCAATGCAGCTTCATTCCAGCTGCTTCCCTTATTAATAGAGCAAACCTCTACACACTTCCCTTTCAGTGCTTCTTCCATACATGTTGTTTGGATCATCATTATCCAGCAGCCTTAGTCTGATTCATGCTGGAAACAAATGTCTGTCACCCCCTTCTGCTGCCCATAACCTGGTGTAGTTACTGTGGAGGAGTTTGGGGAGAAGGAGCTGGATCAGGAGCAGGTTTGGTAATTGTTTTGTCACCTTTCGCTCCTTTTCTTGTCTGATTTTTCCAGATCCTCCACAGGATAATGGTGGTTCAGAAATCCTAAAGTATCTGCTGGAGATTTCTCAAGGAAGTCCAGAAGGTAAACTTGAGACAAGTTGTCTTAATTTAAAAACACTGTGGCTACTATACGGAAGTCCTGATTTTTTAGGTTATTATAATTAATGCCCTAATAATGTGATTTAAACAATTATGTACTTTGCAAGATTCCTGGGTGAGCTGAGGTTGGATTTTGGGAACGTTTTGTAGTGGGTTTTTAGGTGTCCTCTTTTTACTAATCATGACAGAACTTTATATTATATGGCTAAATCTAGAAGTATTTTTATTTATATTTGTGTGCATATATTTGCACATTTATACATCATATATAATACTCATATTTATTTGTAAGTATATGTATTTGCATGTATATCTATGTGCTATGTCTTCAAGTGGAAAATAACATTCATATTAATACTAATGATTTTCCTGAAATACATCATTTGTGGAAGATTTTCCTTTCTCCTGGACATTCCTAAATGTGTTGCTTTCCACTTTTTTAAACTTGGATGTATCTTATTTTTAGCAAACCAGTGGGAAGTGGCCTACAGTGGCTCAGCTACAGAATACACCTGTACTCACTTGAAACCAGGCACTTTGTATAAACTCCGGGCATGCTGTATCAGCACTGGTGGACACAGTCAGGTGGGTGTTATCTAACAATAAGGGCTATTGGGTTTATATTTTTCAGAGATTTATCTGCTAATTTTGGTAAAATACTTCTGCTTTCAAAAGAAGGGAAATGTTTTCCCTGTAGCACAGTAAAACTAAACTGATTGCAGTTAATCTCATGCTGCAAGTTGCTGAAATTTTGATTTCTGTGTGTACATAATTTTCTTTTCAGCAAGCTGCAATTTAGTGGGATTTGGTTTCCTCAGAACCAATCTGTAGTTGTTTATATTTACATCAGAAAAAGACCATCATGTATATCTGACGTGGCCACTTGCTTGAAAAAGGCCACAGACTCTCATGTGCTTGACCCTGTATTGACTGGAGGATGCAGAAAGAGGTGGTTTGTTGTAACAATTATCTTTCATAGGGCTGAATCCTTTAAATTATTGGGTTCCTTATGTCAGACCCCAATTCCTGTAATTCCCCTCTTTGATTTAAATTCAGTACATATACGCTTATTCCTCCTGCTCTGGTGAGCTTTTTCTCATTTAAGATTGAGTACTTTAGGCCTTGACATTATTTTCAAACCAAGGAAAATTAAAACAGAGAGCATAGTATTGAGAATGCTAATGAAGGAACTCTATTAATTGCATTTGTACTGACATGCTTGATAGCATCTCCTCTCCTTTACTATTTATATAAATTTCCATGAAGTGGTGGGTGTAGAAGACAATTTCTTGTAGCTGTGGCTCACTTTGAAGGTGGTGGCCATGGCAGAGGGTGACTGAGCTGTGCTTATTGCAGAGGTGACTGAGCTGTGCTCACAGCAGGGTGTGACTGAGCTGTGCTCCTGTCAGGGTGTGACTGAGCTGTGCTCCTGTCAGTGTGTAACTGAGCTGTGCTCCTGTCAGGGTGTGACTGAGCTGTGCTCCTGTCAGGCTGTGACTGAGCTGTGTTCTCCCCCAGTGCTCCGAGAGTTTACCTGTCCGCACGCTGAGCGTGGCACCGGGGCCCTGCCGCCCGCCCCGGCTGCTGGGCAAGCCCAGGCACAGGGAGGTGCAGCTGCAGTGGGGTAAGCCATTTTTTGTTTTTTAGCCCTGTCCCTGTCCCTGGCTATTAAGTATCCACTTCATTAGAATATCTGTCCTTTTATTTCAAAAACACAATATGACTCAAAATCTTTTTTTTTATTATTCCTTTGCAATATTGGCTTGCTAGAAGCTTCTAATGCATAACTTCTTTCAAAAAATTGAGTTAGAACATATTGAGGGTTTGGGTGGCATTTAAATCCTGATCCACAGTATAACACATAATCTATTGGACCCCTGTTGTTGTGCAAAGATGTTGGACTACACTCATGGCACTAAGTTGTCAAAAAATGAACATTTTTCAGAATGCAAGACAGGTGCCAGTTTACAACAGAGTGTTTTCTTCACAGTGATAATCTTGCAGCATCCAAGTATTTTTGTGGCATCACTTGTTAAGCCAAATTGTGGATGAGTAAACTTTCTAACTGTCAAATATAATTCAACACCAGCATAAAAATCCACCCAAATGATTGCTGGAAGTATTTTGGTGGCTGCTGTTTTTCTCATCCCCAGGCAGTTTGATTCTGTGCTACTGGCTTGTAACATAACATGCAGGTATTATCAAATACATTGTTTTCATGGGCAAAAACAAAGGTGCCCACAACAAAAGAGGTATTTGTGTCTATATCTATATAGGTAGAAGATATCTGTGAGATATCTTCTGTCTATACACAGAAGCAGAAATACACATTTCTGTGGTATATGAAGTAAAAAATGGCTGTTCTGGCGCACGCCCTAACGCTATTAACGAATTCCATGATTTCTTTTAGATGTCCCTGAGTCAGAAAGTGGCTGCCCTGTCTCTGAGTACAGCGTGGAGATGACAGCCCCTGAAGAAGTGGTTTCTGAGGTGTACCACGGGGCTGAGCTGGAGTGCACCGTGGGCAGCCTCCTGCCCGGGGCCACCTACGGGTTCCGGGTGCGGGCCCTGAACGACGGCGGGGTACGTGAGCTGCCCCAGCCCCTCTGGGTGCTGTCAGTGCTGCTCCTCAGCTGGGTCAGGGGGAGATGGGCAAAGGAAAAACCATGTGATAAATGCTCAAAAGGAATGTGGGAGCTGCAGTTTTAGACCTGGGTCTCTTTTAAAAGGAGATTTTGATTACTGGTACGGTTTGGCCAGAATCAGCTGCTCCCAAATGTGCCAAATCCCTGCTGAAAGTCACAGCTGCTTGCAGGGAGGATTCTCTTCATCCTCATTCTGTTGCATTTCCTTTTTTTTTGTTTTAAACCTAAAGTGTGTAAAAACAAGATCTGCAGTTTCACTCAGGTGGTGTGTTTTGAGGGAAACGCACACTCCTGCTGACTTTTTTGTTTTAATTCTAAAAAAGCACGTGTGCTTTATAGATTCAATGAAGTTTTTTCTATTAAATTATTTCCTTGAAAGAAGTGCCTTCCCAAATACATCAGAAATTCTGTCTGATGTCCACGGTGATCTGCAGAAAGATCTTTTTCATTGAGGTTTAGGTTGATTATGCTTTCCTTTGTGTCATTCCAGTGGTGTTTAATATAAAGTCCCAACTAAACTACATGCATTGACGTGTTTCTCCCCAGGAAATCTTGATGACAAACATAACACAAAGGTTTGAAGTTACTCACTTACAGGGAGAAGTTCTGTTAAAACTTGGGTATTAGAAATATCTGCAAGACTGTTTTGGTTAAAAACACCCACTGTTTTGTTTTTGTGAAAAATTAATTAAATGCACATGGAAAGATAAGATTTGCTTGCTGGAGTGAGAGCCATTGCCTACCTGGTAGCTTTGAATATGTGATGCTTTGCCTTTTTCTTTTCTTTTTTTTTTCCTTTTTTTTGGCAGAACAGTTGCAAAGCATTTCTGAGTCCACCCTTTGTTAAATGAGGCGATTGGTTCTGGTTTGGCTCCGTTTTTCTACCAGGTGCAAAATAGGGGAGGATGTCCTTTACCAGATTCTTCCTTGAAAACAGAGAAGTCAATAAATGACATTTTTTGCCATGTACATTCTTTGTAAGACAAAGCAATCAGTGTTGGCCTTTCTTCGTTGGCAGATACTGACACGTCTGCTGAGAAGTTTTCTGGGGTTCATCATTTCCGTGTCGTTTGGCCTTTTTGTAGTGGCTCATTTTTTTCACGCTCACTAGTACTGCATTACAAAATAAGTAAATACCAGTGTTTTTCCTCTAATTGCTTCCAAGTGAAGCTGCTTTGTTCTGGAGAACGATTTCTAATTAACTCGGGGATGTACTGAGCAAACCTCGCTCTTCCACTCAGGAGGCCTCAGAAAGGCTGTTTCAGTGCTATCTCCTGTCCTCGCACTGCTGCATGAAGCCAGGTTCCCAGACTGCTGAAAATTGGCTTTTTTTCTTTTGCTAATCTGCATTTAAATTGTTCTGCTACCACGGGCTCAGAGGCTGTCTGAGCTGAGCTGCCCATGGAGCGGAGCGTGCGCGGCGTGTGCGCAGCGCGGCCCTACACGCTGTACCAGGCTGGGCTCCAGCACATCCTGTCCTGTTACAAGTAACCTGGGGCAGGCATTCTGTGTAAGAGAAACTGGAAACGGACTCCAGTATGTGCTTTGGTCTTTGTGCTCCTCTTTGTATCCATGGGAAGCTGTTTTTGGTACGTGAACACCCTGTGCTAAGGTAAGGCAGAGGGACACAAACTGTTCCTCAGTCACTGTGTGCTCATTCTCACTTTTGGGCAAATTGGAGGTGGTTTCTGCTTTCACGAGCACTTGCTGCCACACAGGAGGATGCACAAAGGATGTACCTGCTCTCTGCTTGTTCCTGAGCTCACCTCACACTTCAACTCTGAGTCATTTGTGTGAGCTCATCCTGAGCTCTGGTGGTTGGTGCTGGGTGTTGGAGGCCCAGTCTGCCTTTGAGAAAGTTTAGTGTGCTGAAAAAGTTCATGTGCTGTTCTTGGAAAGCTCTTGAGGGCTTTGAGATGGGTGTACACCTATATAATAATAATAATAGTAATAATAAGAATAATGATATCTTGTTCCCCTGTAGTACGGGCCGTATTCGGAGGTGACAGAGGTCACCACAGCAGCAGGACCACCAGGCCAGTGCAGAGCACCTTCCCTGTCCTTCCTGTCCAACACACGAGTCCTGGTCAGCTGGGAGGTGAGTCGGGTCCCCGCCTGTGTGATTCCACCTTGCTTACCCAGACCAGTACGCTCAGCACAGAACTCAAAACTGAGCTTGAGAGCTGTTCACTGGGCTGGAGCTATCTCGTTATGCAAGGAAACCCCAGGTAGAAACTATTCTATTGTAGAAAGTTATCTTTTCTGCTTTGCTCTGAAGAATTACACAAAGCTGGACATGAGTCTTCCAGACCAGGATTCAGACACAAAGCCTCCTGCACTGGCATCAGATGATAGAAGTGCACTTTGCAAGCTTTTAGCACATCAGCATGTTCTCATTTGGAATTACAAATACAAATATTTGATTTTGGCTGAAACTGGAGTCTGATACAGAATTAACTCTCCATAAATACTTATGATGTAGGGCTTTTCCCCCCCTCAAAAGTTTGTGTTTTCCCCAAATATTTACTTTTATTTTAATTTGTGTGCATTCCTCCTCCATTCTCCAGCATCTTAGGCATTGAGCTCAAGATAAGTGTTAGCTTAAGTGCTATGGGGGTGATTGGTGCCATTGCTCTCCTCCCTTGCTGAGCTGGTTCTTTTCTCAGCACATGAGTGACTGCTTCAGGCTCTGAGGCCAGTGCTTCCAGAGCTGTGTTTTGATCTCTCAGCTAGGCTGCACTAGATTGGTGCTTTTTTTATGTTCTCCACGGTTGAGCTTCTGCCAAGCCAGTGGAGAAACAATTTATTCCTGAGTGTCCTGATGGAAGGCAAAGTAGCTGTGTGCACTCATTTCTCTGAATTTCAATCAGGTAATTTTTGTGCAGAATTGTCCTGTTTCAGTAACCTCTTAGGGAACATTAACTCAGTACATTTCTATTTGCAGCAGTAATGGTGTATTAATTTAAAAATAAGGGTGATGGTTGGGCTTTTTTTCCATGTACTTCATTCCTTCCCCAGTGAAACACAGCGATCCAAAGTGCTCATTTCTGAACTGAACCACATAAATATTTGTGTTGCAGAGTCCTGAATGTTCTGGTACTGACATCTCTGAATACAGATTAGAGTGGGGAGAAGAGGAGGAATCTCTACAGCTTGCATATAGTGGCACAGAAACCTGCTTTGAAATCAGTGACTTGTCAGCAGCAACGCATTACTGCTGCAGGCTACAGGTAAGGCAGGGCTGCATGCATTGCCCTCTGAGAGCCAAACAGAGTTTCCTTCCACTGCTGTTCTTATTTTTATCATTAGTTCCCTCTGAAGTTATGTGCTCTGTAAGGCAGAAGGAATGCACATTTATTTTAAGCAATACAGACTGATGTGCTACTTAAAACTTGTGTTTTGTTACTTTTGGTGACTAATGCCTGTAAGGGCCACCTTGCCCTCTGATACCAAAACAATATGGTAAGGGTTTAGAAAATTTAAAAAAAAAAAATTTTCTTCATGGTAAGGAGAGGTAAATAATATCCCAACTGGATATTGAAGATTTCTCTGCCTTAAATAATGAATTCCAGCATCTGTTTGATCTATCAAGTAAGGCAAAGCAGCTGAGTAAATTCCTGTTTGTAGAGGAGATGGTACCTGCCAGAAAGTGAGTTCTCATTTTTGCCATTTTGATTTTAGATTTGTGAGACTGGATCTCAAATAGTCTTTACATTATTTCTTTTCCTTGATCTCTTTATCTCCTATATTTTCAGTAAAAAGTAGCAGTTAAAAAACTTTGTATATCTGTGAAAGTAGAAAACCAGGACTTTTCATCCTTTATGTCTACTGATAAATAAATGCAAGGTAAAGCAACTGGGAGTGAAGTAAAAATATTTTACCTAAGATACTCTTCCACAAGATATATTTGTATGTGAAGGCAGAACACTCCCACTAATCCAACCCAAATACCCACCCAGCTGGTAGCATGTGGACCACCCAGGGTAATTTCTTTGATCAAGGACAACATGCTTCTGTTGAGTGTTTTGTTATAGTTTTGGGGTTTTTTTAACCAGGATATTGAATTTTTTTCATTTTTTAGGGAAGAAGGTTTGGAGGAGCTGGCCAGCAGCCCAAGAGCTCAGGCCCCACAACTCAAATGTATTTTGTGTCTTGGCCAGAGCTGGTCTGTGCCTTGCCCTGGCACTCTGGGGGAAGGAGAACGAGGGAATGTGTGAGAGGCTGGGAGGTGTGAGCCAGAAAGTGCCTCTTGTTTCTGCAAGAGGGAGAGCATTCAGCATCTGCTGGGGAGGGAGGAGACTCTGAGACCACTGCTGTGGGGAGCCCAAGGAAAATTTTGTGTTAAAAATGGAAACAACCAGCTGTATGGCATCTTTGATTTCCAGTGGGTGCTTATTTCAAACTACCTGCCACAAAAATGTTGCACAAATCTACCCAGTTTTTAATGCAGCCAGTATAATTTAATCCATAGGCAGAAGTTACGGGAAAGGCACAACAGCAAGAAGATATTTTATTCAAGTCCATCAGTGGCTCAGGTATTACTTTCTAGAGAGCTTCATCCTCTGGATCTGATCCTCTGCATTATGTGAAGAAGAATTTCTTACAAGATACACTGTAATCTTCAAACAATTGCACAAAAATCTCCCCACAAAGTAGATATAACAGGCAAAGAAAGTAAGTTAAATAGTGTTAGAAATGTTTATTTTATCTGTTACCAGATTTAACGGAGAAATTTCCTTTTTAAAAATAAAGATTCCCCTAACCACATTTATTCAGCCTTCTAATAAACACACAGTATTGCTATCTCAATCTACAGTAATTCAATAAAGGGGAGAATTGAGGAATCAGGCATATCTAACTGCAGGGCAGACAATTGTCTTAACTGTTGTTCAACTTTTTTCCTGTAATGAATATTCCTGAAAACAATAGTGGCTTCTGCAGAGGGAAATACTGTGTCACTTGGGGGTGGCAGGGGAAAGCAGCTAGGCAGCAAAGCCCCATCAGTTATGGTGATGAGATTGTCCAATAAAGCAGTTAAAAAACACCACTGACAATAAATTGCTTGGAGCAAGATACAAATGGCCAAACACTGGTTTAGAGGCAAGACAAATCATGTCATTGGCAGAGCACAAAACAGGGCTCACTTCTAACAGCTCCAGGAGTGCTGCATTAAATAGAAGATTTCCCTGGAGCAGGATTTGTTTTGAAGGGCTTTTTAAAGGCTGACAAATGTAACTTTATTATCTCTTTCTTCAATTGAACAAAATGTCTCCTGGAAAAACAGAACATGGCTTTGTGTTTGTATTATGCAGAGCAGAAATAAGTTATTCACTGCAGTTAAGCATAGATTAGAAATCAAACAGTTGTTTGATGTGTCCTGTCATTGCCCTCAGAGTCCTACTGGCAACATGGTAAGCCTGGATTTTTCAATGAATTGTAACCTGATGGGAGACTGTGGGCTAACTTTTCCAAATGTAAAGGAAATGTGGAGGGTGCTGGGCTGCACTGAAGCTTTTTTGTGGAGGTGTGTGCCTTGTGGACTCGTGTAGTTTCTCCTGTACCATGTTCTGTAAGCGCTCCCTATCCTGGCAGGATGCTGGGCTGTGTCAGGAGGAGCCCAGCAGGCAGATCCAGGGAAGGTGGTGTTGCCCATTTCATGCCATTCCTGATAACCTGGAGTGCTGCATCCAGTTGAAACAGGTTGAAATAGGGAGGTTCAGATGAACTACAAAGAAAAAAATATCACTGTGCAGGCTGTTAAGGATCTAAGTGGTCCAGAGGGGCTGTGCAATCTACATACCTGGAATTTTTCAACACCCAACTGGAAAAAAAAGCCTGAGCAACCTGGTCTGCATTGTGTGACCCTGGCTGGAGTAGCAGGTTGGACAAGATGAGTCCCACAGTCCCTTCCAGCCTGTGTGGTTCTGTGATTGAGTTCATGATAATCCTGAGCAGGTAACATCAGTCATTCCCTGGGCAATTCCAGTGCAATGGGTACAACTCTTGCCACTGGCTGAGCATCAGCTAGCTGATAAAACCCCAGGCCTGTACAGCTGTGCAATGTTGGGCTTGCTAAGACAACAGCCTCTAATTAATGAGCAGAAAGGGACCAGGTTTTGAAACTTGGTTTCCTCTGGGATTCAGGATCTATGACTTAGGATGAAAAGCTTGATAAATTATTGCTCTCCTCTTTTGTGAGAGATACTGAGCTGTGTGCTTTGGTTGTGGTTTGGTGGTGAATTATGGCTTTTCCAACTGTAATGATTTTGTGATTCTGGGGAAATGTTGAGTCATAGGCTTAATGCTGTGCTGAGGTCCTATATTCTTATTTCAGAAGCTTTTTAGCATTAAATTAGTTATCCATTTTCCAAATTAGAAACCAGGGTAGTTTTTAACAAGCCAAATATCCCCTATCTTTAGGGATCTTTTGCTTGCATAAAGCATCTGTTGGCCCATCCTGCAGTGTACTGGGGACTTTGTACTGGGTGGTTCAGTAATTTTGGGTAGCCAGTTTGTTGATGTCACCTTCACTGGCAGCATGACTGTGACATTTTTCCTTACCAG
>NW_005054309.1:7460982-7470126 GCF_000277835.1 Geospiza fortis | reverse complement strand
AGAGAAATATTCTTTTAGGGAAAAGAGAAATATTCTCCAGTTTTTTTGAGACATTCCAGATTGACCAAGGAAGATACTAATTCCCTAGGATAGCAGAGGCATGAGTCAGCTTCAGAGAGGAAGCCAGCAGTGCACATCCTCTGAAGAATTCATGCAGCTCTTCCTGCACAGCTGATCATGATGAACTTGATACAGATGTGAAAGAGAGCACTGGTAGATGTTCTTTGTGTTCCCTCCCAGGCCATTAACCAGGCTGGAGCTGGGCCCTACAGTGAGCTGGTGACCTGCAGAACCCCCGCGGCCGTGCCTGATGCCGTCTCCACCCTGTCCGTGCTGGAGGACGAGCACGTGGCTTCCTGCCAGCCCTCACCCTCTGTGTGCCTTGTGCTGAGCTGGGAAGAGCCCAGCAATAATGGGGCTGAGATCACATCCTACAACATCGACCTGGGAGATGTCAGCATCCCCGTGGGCAACGTGACCAGCCACGTCATCGAGGGCTTGCTGCCCGAGACCTCGTACCGGTGAGTGCGGCACTGGGGACAGGGATCACATAGCTCTGCTTCACTCGGGAGGTGCTCCTGGCATGGAGAGAGGTGAAAATGCAAACCAGCAACCCAAACAACCAGCCTAGGAGCACAGGAATCTGCAGTCATTCCTTGATGGAACTGCGAGTTCATGTTCAAATATTGTTTTCTCCCACCTCTTTTCTCCTCTCCTTGCATTATCTCTGACCTCTCCTCCTTTTTGAGTTGCTCTGCTAAGGTAAAGTTACACTGGTAATAATAAATTTAAAAATAAATAAATTTTTTAAATAAGAAATCATTTAAATGACAGTGTTACATCTCATGTTTTTTCAGCTCCTTTGAAGTACTGTTCCAAGGGATTAAATTATTAAGTTATTGATCCCTGAGCAGGGTTAGCAATTTTCACACAATGAACTTTTATTTGTATAGCTACAGCTATATTTTGTCTCTGCTATATGGAGATTAATGAAAACATGATCTGAATTTAAAACCAATTTATGTTGTTTCAGAGTCTAAATTGCTAAGTGGCATTGCCAAAATTTTATTAGTTTAATGTTCAGGCTTATATGTTTTCTCCCTAATTGCTAATTAAGAAAGAAAAATGGTTCCATGCAGGCAATGAACAGCAATACAACAGAATATGTGACAAAAGAAATTCTGTTCTAAGTACTGTTCTAATAAAGACCAAAATTTGATCACAGAGTTGTAAAATTAGATGTCACAGACTTCCTGTAACATTTTTCTTTCAACTTTGTATTCAAGGTCGCACAGACTTCCTGTAACATTTTTCTTTCTTTTAACTTTGTATTCAAGGTCACAGTCCTACAGATCTTGTAAATTAGAAGTTCAAAATTCAAATTTTATCCTGTACCAAAGAAAAGAGAACTTGTTTTAGCAAGGATACAAATACATACACTAGAAGTTATGTAAAGTGAGGAGCACACATTGCTTGCTCACAGATCATTCATATAAAGTTGAAGAGTTTGTTTGTGGATTGGTCATGCAGCTGTGGAAATGCATCATTTTTGGGCAGTGTCATATTCCCTGGCTTCTCCTCAAATGTTTGTTCAACCAGGACCCAAAACAGCTGAAAAGGGAACTTCGAGCAACTCACTCAAGACAGAATGTGGCATTTAAATTCTTCACCAAAGTCTTATTTCAGTCTCTTTTTTAGCCGGTTTTTGGTTGTCTACAGCTTCTTTAAGGGTAAAAAGCACCATATTAAATCACATAGTTTTAGTCAAGGATTCGTCCTGTCACTCATCCAAATGAAACAGCCAAAGCCACAAGCATTTACTGTTCTAAATATTGTTGTAAGACTGAGTTCCTACTAAAAAAAAACCCCACTTTAAGAACACAGACCAGTGGGTGGCTGATCAGAAGTAATAATGTAGGAAAGCTCTTTTGTTGAACAAGATCAGAGAAAGAAACCCCAAATCTCACATCTCATTCCTGTAAGGGAAGACAAGTGACTGCAGTTGGATTACAAGTGCGCCTCATCAATAGTTTGAAGTATTATTTTGCTAATCAAAAATAGATTTGTCAGAGTGTTTTGATCATTAACTTGTTCACTGATATTTCTTCTTCAAGCATATCTTGACACCTGTCTTTGATCAGGCACTGTCTGCCCTGATAAATCCTTAAGGATTATCAGGCTCTGTGCTAAATGTTGGTGCCTTTTCTGCCCTCCCTGGCTGAATCAGAGGAATGTTTCAGAACATCACTGATCTAATTCTCTACATTTCTCCACTGATGAGTCTTCTTTTTGTGTCAGTTTTGTTTAACACAACTTACTTTTCTCCCTCTCAAGTGTTTATTCCCTGCTGTGTTTAAAAGCACAGTGAACAGATTTTTCCTAGACTAAACAAGCCAAATACTACTGGGTTGGAGGCTCTGAACTCCCTTGCCAAAATTTCAGCAGAATTTGAAGTAGATCAGCAAAGGGTTTATATGTTTCAGTTGAGTTGGAATTCCAGTATCAATGTTTTTTGGTTGTGGGAAAACAAAATTGAAAGCAAATATTGGTTATTATGAATCCAGCAAGTCCAAAATTGGGAATTTAAATTGTTTTGGGTAGAAGGTGATTGTGAAAGCCTGGCCTTGTGGGCCCACCCTGTTAGCTTGGGTCTGGCACTGCTTTGCCTCCAGCTTCTCTGTGGGAATGGCCATAACAGGAGCAGCCCAAGAGCACACAGGGGAATCCAGGCTCTCTGCAGAGCTGGGCTCCAAGCTCACAAGTTGGATGATTTGTGTCTAGCAGCAAATCCAGCCAGCACCCCATGAGAAGCATTTCCATCCCAAAATGCATTTAAGGCAGGAGGAAAGGGAAGATGCCTCTGTCACACTGCGAGTGGCCATGGTAGGGCTGAGTCAAGAGAATTCCTGCTCAGACCCAGCCCAGCTCTGCTGCTGCACAGAGCAGATGCCTCCCCAAAGCACTGTGTAAACATCCTGGCTGGTGAGCAGCTGCAGAAATATGTCTGAGTTCTGCAGTCTCTCTGCTTTATTGACATAGCCACAAAGCTCTGGAAACTCAGATTATAGGGTAATATACTTGGCCTGGTTTTCTGTGAACTGATGTAACTAGGAGTGAGTTAATAAATATCCCACAATAAATAAGTATTCAACAGTCACAGAAACACTAATTTTCTATTACAGTCTGTTCCCAAGCTTCGCTTAACACATTCCATAGATAATTGTGTTCTGCTGCTGAGATACTTCACTGCAAAACAACTTCCAATTTTTAAGAATGTTTCTCCTCTGAAGTTACACAGTGTACAGAAATATATAGTAGCATTATTAAATTTCAATAGCAACACTTAATTTGGTTTAGGAATAAAAATTCTATAAATATTTTAGGTTTTTAAACTGTATCAAGTGAAAGTTGGGTTGGACTCGATGATCTTGGAGGTCTCTTCCAACCTAGTCATTCTGTGAATTCTGAAAGATCATCCAAGATGTAGAGAAAAATTCATGTGGATGCTCAAATTAGCAAAGTTTAAGCAGGCTATAAAACAAAATATATTTCAGAATGTCAAGCTAAGTCTTCTTCCAGGAGTTTGAGCGGGGATTTGTGGGGCAGTGTGTGATTGCTCTTCATTGTGTCCAGACTGCTGCTGAGGTGGAGGATGCTGCTTCACCTCCCCTTTGGAAGTCCATGGCCTTTTAACTCCCACAGGTTTCCACATGTATTGCAACTGGTGGCATTCCTCTTATGGGAACCAGGGAATCAAAGTCTTCTCATGTCAGACTCTAAAATTAATTCAAAAGTTGATTTTCCAGTTTGTTGCAATACTATACAAAGGATTTCGTGACCGATCTGAAAATAGCATCCTGTTTAGTGTGTTTATTTTCCTGGGTCAAGAATCTCTTAAGAGAGAATGGTCTGTTAAATATCATTTCATGGTTTCTAAATTTGCCTGGTCTGACTTATGATTTTTCTTTCTAAATGTTTAAAAGTTGTAGGAGGAAAATGTGAGAATGAATACAAATATTATTGGTCCAGGGTCTGCAGAATTAGCAGTATTCTTAAATACAGTCTTTACATTTTCAAAAAACTTGTTGTCAAATTGTGATTGTCAGATGGTTTAACAGTCTTTCTTTCCAAAAGGATGTTTGGGGTATTTTCACTTAGAAACCATTAGTGGAAAAGTTGAAAGGAATTCATGAAGTGCTTTTGCTGCAAATATTTCTACTTGTCTATATTACACTTTTACATGAAAATAGAGTTGATTTTTCCCAGTACCAGTTCTGTAAACAGGAATTGGTTTCCAGTTAACTGTGGATGTTCTCTTGCCCACCCTGGCTGTGCCACCCAGCTGGCAAAGCTCACTGTCACAGGCTGGGGCAGGGACACTGAAAAGCACCTGAACTGGAGCAGAGATGATGCAGTACAAGGGTCTCTCCCACCACCATCTGCTCTTCCCCCTTCTCCACGTGGTCCTTTCTGCCTTTTCCGCTTCCCTTCTTCCTTCTCCCCTTCCCTTTGGACTTTCTGATCCCCATGGAGCAGACACTGCTGGGGTTCAGAGGGAGGTGACACCAGGGTTTGGGTTGCACTTCCATGTGCACAGGAAACACAAAATTAGTTGTTTTTATGTGTCTGATGAAGCTCAGGGAATGATAGTGGCAATTTACAGAGCTTTATGGTGGTGCAATCAGCAGCAAAGAGTGGCAACATCAGCCATGTTAGAGTCAAATAAATCAATTCCTGCTTTCCCAGTGTCATCACTCATTTGTAAAGATGCCTGTCTCTATTTTAAGGCGTAAGAGTTTCCATCAGTCTTACAGTGCTCCAGAGTCAGGAGGGAGAGTGTGTGTGCATATTTGTGTGTGTCAGAAGGGGGGAGCAAGAACTCTGTGCAGCAGAGGAAAGCAAGGAAAGAAATTAATGAGGAGACACATTTTTGCTTTGTGCAAAAGCAAGACAAAGAAGTGTAGGTTTCTGTGCATGCATATATCTAAAAAGTGTGATATTGGAGAGAGATTCATCTCACTGAGTATTTTCAGGTGTGGTAGCTGCCAGTTGGAAAGCAGCTGAGGTTACAGTGCTTGAGGAGAGGAGAGGCTTTGTTGTTACTGGGACTCTTAAGTATTACCAAGCAAAACAAAAAGATACATACTCTGGAGCATGCTGCTGTAATCAATCTACAAAAGCAGTAGTAGCATGTTGTAATACAGCTGTTGCTGTTTATGTGTACATGCTAATGGTGAGCTTGCTAGAATCCAGTGAAAATACAGGCAGGCTCTGGTTTTTTATTGGAAATACCATTAAATATTGATGTAATGACTCTTAAATGTAAAGCAAAACGGTAGCATCATATGAAGTAAGATCAATGCTTATATTAATTACACTTCTTCAGATACTAGCAAAGCCTGTTGTTCTTTCTATGCTTGCAAGCAGCAGTTGAAGAGGAGGCTCCCACCAGATCTTTGTGCCATCCACCCTTAGGGAGGAAGAGGAGGAATGTAGTATTATAAGGTGGTCAGGATGCATTTCCAGAAGCCAGAAGGAAGGTTAAAGGGAAAATGCAGCTCCACACCAAGCAATATGTTCCCCCTGTTAATGGCTGGGTCAATAAGGAGAGTTTTAAGCAGACATTTGCATATGACTATATACACACTGCATTTTCAGTGTGCAGTGGCTTTAGCTGACTTACCAATAGGTCAGATTTCATTATTTTGCAATATGTTTATTAACAATGTAACCTTTTATGTTCTTGAAAGGCAGAAAATACTGTTTTGGAGAATTTTTCCAATGGAGAATACTCTCTTGAGAGTTTTTTCCCTATCCCTTTAACATACTTTTTTCCTGATGGTAGAGCTGAAAAATTGCTGTTAAAGTAATTTTTCATATGTTGTTTGTGTGAACTTGCATCACTTTGTCCTTCAGTCAAAATAAGTAGCTTTGCCAAGCAAAGACAGTTCTTGTAAAGAGTCTTTACCCATGAGAAAATACAAGGCTGCTGTGCACAGGATTTCCAAAGTAAATGGCATCTCTCCAGCTAACTCAACTAGGCTGAACTATCTTAAACTTAATTAGTTTTCTCCATCCTGATCTTTCATATTTAGTCTTTGATTAACAAACTTTTGAAACCTTTCAGGCTCATCTGTACCAATATTTCTATTTACAAAGTCCTCAAAACTGTTTGGAAATGCAAATTTCCACTTTTGTTATGGTGCTGTTGATGTTACCATAGTCAGAGACTGCTACTCCTCGCTCATCTCAGTGTTAGACTAAAGTGCAAACAGGTAAGAGAAAATTAACAAAGCAGAAAGCAGGAGTCATTATCTTAAGAAAGAAATAGAATTTAGAAGACTGGCTCAGTCTTAAGAAAATTTCCAAATTCAAGCTGCTGTGACCAGGCAAGTGCTCTGCTTTTCTTCTTGATGTCCTCAAATGGCTCGAGGGCCTTTGTGCATCTTGGGAGGGTGACTTGGGTCCAGCATTTATTTGATCTAATGGATAGTTCAGTGGCAGTTAACATTTCTGCACTTTGTGGCAGAGTGTAGGAGGTTTGTCGATTTAACCTCCATCATTAGTTCCTCCCAGCAGAGTTTCCTGTGCTTAAATAGTGTGCTTTGTGAGACTGAGAGAATGCTGCTCTGGGCTTCAGGGTGTTTGCCAGCATGGGGATGGGTTTCGTGGCAGTGACACCAGTGCTTTCCCTGAATGATTTCACCTAAATTAGTCCACGATCTCTGTTAGACAACCAGAACACACTTTTGCATTTTATTTACTCGTGGTTGGGCACTTCACGTTTTCCAGGCTGTGCTTGTCCTGTGCTGCTGCCCCTTGTCCCTGTGGCTGAAGGGGCTGTCACCAGGTCCTGAGACCCAGAGCCTGCCCTCTGCCTCTGCATTTCTGACATCTTCATGCACCTCTTACAGTCTAAGCAGGATGATTCCTGTTATGCTGACAGAACCTTCCAGTGTGCCACAAACAGCCCTGGGAGCTGGGGTGGCAGGGATGGGGCAGGCAGCCCCAGAAGGTTCTCTTGCCCCTTAAGATGTGTTTATGTCAGGAATCTCATGAAAACACTTCATTTAACATTCATCTTCTTGCTGTTCATTTTAGGATCAGGATCCAGGCTGTCAATGAAATTGGAGCTGGACCTTTTAGCCACTTTATTAAAGCAAAAACCAGGCCATTGCCACCCTTACCTCCACGGCTGGAGTGTGCTGCAGCAGGGCCTCAGAGCCTGAAGCTGAAGTGGGGAGACAGCAGCTCCAAGCTCCACTCTGCTGATGACATGGTCTACATCTTGCAGATAGAGGACAGAAATAAAAGGTAAGAGAGATGAATCTTTTCCTTGTGTGCTAATGAAAAAGAATTCTGGTTCATCATAACAACGTTATGAGTGAAAGAAAAATTCTGTTTTCCTGATTGCTTTGTGCCTACCAGTATGTACAAAATACTGTTTTAATAGGCATCCTGTGCCTGTAGTCTGAGCAGTTATGCAGTAAAGCTGTGAGTGATAAAGAATCATGGAATCATTAAGGTTGGAAAAAACCTCTAAATTGTTGGGTCCAACCGTTGACCTAACACTGGCAGGTCTAACAGAAATCAATCCTGTACTGCTGACATTTCAGCAAAACCCTTGCCTCTCTGCCAGTAAATTTAAAATCAAGTCTCAGGGCCACAGTGCTTTACCTTTTGGGATATATGAAATAAAGATACTGCTTTACTACTGTAAAGATACACCCAGCTTGCTGTGTGTATTCATAAAGTCAAGGGTTACAAATCAGATGTCTAGGTAAGGTAAAACTGAGAACAATGTTTTTTGGGCAAGCTGGTGATCTTGATTTTATAGCTGTAATGTTTTACAGCATTAGAAAATACAAGCTTGGCATCAGCTTGGTAGCTCCACAATAATTTTGAAATAAGACGTGCAAGAAACAAATATCTGTGTTTAAATTAAAGAGTCAGTACTAAGCAAAAACTTGTCTTCCCATGTGAGCTTTGTATGGGAAGATTTGCTAATGTAGATCCAAAGTTGTGATGAGATATGTTCAATTAAAAAAGGGAAGGAAAGAAAGACAATATGCAGTAATGCCTAACAGGCTGAGCTCTTCAATGAATAAATATCATAGATGGTTCATAATTTACTAAGAAACACTCTCAACTACTTCAATTAGCTAAAATAAGTGACTTATCGAGTAGATAATCCTTTGAGACCTTCAGCACAGATCATAATTTGATGTAAATTAGCGCAATTCCTTTAATTTAAATAGAGCTGTGCTGAGTTTATGCCAGCTGAAGATCTGGCCCAAAAGCTCTAATTTTAAGTAATAAACCCACCATGAATAATGCCTTAATACCTCCCAGTATCTCAACTGTACTGATGCAGAGAGGGTACACTGTATTAATCCTGAGAGGTGTCCAATGAATATAAATACCCATTTGAAAGTCTGACTGCTGCAAACAGTTCCCTCAGAGTGCAGTGATGCTTGGCAGGAGCCCATCACCTGCAGCACCCTGGGATTCAGTCAGCTCTAAAGACACATCCAGCAAGCTGCTTTGCTTTGCTTTCATGTAGCACTGCAGGTAGGATGGTGAAGAGCTGTAAATTGTTTTTAACCTGTCTTTATACCTGGGAAAATAGGAAGTTGCCTTGTAAGAATAAAATGTTACCTCGCAGCAGGCAAGGGAGGGATTTTTCTCCCTTGCTTTGGCACACAGCTTCAGCTTGATCCTTTGCTTTTGCACAAGCTTTTCCCACTGCAAATGGTCTCTTATGAGCTTTTAATTGGGAGCCATTTGGACTTGATACTCTGCTGGATCTTCTTAGCTGTGAATTTGACTTAAGAGTCCACATGAGCTCCCAGAGATGCAGAGAATCTGCTCCTCTACATTGTGCTGTCTCCTCCTGCCTGAACTGAGCCATTCCATGAAAAGGCTCCCTTTGGTGTTTGGTTTGGAGCAATTAGCCCAGATAATTCCTGAAATGAGCCAGGGCTGGGCCATGGGCATGGCAGAGGAGTGGGATGGATGTACTGTTGTATTTGAAAGCAGCTGGAGCTGGCAGGTCCTGGCCATAAGATCTGTGTATTTGTTCCCTGTCTGGCAGTCTCTTTTTGCTTTCCATTGTGTGCATTGATCACAGTGAGAGATGCCCCT
>NW_005054309.1:7460458-7460954 GCF_000277835.1 Geospiza fortis | reverse complement strand
CCTGCTGGGCAGGGAAGGGAAGGCAGGGACAGCCCAAGCAGGAGCTGGTAGGGGCAGCAGGTGCTCACAGAGGTAGGAGTCCTGTCTGAGATCACTCCCATTAAACAAACCCTGCTGGGACTGAGGGGTTGCTCACCCCTCTGGGTGCTTGTGGAAAATGCTGGAGTACAGCTCTTTGAGCATCACTGGCCTCTCCAATTGCACAGTAAACTGTGCACATGTGAGGGAGCAGTTAAATGGGATATTTTAGCTGGAAGGGACCTGCAGTCATACAGTGTGAGTGCCTGGCCAGTTCAGTGCTGGCCAAGTTAAAGGGTGTTGTTAAGGGCATTGTCCAACAGAGTCATTGCCTCTGACTCACTGACAGGCCTGCGACTGACCAGCCCTCTAGGAAGCCAATCTCTAGTGAAAAAATGACGCAGAATAAATGATCTAGAAGGATGTTCTGGTGTATTTCATGGTTTGAAAGAGTTGTAGGAAGGTGCCATGGTGTCCT
>NW_005054309.1:7426279-7460433 GCF_000277835.1 Geospiza fortis | reverse complement strand
TGTTTTAAAACATGAATAACTGAGAAGTGACCTCTGTCATATGCCTGGTCTTTCAGAGAACATTGTTACTGTATTCCCTGAGACACCTGAAATTACTGATAACAGCTTTATATTGAGATCCCTCAGTTCAGTGTTATGATTGTCCCTTCTTTGGTTTAAAATGGAAGTTACCTTTAAAATGCTGTTGAAGCATTTTCACAAGCAGAAATATAAAAATGAGCGAGTTCTTTTAAGGAAAGGAAATAATCAGTAAGTCCCATCCTGACCCAAAAGCTTTAATGGCCTTTTGGTAAAGACTCAGCTCTGGCTTTATGTAATGACAGCCAGTGCTCTCCAGTGTGTCCTGGTCATTAAGGAGTGTTTTCAACTTTTCTTTTCTGTAATGAGGTGTAACAGGCCAGTTGTTGGAGACCAAATGTTTCATTGATTGCGAGACCTGTGAAGCAAAATACTTGGAAATCTTGTGGCACTGATTAGTGTAAGGGCTTGAGGAGGTGTGCACATCAGAGATGTACCTGCGTTAGCTCCCATTAGCTCTTCGGGGTGTGACATTTAGGAAGATGAAATTAGCATCACTTGTCCTTTCAGTTATGGGTAGCACTGAGTGGAAATGAAGAAAAATCTGTTTCTGGAAAGCTCAGTACATAGAAACGTTAGTTGAGAGTAAGTGACCTTTATGTAAGGAGGACTATGAAATTCCTTTCTTTCTTAAATAAACTATCAGTTGTGACTTCATTTTCTAATTCTGGTAATGTCAAGAAATTTATGTTAATCAAATTGCACTACTATGGATTTTTTCCTCTGTGGAACAAGTGAACTTAATTAATGTTTTTTATTTTCTTCCTGCTGTACTGTAATTAATCTTTAGCTGTTCCCACAACTAATTGCACCTCTTAGTGTCTTAAAATGCTGACAATATCCAGTCTGAAAGGGAGAATTAACAAGTAAATTAAGAGTAGGTCATTTATCAGTTGCTTGTGTTCATTTTAGATGACTGTATGTTGCAGCTGAGGTAAATTGTGTGATTTTTGTGTGTTTGAGAGCAGCTGGAGAATCACGATCAATATATACACATGTAATTACATTTTAAGGGAGGGCCATTGGTAAGACTGACTAAGAAACATCCTCAACATATTCTTTAAAAACATAATGTAAGGATCACTGACAATTGCCCCACACTTCTGTTATCTTCAATTGGTGGTAGCAGGGAGTGGTTGAATATATGAGCCTCAACCCGGGTGTTTGCTCTGCCTTAGCTTGAAGGTAGAATAGAAACACAGAGGGATGAGTTGCTGAATGTGCTGCCCTTGCCTGATGACTTTTGCATAATCATCCCCTGGTTACTGCAAGTTTCAAGCAGTCTAATTAAAAAATTGTTTACACTCCTGATTTGATCAAGACAATTTACACCCATTTTAACAGCAACTTCTGTTATGTATCAGTCCTACTGGCTTGTGAAATTCTATTAAAATACAAAATCAGATAAGTTAACGTATCCTTGCAAAAACCTGCAGGAAAAAATAATTTTCATATTGGGTAAAACAGTGATAAAAGGAAATTAGGCATGAGCAGCAAGACAGATGGCATGCTACAGTTTGCATTGCAAGCCTGGCTAGATAGAAAGTTAATGTTCAGGATAGTTTTCAAGCTAACCTCTGTTCATATTGCTGCATTTTGTAGGTGAGTATTGCTATTAAAAATAGTGATATTTATATTAGCAGCATTTTGATCAGATACCTGGGGCTTTGCAAATGAAAAAGCAGAAGGAGAACTGTTCCCAAGTGTGAGAGAGTAACTTTTTAATGCATTTCATCTTTCTTCCCGGAAGCAGGAGTAAACCAACGTTTGTAGTAGGTGTGAGTTAACTGTATGTGTGTCATTATTTGGAGCAAAGTGAAGTCTCAAAAAAACCACCTTAAATGTGTGAGATGAGGTGTTTCAGCTGTGAGGAAGCTGGCAAGACACAGAATAAGATGCTGCTCCATATGTATATTCAAAAAATCCCTGCTTTGGTAAGAAATAAAATTTTCTCCTTTATTTTGATCTGTGCACATCTGCAGGTACTTCAGACTTGATGGGTAACTGAATATTCCAGACAGCAGATCATAAATAAGAGCAGCATCTAGACCCAAGATTGTCACTGTAATAAAAAGCATTTTCTGCACATCTGTAACAATCCTATAAGAAAAATAACACCTTGATTAGAGTAATGACTCTCATATTTAATCTCTAAAGTGTAAAGGAGGCTCAGCTTAGTGCAGCAGGATCACATTGGCCAGTTTTCCAAGGGCACATTTTTGGGTTCCAGCTTCACTTTGCTGATGTTGGTGAAGCAGAGGCTGAGCTTGGCTCCCTTCTCCAGCTCTGCCCAGGTTCCTGGGGCTGTCACAGCAGCAGCTTGGACACCAGGTGCTCAGTGAGCATCATTTGAGGGCCCATAAACTCTGTTAAAACTCTGGGAAAGTGACTCTAATGCTGCACAGGGAAGATAAACACATGTAGGGCTGTAAGAATATTGGTTTGCTGCTCTGAACTCTGTTCTCTTTTGGTTTTAGCTTTCAGTTCACCCTTATTTATTATTGTTGGTTATTGACAAGGTGTTGTAGCTGCCTCATCATCTACTTCTTCCTGGTTGTGTAATTTCAAGAGGCCATTGGGTGTTGTCCCTGATTTCTCCCACATCTTCCATTCAAATGCTGTTCATTCCCATTTAAGCTGTGCTCAGTATTGCCCTCCCTGGCTGTTCCTTGCCCCCCAGATGTGGCTGCACACAGGAATCCCCAGTCAGGCACTTGGCTGCTCTGTCTTCCATTCCTGTTGAATGTGCCCAGATGCTTCTTGCAAAAAAATCCATTTTTCTTGTTGTGGAGGAGCTTCTGTAGGCTGAAATACTTCAACTCTGAATAATTCCAGACGCCTGACAAGCGACTGTCTGTTGTGAATATGGGTTGCAAACTCAAATTCAGCAGCAGATGAAAGATAATCTAGTAGAAACAGGGTAAAAATCGATTTTTGGCAGCAAGTACCCTTTGTCTAGCCTGCAGATGTGCTAGATAACTCAGGGAAGAAAACCAAACTCTTCCCATCTGTTATCACTTCTCTTCCTGCCTTTATCTGTTCTTCACTTAGTTTTGCTTTTCGAAGTATAGGGAAGGAAATGTTTCCTTCACTGGGCCCTGTTGCTACTATTACTATTCAAAAAAAACAAAAATCAAATTGGTAGTGGTGACCATATATTATAATACAGTTTAAATACATAATATGTATTATAAATAAAACTTTCCAAAAGGAATCTTCCAGAAAACAGATCTTCAGGTCAAAGGGGCCAGTGCATCCCACCTGTTTGGTCCACACCTCATTTTAGGACTGGAAGACAGAGTTGGGAGAGGTTGTGGGAGCACAAAACTCCTTTGGAGAACTCTTGTTTTATGTTTAATTTCCCTCAGCACCTGCCTGCAGAAGGAGATCCCAAAGAAAGGCTTGGAAAAGTGCCCCAAAGCTGAAAAGGTTGGGCCACCCTGGAACTGGTTATAGGAACAGTGATGGATGTGGGGATGAGAGATGCTCCAGATAGGAAACTTTTCCCTTTGCGCTGAATGTTTTAAAATAAAGCAGAAATGAAAAAAATCATTGTGTTACTTCTGCATCTCTGAGTGAGATGGTTTTGGTTTGAAGCTTTGCTTTCCTTGTTGCCACCTGCAGTACAGGGAGCTGCTGGTGGAGAGAGAAAATCACATAAATCAGTGAACGTCTGATAATGTTCTGCAACCAAATTAGAGGAACAGTCTAAGAAAGTAGGTGGGGGCAGTAAAGGTGTAGATAATGTGATGTAGCATTAATAATATTAAAAGAGCTGTTGGTTTGTGAAATTCCTGTAATTTAGTTTCTAATTAGGCAGTTGGCTTTGTGTGCCGCTGTGAAGCCTCAGGTCACCAGGTTGGACTGTGTGTTAATGATGCTGTGTTAATGATTTCTCTCCAGCCAAAATCCTGACATCTGACCACATATTTTGAGGCAATAACAGAATCATTCAAGGCTCTTTCAGCCTTTGTGCCTTCCCCCAAGATTGCCATCTTACTTAGTGCTGTACAGTAGAATTTCTTTCAAATTAAATTCTTCCAAGAGCCAACAGGTTACCAAAATATCAACAAAACCCAAGAGTTTGAAAGGGAACCTGCTGCTCAGAATGTGCTGGGAATTAATGAGCAGAGGTAGAGCAAGTACATTGATATTTTTCTGCTTGACTGGAAGTGACTGAAGTGGAGGAAACAAAATAGCTGCGAGATGCAAAATACTTCCAAGAAGATCTTCACTGGGAATAAAAGGGTATTGATGAAAAACTTAACAGCAGTGGTGTCTCCCTAACAATTGCTGTAGGACACGATGTTCTCTCTCCTCTGCTGCGTGCAGGTAAATGAATAATCTGTGGCTGATGTGAGAATGTCTGGGAAGGGAAAACAGGGATCACTCTGAGATGAGGGAGAGGTAACCTCTGGGGAGTGCCTCCATCCCTAGAGAAAGTTGCTTTCTTTTTGGTCTCTGCTTTTAATTTATTGGAGAGGAGAGGCAACACTGCAGCCTGGAAGATTAGAATAAATCAGGTTTAATTGTGGATGGTGCAAACTTTAAAAAAGAAAATACAGCTGTACTGGGAATGCTGGTAACCACAGAGGCTGAATGTTTTCAAAGGCAGGGTGCCAGTTAAGATATGTAGCCTATTGTCTTTTGAATTCAACTGAGATTTGGAAATGTCTTGTTTTGAAGAAGGTGAGAAGGAGATGGAGCACAGGGAAGGTTTCCATACACAGATTAAGTCAACATTTCAATGCATAAGAGATTAAGTCCTTGCAAACAGGCTCAGAGCTGACTTGTTCTTGAGGCAGTGTATGGAATGAGGCCTGGATGAAGCACAATGAGCAATAACAGCTTGCAAAGAAGGCAGAGGTACATAGAACTTACGTTCAAATGTGCTTTCATAAGTAGGTTTAGATTTTAGAAGTGAAATTGCAGTAATATGAACATGTTACCTTAGTTAAGATAATTTTAATCTGTGCTGCCTCACAGTAGCAATGTGCAGTTACACTGATTGACTCAACTCTGAGTTCCTTGTGGTCCTCCAGCAGAAAGCCCAGGAGAGTGAAAAAAGGCTGCTCTGTACCTATAGCCACCTACATCAATTAACTATAGTATTTTTTAAAATAACAGAAATAATCCTGGAGGATTATGAAATGCCCACTTTACACATGAGGAAAATAGTACCTTTTCAAAAAATCACAAGCATTTTGAAGTTAGTCTTTCATCTTCATTACATGCCTTACATCATGATCTGCATCTTCAAACACAATTACAGAGCATTAGTGTCACAATAAAGCCCAACAGCAACTGAATTTGGCTCTGCCATCAGTGTTTCTTCTTGGAAAATTGAGAGCCCTCTTTCTTCAGAGATGGTCAAATCTCAGAAATTTTAAATGTGCTTCCATTGCAGTCCTGTGGTGCAAACTTCTCTGTAACAGTTCTTGCTTTCCTGGCAGATGTTTTTAGAGACAGAGAAGTAGAAATGAGTGGAGATGGGAACTGGATGGGAGTATTGATATTAACTGAACTGGGAGTATTAGTCCAGTTCCCAAATGACAGAAGGAGCTCAAATGTTTTTCCAGATCAGTTCCTCAGTGTAAGGAAGTGTTAGTGACCTTAGTCATATCCAAAAGGTGCAAATGTCATTTGAGTCATTGGTATTGGTCGTATGAATGACTGTAAATGTGTAAATGTACCTTAGGCCCAACCTTAGGTGAGGGTGTGCTTATCTATTAGCTGGGAAGATAAATTTATCCTCCCTTGCTCGCCTAACTCCACAAATGATTGCAAAGAGGTCATTAGTCTAAAATAGGCACTGGATCTTTTTTGCTCTCTGTTGCCCTTGGACCAGGGTCAGAGCCAAATCTCTACACTCCTGTGAGTAGTGCAGTGCTTTCTGAGCCAGCTGCCTGATTGAGCTGCAAGAAGTGCAGAGGGAGAGTGTCTTGTCTCTTGAGTCTTAATGCTGTCCTGAGTACGTGTTCTTTGCTCATCACCCAGTGAATCACCAGAAACTTTATTCCATGAGCACGGGTTTGTGTCAGTCTTTTGAAATGTGCTGTGGCTGCTTACATGAGCCTCAGAAATGTGGGATAGCAGGGAGTACTTAAACTGGGTAAGCATAAGGTTAGGAAAACCATTCTTTGGAAATTGGCTCTAAATTCTCCTCTTAAAACCGTGTGGGCACAGATCTTTAGTTTCCTATCATGGTGTGGGTCTCACTAAAACTCAGTAAGTCACATTAGTCCTCAGAGTACATTTCCAGCAATTTGAATTACCTGAATATTTCCTTTTATTACAGATGGTTCTTGATCTCTGTTTGTACTTATGTGGATTGCAATCATAACTTAATACAAATTGATTTCTGTCCCTGAGAGCTAATGACAGACCCAGTTTCTTTGAAATGCTCAAATTGGTTGTACTCTGCATCTCATGCAAAGCCAAAGGATAAAGCTAGCACCTAGATAGGGAGGTCAAAGGAGCATATCTCTTGGCTCCCTGGTGATTTAAAACCTTCTGAAATGGTTAAGATACTTGAATTAGAGTGCTAAATAATAAAAAGAATTGTATGTAATCCTACACAGCACATTTTCTGTTCTCCAAGGCCAGGACTATTGCATGCAGGATGTTCCCTGGTGGAGGCTGAGTGGATGGAGGCACAGTCTGGGTGCTTCCTCTTTATTTGCTTTCATCCCCACTGTGCTCAGCTCCTGGGGGTCAAGGACTTAGCTAGAAATTGCTGACTGACATATAATTGTTAGTGAAAAGCATTTTTCTGAGCAGAGCAATAGAAAGTAGAAGTCAGATTCTTTTTAGCAACTGTATACTTTTTTTTTAAATGACATTGATTTTTGTTCAGTGTTACACTGTTGGACAAGTTTGTGTGTGCTCTTGTTTAGTCTTGTCAGTGGAAATGTTTTGGAAGGTGACACAGATGACTGCAAGACATGGCCTTTGTGTCTTAATGTGCAGATGAAGTCCAAACCAATTAAAGAGTCAACATATTAATTGTGTTTCCATCATGCTTGTAAACCAGCAGCCCACATGGTGTATTGCAGCAGGACACAGGCTTTTTCCATTTTGATTCCATGGTGGTAGGGAACCCACTGACAGATGTTCTTCCTGATAATTCATGCAATCATTTTTCAAGGTAGTAGTAGTAGTAGTTTCAAAAGGGACAATGAACTTCTGCTTTCCCTGACCTCCTCCTCATCTTCAGTGTGTTATTAATGGGACATTTTTATGTGTGTGTTTAACAGCCCTGCAGGGCATGTGGTGCCACTTTTCACAGGGTGGATACTTGGAGCTGGTAAGTGCAATAACCAGAGATGTCAGTGCCACTCCAGTGTAACTACATACTCTCATTTTTATTGTTTCAGGTTTATCCCAATTTATAGGGGACCAAGTCACACGTACAAGATACAGAGGCTGACAGAATCCACCTGCTACTCGTTCAGAATACAGGCAGTCAATGATGCTGGGGAGGGACCTTTCTCAGAAATCTGTACCTTCTGCACAACTAAGTCACTCCCACCTGCAATCAAAGGTATGTAGTATGGTTTTTTAATGTGTAAGTAACTTGTAACTATGTTATTGGTAAGTATGAGGGGAGATTGTAAGGGTTACCATAAGTATGTGATAACACTTGTGAGGAACCAGTTTGTGCTGACTGTAGGTTTCTCTTGAGTTGTGAAGTTACTTAATGGTGGGAAGCTATGTTACCACCCAAAAAAATCACACAAGCAACATAAAGGTTATGTCACTGTTGTAATAAAAAACTGTTCAAATGCTGCTGCTATCAATAATGTTTACCAGGGGGTTGCCCTGGATTACCACAGCATTTATACAAGGGATCTAACAGCTGTAGTGTGTGTGTGTGTGTACCTACCAACTTAAGCTTTAGTAAAGTTTAGGTTTTTTGTTGTGTATTTGGTGTCCAGTGTAGACCTTCAGGGTTTATTTTTCATTTAATGTATAAAATTAATTATGATATTTCACATATAGAGCATTAGACTTAGAATTCAGCATGTGTTCCACTAGGAGAACTAAAGGCCTAATTAAATGAAGTTTTATAATGAAATGTCTTTTACTATGTGTAAATTTTGTCCTAAGTAATTATGCTCCTGAGGAGGAGGAGGAAGGAAGGAAGAAAGGAGCAAAAGTAAAACCCACAGTGAAAAATATTTCATTATAAAACTTCATGTAATTAGGCCTTTTGTTCTAGGCCTAATTAGTCCTTCTTTGGCCTGTTACAAGGGCAGTGGGTTTGCTCTATGGGTTGTTGGATCAGCTGAGCTGGAATCAAATGCACTTTTTCTCCTGGGTGCTGAAGGCTTCCCTGTCAAGCCCAGTGATTTTCTGAGAGAAATGTGAACTGTCAGTTTGTCAGAGAGGTTTTGTTTGGTTCTTTGTATTTAAAATCCAACTTTGGTGATTTCGATACCTTTTGTAAGAAAATATTTAGAGAGGGGAGAACACTGCTGGGGGTGCCTTTCCCTGCTAAGTCAGTCACCCCCAGGGAGAAAACACTGTCCAGAAAAAAACCCCTGTGTGTTTGAGGGTGAGGATACTTGGCCAGGGGTGGTTTATCCTGATGCACACCTTCACACAGGTGTGAGATGTGCTGCCCAGCCGAGGGAAGGGAGCTCGTGTGGCATGACCCAGGATGCCACTGTAGTCACGCTTGAATTTTGTTGGCTGAAAATCCCTTTTGTTCAGTTCACCTCACCTAGGTGTTTGTTTTGAACTCCCAGTCTGTCTGTTGAGTTCCTGTTAAGTGTGACTCATCCCCTGGGCTGAGTTTCAAGCTGAGAATCAATGGTGCAAATACCAGGCCGTGTGTGGGCTGGGACCTCAGGTACCTGACAGAGCACTGGGTGTGACAGAGAAAAGGGCATGACAAAGCTGTGCTGGTGAGCGCTGCTTTGTGGAGGTGATGCCATGGGGAGGACTGGTCTGATGCCAAATGACAGTGTTGATTCCCTTCTGTGCTCAGAGAAATACAAAGGAATTTATGTGATAAACTTAATTTGGCTTTTTATCTAGCAGAAGAAAGTGTGTGTTCTCCTATAAAGTCTCCTAATTACTCTCTTGGTGATGCCATCCCTAGAATAGCTTTGTTGTTAATGGCAGTGTTTTTAAGTGTCAGACAAAAATCTTCATGTATTGAAGTGAGGGATGGAAGGAGAAGGAAAAATAATTGAGATTGTTGTCAGCTAAGATAAAGGCGTTTATTAACAGTCTCTCAACACTAGCAGATGTGCAGAGAGAAGTAAATGGATATTGATTACATTTGGGCCTTCATGATTCAAGTGTTCCTCTTGGGAAGTAACAGATCAGTCTAAAATTTGTGTAATGTATGCAGCAGCATTTGTTTCTTTGGTAGACCCTCCTGTTGTCTGTTTTTGTGGGGTTGGAGATCTGGATTGCCTTTAACAAGCTCATGTCCTTGCACGTGCACGTGTTAACCACCTGATACAAATGCTCAGCACTTGTTTCTCCCAGTTTTTTGGTTTTTGTTTTTTTTTTTGGTAATGTGCTTGCTGGCTCTGCCTGATCAAGAGGTTGAACCCTGGATGGTGTTGCAGTTTTCTTCATGCCTTCCAGTGGCAGATGCTTTGTTGTATATAAAAATGTGCTGCCCCTGTCTGTGCTCTGCTAGACTGAGATGTGAGCTTGCCCTGGGTCAAGGCACAGCATCCTTTGGCTTTCAGCTGCTGAGAGAGCCTCTGCCAAGGACAGCAGCCTTGTAACAGCTGACAAATTGAATTTCTCTGGAGTTCTAGTGAGAGCACTAGTCTTAAGTCTGACTAGAAATAGCAGCTCTGATCAAGTGGGTGTCAGGCTCAGATTTATATTCAAGTCGAAGTCTTGAAAATTATGTGTGTCCTTTTGCTTCCCAGGCAAATCTAATATCATCATATTTCATCTCTAATATAGAAGATTCTTTAGCTTCTCTTCTCACATTCCTTCTCCTGTTTTTCCTGAATGAAATATTTGATATTATTCCTCTCTTTCAACGGCATGTAGCATGGGAGGGATGCACAGGCATCTCCACTGGCACAGGTGTTTGCTCAGAGCTTCACAGAATTGCTGCTTTTATGAATGCCTGTGTAGTTTGTGCATTGGCCTCTGCTTTGAAAAGATCAGTGCACAGCACCACAATTAAGTTTTTAAAGTTTTCTCTAAATCCATTCCTCCTTTGTAGCAGCTCGAAGAGCTGATTGGTAAGAGGTGCTCTAGCCTTTTTAAAATGTTCTGGTATATATTACAGTGCTCATAAAATAAGATTTTGGTGCAGTCTTTATATTAAACATTAACACATTTCCTTTTATTGTAGCCCCTCGAGTGACACAGCTGGGAGGAAACTCCTGTGAAGTTACCTGGGAAATGGTCCCACCCATGAAGGGAGATCCTGTTGGTTATGTTCTGCAGGTACTCGTTGGAAGAGACTCTGAATACAAGCAGGTAGGGAAATGGTCTGGATTTAATATTGTTAAATTGATGGCATAATGGAAATGGTTTTGAAAATCCCCTGTGCTGCTTCTTTGTACTGTATTGAATTACACCCTATGGTGATGTGTCAGGTGCACTTTGGTAAAGGCTGAGTCAAAATTAAGAGCTGTAATGGGCTGTTTTCTCCCCTAAGGGAGTATATAGAACATCATTATTTTATTGGAGTAATTTGTGTTCTTTCTGTGTTTAATCACTATTTTTAACTGTACTAACCTTTAAAAAGTTACAATTCTGACCACCCATGCTTGCTTCTGAGCTGGCTGCTCTTAACCATTATGTGGAGATGAGATGAAGTCAGAAGATGACTCTTTCTAAGCCAGTTCCAAGACTGTCCATCAAGGTTTTCAGTCAAGTACACATTAAGTGGTTTGTTCATCTGTCTCATTCCTGTCTGAGGTTAACGTGTAACTGCTGTGTATCCTTTCTGTCACTGTGGAGATAAAGGTAGTGAAGTACAGCTGATCCTTCTTTCCTTTGTCTGTCTGGATTAGACATCACAAGTGGATACTTCCCCAGAGCCCCTGAAACAGAACAGCTCATTCACAGTTAGATCTTTTATTTCATCTATCACACCTCTGGCTGTGTGATTTGCAGTGCACTTCATCTGTGTGCTCTCCTTTTCCTGTGCTTCCTTTCGTTGTCATGCAGATTCCAAATAAATCCAAATTAGGGAAATGAGATATACTATGCTAATTAGACTCTTATGCTGTGCTAATTAAACTCTTAAAAATACGTATAAGTTAGTGCTTTCTTTGCAACTGTGTCTTTGTTCCTCCTCAGGCTGTTTTTGAGTGCTGCTGTGAACTAATGAATTATCAAAAACAACACAAAAAACATGCAGGACAATTCATGGGGGCGATAAAGATTTAGAAAAGTAATGATTGTTTTTGTCAGGAAACCTTTCTGGTGCTGGTGTAGGTAATGAAACCCCTGTGTACTCTGTTGGCCTCATAAGGTCAGTGGCAAGTGGAAAAGTGGAACCATTTTGCTGTTGCCTGATGTACAGAGAGGCTTTGGTGTGTCACCTGCAGGTACAGCTTCAGTGAATGTAGCCCCAGTGTTTAAAATGTTCTGGAGTCCTTGGGGAGAACTGGGCACAGCTTCATGTTCCTGGCACATAAGTGATGGCTTCGTCTGCACAATCCAGAGCTTGTGGTGTGAAAAAACCAGCAGTGAAGGAAGTAAAAAATACTTTCAGGGTCTTCTTATTTTGAAGGTCTTCATTTTTCATGAGGCACAGCCTGAGGAGGGGTTTTTGTGTGAGTTGTCACCAGTAACTCCCTGGAGGAGGTTCCTGGCTGGGATGCTCCAGGTGACACTGGGACTTAGCTGGCTGATAACCAGACTTCCACTGTTCACCTTCACAGAAATCACCTTTGCCCATCAAGATGTTTTTCCTCCATCAGGACTGTGGGTGGTGTCTCAGCACTGGGTGTCCATGAGCTGCAGTGGCTGCATGCTCAGAGCTCCTGTAATGTGCACAGAAGATAAAATACAGAAACACCTTTCAGTGACTTTCTGGCTAATACATTTCAGCTCTGCTTTGACGTGCCTGTGATCACCTGTTATTATTTAACTGCAAAGTACTGGCACCAATATGTTCATTAATGTTAGTGATATGTTAATTACCTTTGAAGTGCAAGTCTTAAATTAATTTTTAAATATATTTTGTCCCCTGCAAGTGGCAAATATATTTTGCATATGTATCTAAAGGGGTATATTATACTAGAAACATTTTGCAAATTGTTTTGAAGGGTGGCACGAATGAAATACACTCTAGATTTTCAGGCATTCATGGAATGCAGCATCAGCCACTGATACGCTTTTGGGTAAATCTGTCCTTTCTCTCTAGACTGTCACACCTGAGCTGTCTCCCTGCCCTGCACGCCAGTGTTTGCAACCCTCCACAGCCCAAAAGCTGCTGATTTTTCACCATTTGATCTGGCAGAGGTGATATGAAAGTACTCAAAACCTCTTTTTTTCCAGACTGGGACTGTAGCCATCCCTGCCCTCCTCTGGGAGAATATTTTGTAAATATTTCTCTGCTGAGAATTGTCTGAAGAACTGGATTTGCTGGAGCTAAACAGAGAACATTTTAGCTCCCTGGAGAGTGTATTTTAAAAAATGCTAACTACTCCTTTCCTTTTCTCTCACACAGTGTGTTCCTTTTTGTGTATTTGTGTGCTTTATCTTTGCAGATAATTTTTAAAAATCAATGCCATGGGACAGTTCTTTTTAGGAAATCAAATCTTCCTTGTTTATGAATCAGGATGTAAGCCACAGGAGATTCCAGGAATCAGTGGCCTGGATTTGTTTTTCTATTTCTTGCGCTTCTATCCGGCATAGCTCACTCAGTCAGAATTTATCTCCAAAGTTTATTAAATTGTCTCTGTTGTTTGCATAGCTTTAATGTGGATTTAGGGGAGTGGGCTGGAGCAGGAGCTGCAGTTTGGGATAACAGCTGAAATGCCCAGCAGCCTAAGGTTTGGTTTCCCAGTTGAGCAGCTCTGGGGATGGAATCACCCAGGAACCAAATCCTCTTAAGAGGTGACAATGGGAAGTGAGAACTGAACTTTTTAAAGCTTCTTTATCCTTAAATGGTTTGCCACTGAAGCAAAATGTTCTACCTTTGAAATTTCCAAGAATTTGGAGGCAGCAGTGTTTCATCAGCTTCTGCCACGTCTCTTCTGAGAAAAAAACTCCAAATGCTTTCCAAAAGAAGAATCAGTATGGGTAGGATACACTGAGTGTGTGAAAATCCCTTAGCAGTTCTGAGGTCTGCACTGAGAGGTGGGTGCCTGGGAGAGCCCAGTTGGCCTCACCAAGCTCTCACTTTAATTATTGTTTTTATTTGGATGAGATTGTGTAGACACACAGAGACCCCATTCTGAAACACTTTAGTGAACTGATAATTTCTGTAAAGCTCAGTCAGCCAAAAATTTGGTTTCCTTCTTTATTTTCAATAAGGCAAAGGCACTTGTGCTGGTTGTGTGTCAGAATATGACAGAATTACACAGGACCTGTTGGCATTTAGCTTTATAACCCAAACAATTCTCTGATTCTATTTTTTTATCAGTATACAAAATAGCCTTTTATTAACTATTAAAGACATTGACCACTGCATCAGGGTGCAGCAGCCAGGTGAGGTTACCTTGCACTTTCCAGTGTGTTTCTTATAGGGCAATTATGACTGTCATTGTTGTTGTTTGGAAAGGAGGGAGATAAGGTTGGAATTATTTAATGAGATCAGTGAAATTGAGAAATCCTCGCCTGCAGGAATTCTCTGTCTCTCTAGCTCCATCAGTTGGATCAAATACCATAAGAGTCTTCAGCAGCAGTTTATTACTTGTGATGATATTTCCATTGAGAGAGCCAGGCAAAAAGCTCATCACATTTTTATTGTATTCTGAAGTGTCCAAACCAAAAAGCTGTTTCTAGGAACTGAAAGTGATAAATTGGATAGGCGCTTCACTTTGGCTTGTTGGCCACCAAAGCATAATGTGCTACATATAAAATAATATTGCTGCTTCATAGAGTTATATTTGATTTCACGTTTGTTTGGCAGATTTAAAGACCTTATTCATAGTTATAACGGGTTTTTTCTGTTGTATATGTGAAGTCCACTCACAGAGTGTAGCAGTGTTCACAACCAGATGTGTTTGTGCTGGGGGCATCCTGCCAGAGCTCTGGGGTGCTGCTGCAGCCCCTGGCAGAGGGTACAGAGGCTGCTCTCAGGAGTGGGTGACAATTTAATAATTGTTTGCCTGTTATTGATAGGTAGGTCCACTGAGGTAAATGTCAGACCACTGAAAGCAGGACAACTTCCATAACCATCTTAGTGCTACTGCAGGAAGTGCTTTGTTTTTATAATTGGTGAATATTAGTTCACATAATCTATCTACTTTCAACAATTTTTCAAACTTCCCTTACAGATAACACTCTTCTCTCACTTGGCTGTCTGGCTTTGTTCGGAGAAGTGCTGTTGAATAGCTGGCTTGAGTGAACTTGGCCATCTGTACTTGTTAGACTGTAATGAAGATATAGGTCTTTCATTTAGCCAAGCCTGGCCTCCAGTTACACTGGTATTCACCACCCTGACAGTACAAAACAAGTAAAAAACCCAAGTTTTTTTTGTTTTTTTGTTTTTTTTTTTTTTTACTGGACAGGATTTTTTTCTGTGCAAAGACAGGTTGTATATATGGAATTGCTAGTGTCTCTTAAATGTAATTTATGAAGTTTAGATTGTAAATTTTTTAAATTAAATGTCATTATTTGGATTTTTTATTTTGGTTCAGAAGTGGTCATATTGGTTGCAAAGGTTTGTTTGTGGCAAAGGCATGTAGAGCTTTTCTGGCTATATGTTTTGAAATGAAATTATTAATTACAGCAGCACCAGAAAGCAAATCTTGCTGACAGTTATCCAGTGAGGCCTTGGAGTTGCCCTGACTCAGAATCTAAAGAAATGGGAGTTAGGTGGAAGAATCCTGACAGTCTTGTGGGACAACAGAGTTGCCCACACCAGGTGGGTATTAGAAATGGAATTGCCATTGGAGAGCAGCGTGGCAGAGGTGTTCTTGGGATGGAGGCTGCTGTGCAAACAGGTATTTCAACCCTCACTTCTGTGGCCTGCCACAGCACTTTCAGTTTTGTTTTCCCTGCAATTACTGTAACCCAGTGACTCACTCCTCATTGGCATTGGGAAGACAAAGACAAGAGGAAAGGCAGCTGTGCGTGGCTGTGGCCAGTCACAGGGGTTTGTGGGATGAATTTCTTGTAGTCCTGTCACTTGACCTGGAGGGAACTTCCTGCAAATGCTGAGCAATACTGGAGCAAGGCAACGTTTATTTAAATGCTGTTTCTTGATCTGTGCCTCGGGTCCAAGAAACACAAGCCAGTTAGAGGACTTGTGCTTAGTCTGGAAACCCAGACTTGCCATCATTCAAACTGCATTTGGAAAAGCTGTGAAAGCTGTAAAGGAAAGGGGACAAATGAAAGAAGCACCTTAATCTTTTTGTCACAGACCTTCTCAAAAAATCAGAAACTGACTGTTTAACCAAGGGATGAGTCTCAGGGGCCAGCAGGGCAGGAAAGCTGGGAAGCTGAGCTCTTTAAGTGGTCTTTAGCTGAGCAGGTTTCTTCTCTTTCCTCCTCATTTCTAACTCCAGAGTAATGCACAGGAAATCCTCTATGGGCTTGGGACTAGTTTCCCATTTGCTCCCCTTTTCTAAGATGAGTTCTTGCCTCTGGGAGGGCAGAGATGCTCTCAGCCTTCTGCTCCCACAGCCAAGAGAAGGGAAATGCTAAATGAGCAGAGGAAGAAGCATCTGAAGTTCAGGATGTTTTCCCAGCAGCCACAGGCACTCTGAGACACTTTTTTTATTTCATAAAATACCAGTCTCAACAACCCTCCATTAAATAAATTATTTGTTTTCAGAGTTTGTGAATATTTCCAGTGGGGTTTTTTTCCATTTAAGTTACAAAATTGTCTCAGATACTCAGTTTTTTCTCTCCTTTCTGATACTGTGACTTGTGCTCTGAGTCATGTGGTACCTACATTTGATTAACATAAATAGGTGATGGGTTTGGATTAGTAAACAACCAAATATAATGCAATCAAAAGGAATTTTTTCACATCTTAATAATATTTTATTATTTCCACAGTTCTGAAAGTGCAATTTCTGGCAAAATTGCTGTTTCTTGAGAGAAATGTGAGGGGAAAATACATTAAAATTACATTTGTAAGCGATTTTACAACTACACATTGAATGACTTCCAATAACTTGGTTTGCAGGTTTTCTTCCTTTTGGGGCCAGACAGGGTGATTATGTCCCAGACATGTTTTAGGCATCCAGTCACACTTTCAGAGTGCAGAAATACGTTTGTAGCTTTTATCACGCCCACAGAAGATTAGTGTGTGCTATCATTCCTGCGCTGAGTGATGTGTTTGTTGTCTGTCCTGTGTGCACTGTGCTGAGACTTGTTCCGAAGTCCTCCACCTGCCTCTGTTTTTCTGAAATCTGTGTTGACCCAGCGAGTTCCTTCCTTTGAGAAGTGATTCCTTAGAGACTTGATGCCTGGAGAGGTACCTAGAGCAGGGGCTGGACAGAGTTAGAGAATAAAGTAGATATTTATTAAAGGCCTTCAGCAGATACACCTTGGGCAGTGCAAAAGTCCCATGGAGGCTACACCCAAGATGGACAATGGTCGTGAGTTTCTCAGACAGATGTAAGCTTGTGCTGTTTGCATATCAGGGGTTAATTGTCCAATTGCACCTTCAGGTAATGAAGTCACATTCCCCCCAGCTTACTCCCCCAAAATTCATTTTTGTTTATATTCTATTATATATATATTTGGGGTTTTATTTATATTATTACATTTATATTTTATTATCATTATATTATATTATTCTATATTTAATTATTATCATATTATATTGGTTTATATTCATTTATATTTGTTTATGTTATATGATATTGGTATGCTATTATATTGATATATTGGTTTATATTGGTTTATATTAGTTTATATTATATTAGCTTATCTTATATTGTATTATGTTATATTATTTTATATTAGTTTATAATATATTAGTTTATATATATTTGGGGTTTTATTTATATTATTTAATTTATATTTATATTATAATATTAGTTTATATTAGTTTATATTATATTTATATTGTATTTGTTTATATTATATATTATATTCATTTTTCGGGGCCTGAGGCTGCCATGACAACCTTGGTTCTCAGGCCTGGAAGGATTGTTTTGTCTGCCCAGACTGTGGGGAGAGCTTACTAACACTCTATATGAAGTTCAGAGTTATTCACTAATGCAGGAATCACATTCACTAGTACAGGATCTGAAAAACATAAAAGCTGAAATCGTAAGGCCTCAGCCTGAGGCCTCATCCTGAGGCCTTCATGGCGAGCTCCTCGCGCGCCCTCGCGTCGCCGCGCTGTTTGAGGTTGTGTCTGACCGCGCTGCCTGGTTTGTTTTCAAGGTGTACAAGGGAGAAGAAACCACATTCCACATCTCAGGCCTTCAGGTGAACACAGACTATCGGTTCCGCGTGTGCGCCTGCCGCCGCTGCCTGGAGCCCTGGCAGGAGCTGAGCGGCCCCTTCAGCCCCTCGGCGGCGTTCGCGCTGCAGCGCGGCGCCCTGGAGCTGCCGGGCGGGCCGGGCGCGGAGGCCAAGGCCAAGGCCGCCGTGCCCACGGACGAGCAGTTCGCTGCCCTCATCGTGCTCGGCTTCGCCAGCCTCTCCATCATCTTCGCCTGTATATTACAGTACTTCTTTATGAAGTAGGCAATCCAACCGGAGTTTAAAGTACAGATTTAACTAATGCTACGCATTATAATCCACACATTTATTCAGATATTCCTCCTTTTGTTTTCCTCCTTTTTTTTTTTGTTTTGAAATCCTTCGTTCTACTGTGCGTTTTATATACTGCTCTTGTTTTATACAGTTAAAGATAAATCAGTGTTTTGATGCACCTTTTTGAAATTCAGAACTAGGAAGTGGTCAAACTGGAGAAACAAGCAAACCAGATACCAAAAGCAAGATTTGTTTTTCCTTCGCGATTTCAAAATTGTCAACAATTTGCCTTTTCAATGTTGGTTTGGCTTTTTTCACTGAAGTTCATGCAGTCTCTTATTTTATCTTACTATTTAGGAAATTTTAATAATGAGTCACTTTTTTTGTCTCTTTTTTTTCCTTCTAAACAATAGTCACAAGTATGTATAGTGGTAAGACTAGAATACAGTGTTAGTCAAGTACCAGTTTTTCCTTGAACAGTATTAGCAATGTTGCCTACGAATTATTCACTACATTTGCCCCAGTTTTTCAAGGTAAAACCTAAGTTTTTATTTTAACTGTTTAGTGCATTTAAATTGGAACAGCATCCTGCAGTTGAAAAAGGTTTTTAGTTGCCTGTTATTTTTACAGTTACAAACACTATAAACTGCCTGTATAAGATATCAAATAACCAAACTTCGTATAAATTATGAAGCATTATAGATCTTTTTTTTACCATTTTGATTCCTAGCAGTAATTTTAAGTAAGAGGGCATTGTGCAATAGTTAGTTATTCCCATGTTCAGCTATTTAAAAGCTGCTTTAACTTGTCTGTTTGTCACTGTATATAACTATTCCTAATCTAATACTAGATATTATTCTGTTACGTTCAGCCTGATTTATATGATTCGAGCTGGTGACAGCTTACTGCCTCTACTGAATTAGGTGAGATTTACACTCAATGGAAGCAAACTTTACTGTCAGTTGATCTTTTTTATTATTATTAATATTATTGTTATTTTTTGGAGGGGTGTCTATTTTATGGAACTTTTTGGAGGTATCAGAAATCACATCTGTTTGTTTTAAATGCCTTTAGAAGGGTGTCTATGCTGTTCTTACCACGGGGCTGATTGAAATAACTTGGTACCTGGCAAAACTGAGATGAGAGTCCTGCAGAGGAATGGTCCCTGCTCTGGTGGCAGTGTCCCCCTCCTGCCTGCCCCTTCCCAGACACATTTTAATCCATCGAGACACTAGATTTTTTAACTCTTGAGTCATGGGGTTATTTATATTAAGACAACATTGTGCAAGTACCTCAGGGACATAAATGAGCTGGAGGTGCAAATAGATTCCAAAAGGGTGCAACAGACACAGTGTATTTCCCTGCCTCTTGTTTTTGTATATTTTTGCTACTTGATTTTGCTTTTGTCCTATCTTTTTTTGTGCTCTGTCTCCATCGTCTAAGATTCAGTGTCCTGTACTAGCATAATATTCCCTTAACCAAAGTAATGGGGGAAAAAACAACATTATTTTTGTTTTTAGGTTTATTTATACTATATACTGCATACAGTACTTTAAATACCAATTACAGTGCAATCTTTTTATTTATTGTAAAAAAATAAAAAATAAAAAGTGTACTTATGTACTAATCTAATCTCCCTCTCCACCCTCCCCATAGCATGTTACATTTTGTCTGTTTTATACTGTTGTACTTTAGGTCAACTTTTTACCTGGCAGCATTCCTAGTGTTATTAATCTTCTTGCATTTTCTTGTGTTTTTGAAGATGGGAGCATCTAGTACATTAAATGCCAAAAAAACCCCATTATCAGTGATTCAAACGTTTACATGTATCCAAAAACAAAATCATCTCTGGAAAGAAAGTGCTAAGATCAATGAATTATTCTGTGTGCCTCTCTAGATGTAGCAAATATTAGAAATGTTCTGTATTTTGTTATTGACTATAATTAGTTTGATTTAGCCTTGCAAACTAATGGCATTGAGCTAAATATATATATTTTTTTGTTTTTTGCCAAAGTCATGGCTTGTCAAATTTATTTACATCTTATTTAAATTTATTTGTGATATGAAACTCTGTGACCTTGCATCTGTATTTTGTGAGCAAAAAGTATACAGCTGTTTTCATTGGAGGGGAGAAGAGTGTATTTTTTAAAAAGATGAAAAGACCGCTAGTTTGGAAAAACCCAGAAATTTGAATAGATTGCCTTTTTTTATTTTTGGTATATTGTTTGAGCAGTGCTGCTATGAAATCCGAGCTTGACATGTTTTTTTTTAGGAAAAAAAACAAAAACTGCTTTAATAAAGAACCCCAATGTGCTCTAGATTAGCCATTTTGAAAGTTTGAAATACGAGTGCTACTACAAGCAGTGAGCAGAGTGGAGGGGAGAGCAGTCAGACACACTTTTCAGAGCATCTCTGTCACTGCTGATCTGTTGGGTCCCTTGTGACCTCACCAGCCAGAGCCCCCAGTCCAAGCCTGAGCTTCTGGGAGATGCTGCTGGAGCAGCTGGGACAGGCCCAGTGAATTTGGCATTTTCAGCCTCTATCTCCTGCCTTAGTGATCTGATGTCACCTGTGTGTCAGTGACAAAGGTCACCAATGTCACACCCTTCTGTTCTGAGGGATGTTGTCCCTGACCCAGCACTGCTGATGCCTTGGCCCTTCCCAAACCCCCTCGTGCCCCTGGTCCAGCAGTGGCAGGTGTTGGATCCAGCCCCACGGTGCTCTGCTCTCACAGAAATCACCACCACCAACAAAGGTAGAATGGAACACTAAGTATTTAATACCCTTAAGGAAGGAGAGAGATGTTTTTATATTGTTCTGCCTTTTTCTTTATGAACTTGAAGTGTTTTCTAATCCTGTTTGTTGGCTCCAGTAGCTCTGTATTCAGTGTCACGATTGAGAAGTGCCCTAATTGAATGTGTATGAACCTTATCCTTGCACAGTTCTTTAAATTGAAAAAGAAAAATGAAATGTTTTTACCTCACTATGGGAACATACATTCCAAGCTTTTCAACTTTAAAAAAAATAATCAGAAGTTTTCTTGTATTGTAAATTTTAGACTATTTCATATGCATTATATTAAAACTGCCATATCAATTTTAATGTATAGATTTTGCAAATACTACACTATGTATGTAAGACTTAACTGTATCTGTAGTGTATATGTAATATATTTATGCCCAATAAATGTTTTAATTCTTTCTGTTTTAATTCTTTATTTTAATTGAACACAGCCCTTTGGGTCGACGTGGCCCCTTCTGGCAGGTCAGTGCTGTTGTGCATCCTGGAGCAAGGGTGGGAGCCCTGAGTTTACCTCAGGATGTTTCTGCTCTGTAATTGCAGTGATTTTTGTGGTTTTTGAAGAGTAAGTTTGTAGTGATAATCTGAAAGTCAGGTGTTCTAGTGACTTCTTTTAAATAGCTTGCATGAAAAATTAAGGATTTATATTTATAGAAACATAACTAGGTTTGTTCTCGCTGAGTAATTAAACTCTTGAAATACTAGAACTTTTAACTTACTAATTATGTGCAATGAATTCAACCCCTCATCATGATGAAATAATCTAGTATGTATACATGTTTCTTGTCAAACACATTAATGTTAATTTGTTAATGCTTTTTTTCAAGTCACTGCATAAATACAACAATTGATTTGTTTGCTTTTTTAATTACTGCAGTTTACAACAAGAGTGGGGTTTTCCTAGGGGAATACTTTCTTCACTTGGTTGCTCAGCTTTTTTATTGAAGCAGTGCTTGCCAAGACAATCTCTTTAACAAAATCTTTTAAATATGCCTATAAAATAGTAATCAGTACTTTGACATCTGAGGAGATCTTTTCTTTTCAGTGGTCCCTGTTTGATTGCTAGGGGTGTCTGCAAAGATGCTGGAGGGCAGTGAGAGCCCATGGGAGAGAAGCAGGATTTAATCATTTGCTGTTGGAGTTCTGAATGTTACCTTGTGCTGTTATCACCCACAGGATTTTGCAGAGGTGCTGGGTGCCTTTCCCACACCCAGGCTGTGCAGAGCTGGGTAAGTAGCACTGAATTTACCACGGATTTTGTTTTGTGAGGAAGCACAGAGCGGGTTATACCCGGGCTTGGCTGATGCTGTATTTACCAGCAGCTCTTTACCTGCTGGCAAGAGAAGCATCAACTTTGAAAAGTTCTGGAAGAGAGCAGAGGCTGGTATTTGGGTATTTCGGGGATTTCAGTGGTGGGGGTGCAGCAGTGGGCTGTGGCACGTGTCACAGTGTGAGCAGTGCCAGGTGTGCCCCGGCACCGCGCGGTCCCCGGGCTGGCGCTGCCGTTTCTATGGCAGCGGCGATTCTCTCCTCGCAGTAATCACAGAGCTGCTCAAAAACCAACGCCTGGAATTTGTTTTGCTCCTCACTTCAGCCTCTCCTGCCGGCTCAGAGCACGTTTGGTGTGGTGCAGGAGAGCTGAGCCCCGTTGGAAGGGGGGTTTCTCTGAGGAACCAGGGGGTCACAGCCACGTGTGGCACGAGCTGAGCCACGCGCTCCCCGGAGGAGCTGGGAACAAACAGGACCTGGAGTGACATCAGTCCCTGTTGTTCACCTCCTGTGGAGCTTTTCCACAGGCTCACCTGTGTCTTTGAATTTTAGGAGATGCTCAAATCCAGCGTGCTATTAAAAAAAAAGCTGAAGGGGGGTGGTCATAGTGCCAGTGCTGTGCCAGAGGATCAAGGCTCTCCTGCCTGTCCCTCCCATCCTGAAGCATAGATGAGGAATTTAAAATCCCCCTGAAAATTAAATACTTGGGCTGGAAGCAGATGATCATTAAAGCCCCTTCCAACCCAAACCATTCTGTGATTCCTTTCTATGAATTTATGGCCTGTGGACGTGGAGTGATTCTTTTCCAGCATTAGTGACATCTGCATCAACAGGATGGTTCTGTCGGACCTGTCTTGCAGCCAGAGGTGTCAGAGACAAGAAGAAATTTGTGTGGTAATAGGAAGTATAAATTATATTTCCTCTGCAAATCCTTTTCTAGAACTATTGCAGAGTTCGTGATGTATTGTCATTTATTGATGTGGTGTAGAATTCTATTCTCTGTCCTTAACCTGGCCTGCAGTAAAGACGGAAATGTTATCTTTATTTTTCTCAGAGTGAGAACCACAAGTAAGTAGAGATGAATATGGACATTTTGTTTCACTGTTTTTATGGCTGAGCAGAAAAGCCAGCTGAGATCCCCTGAAAGGGCTATTTTATTGGTACTACATTCTGAACAATTACATCTATTTTTGCTCTTGACAATTGCTTTTACAATGCCCAGTTTCTTGGCTCAGTGAAATAAAAAGAAGCTTCACACACAGTGGATTAGCCTGGGATCTGCTGTTATCTAAGTGAATGTGCTGTTACTGGTTTGAGTAGTTACATTTACTGCACTGATTGGTGGCATAGATGGTCTTGCATGCAATCAAAGCTATTTTTAGGTCTCCTGACATGGTTAATAAATAACTGCTTGGGTCAGTGTGCTCAGTGGATGTCATTTCTTAGTAATTTTATTAGCTCATCTCTCTCACTTTCTGTCATATAAAAGCTATTACTCTCTACAAATAAAATGCAGCAAACAGTAGGGATGCAGAAGTCTTGTGAGGATTAACTTGTGAAAAGAATTGAGAAATTCACCCTAATCCAATGCAAATATTATCTTTTTTAATTTCTAGCCCAAATGCTCTTCCTTTCCATAAAAAAGCTTGTGAGCTGCTGGTGGTGTCCTGGGCTCAGGGGTGTGCAGCACTGGTGGTGTTGGTGTTCCCTGGCTGCACTGGGCAGGATGCACTGGCTGCAGCTCATCAGGGTTTGCTGAGAAAATCAGGTCTTGGCACTCAGCAGAGACAAATATCCCCTGGGATGCTGCTGTGTGCAGTTTGTATGGTTGGATGGAGCTCTGGATTAGGATTCTCTGTGGCTTGTTCTTGTACTCTCTGTCCTGTGTCTTGCTTGAAGTGTCAGGTGATTGACTTCAGTGTTCTGAAACCAAAAGCATCCCAGCTGTACAAACCTCTGGTTATGCTCTGAGTGAGCCTTGTCTGGGCAGTGATGGTTCGTGGTTCCCCTGGCTCACCTCAGGCAGGCTCACAGGAAGGGGTGTTGGATACAGCTCTGGCACAGCCTGTGGCTCTGGCACTGCTCTGGCTGCCTGGCTGAGCCCAGGTTCCACGGCAGTGTGGGAAATCAGGCACGAGCCCACAGCAAAAGCTGAGAGGAAGCAGGTAAATACAAACCTCTCATGGGCTTGGACACCACAGCTCATCTGAGGCGATTTCCCTGTGAGGGTGGGCAGGCCCTGGCACAGGCTGCCCAGAGAAGTTGTGCCTGCCCCATCCCTGGAAGTGCTCATGGCCAGGCTGGGTTGGGTTCTGAGCAACCTGGGATAGTGGGAGGTGTCCCTGCCCATGTCAGGGTGTTGGGACTGGATGGTCTTTAAGGTCTCTTCCAACCCAAACCATCCCATGATCCCACATCCCAGCGTTGGACCAGAGATCCTCAGGCATCTGAGGGATGAGCCCCACAGCAGCACTCCTCTCCTGGAGCCAGGGCACACAGAAACTCTTGTGCTGGCTGCCCACTTCCCTCCCTCCTCACAAACTAACGAGGTCAGTGGGTTCAAAACTCCCCATTCAATCAAAACTAACTCAGGTGATTGCACCTTTCACAGCCCCATGCTGGTACCACCAGCATGGCACAGCAAATTTTACAAAAATCTATCTCATTGTCACTGCCTGATAAAAACACCAAAGTGCTGTTGACTGGGCAGGATGTGACCATTAATCTTGGCTTCGTTTTGGGAGAATTTGTAGTATGCATTGTTGCTGTATTGTCTCAGACTGCTGTGTTAAAGCTGTTCAAATCCTGCTCCTTAGAGCTCATGGTGCTGTGATCACTGCAGAGCAGGCTCGTGGTGTCAGATTCCCTGCCTGCCCACCTTAATTGCCATGATTTGCAGCCCCAGGTCATTAGTGAAAGGAGGCTGTGCAGGGAAGAGCAGTGTGGATAGAGGTTTGGAAATAGCCATGCCTCTTCTTTCTCACAGACAGTGCTGCAATCATGTGAAAATCAATCAGAACATGAGAAAAAAGCAAAGGATCTTTTGATCCAGTAGCATCAAAAATAGGGGCAAGTGCTGGGAGAACATCTCCTGAGCCCTCTGAGCAGCCTCTGAAGGGGAGAGTGGGGTACTTTACTCCTGAGAGCAGTTTTGCCTTATGGGCTCACACACGTCACAAAACCATTATTTTGCTCCTAGTGAAAGAATCAGAGCAGGTGTGGGAAGCCATAAAATGCCTTTATTTGGAGAAACACAAAGTGGTTTATCTCCAAGTACAACGGGAGGAGCACCCTGTGGCTCTCAGAAGGGTGTATTTGTACACAGAAATGAGAGCTGGGATTGGCAGCTGGGCATTGAAAACAGAAAACTGATGCTGGGAGCTGCCAGACCCAGCCCAAACCCAGGAATGACATCCAGAGGGTGCAAGCAGATCCACATCCCATCACTCTGGGACAGTAGGGTTTGAGCAAGGGGTTAAAATGCCAAGGGCTTCAATTTCATTTTTGTAAAATAGGGCTGGTGCTTTTTACTGGGAGTTGTGAGGGTAAAATGTAGTTATGGTGCTTTCAGCTGGGGGTGATGAGGGTTGTTGTTTTGATTTTTTAAGATTTTTAAATTTTTTTTATGTTTGTATTCTTGTAAAGAACTTTCTCATACACTTTCTGTAAATAAGTCATTGTTTTGCATTCTTTTATAGAAGAAGAAAAATTTGGTAGACTGTTAGTTTGTTCAGTGTCATTGGAGAGGTGGCACTTTCACCCTCCAATCCACTGTCACATTTAGCAAACTATAAGTGTTGGAGTCAGATAATAAACTTCCCTTTTTTCTTCACCTAGAGAGCAGCAGTGTGTGTGCTTGTGTTATTTCGTGTCCTATAGTGACAGAGGGTGGTTCAGGATGTTACAGCAGGGCCATCCCTGAGAGATGAGTTAGATTGTTTTGTTCCAAATTTGAACTCACTTCTCAAGATGTAATTTACCTCTTCAAGGCCATGGGATTTTTGCAAAAGGTACAAGATGTATGGAAGCCCACCCAGAAACATCCACTGGGAGCAGCAGCACCCTGAATCCAGCAGATCCATGACAGAGGGGGTTCCCTCCCTTGGGTGTTCAGGTATCTAAAAACTGCTGATTTTAATGGGCTTATGCAAATGTCATTTGATACAAACTTACATAACTGCTGAATATCTATCAATTCAAATTTTGACAGAAAGTGCTGGTTTTCCAGTGTATTTTATTTTTGGCAAGAAGTACAATGGGACATGATTTTCTGCTTGTGCGTGCCTCCATCAAAGGTACTTTTGTAAAATGAATGGTAAAGTCCTTTTGACCTATTTCATCACCAATTTAACTCATTGCCAAGAAAGAAAATGCAGCCAAATTGTTCTTGTTTATTTGTGGAGCTGTGATACAAAATGTAGAGGTGGAAAAGCTTTTAAAACTGGGACTGTTTAATGAATGAACTTTCAGTTATTTTCTCTGTGGGCTGCTCACATTCAAGTCAGTAAGAATACAGGAAAATTTTGACTCTTACAGTCTCTATGCTTTTTTTTTTCAGTCAGAACTGGCAAGGTTTGTTCCCTCAGGGAAGAGTTTCCAGAAATGGAAAGGTCCAAGCCTGAAAAAACTCTTTCCTGCAGAGCTGCCCTGTCTCCCACACCAATGAACTGCAAGGCAATCTTGTCTTCTCCCCGTGAAAAATGGATCTCAAAAACCATGTCCAGACCCAAAAGTGGATGGGGAGGCCCAGCTTTGCCCTTTGCTATAGGGAAGGCTTTGGGAAGAAGCTGCCAGGAGCACGAGGTGCTGCAGAAGTGCCCTGGGAAGCAGAGGAGAAAGGCTTTGTGTGTGCTGGGAAATGTTTGCCAGGGCAGCCCAGCATCTCTGTGCCAGCACAGGTGGTTTTGTCACTGCCCTGTGCACCTGCAGCATCCACTGTGCCCCTGTTCATCCTGCCAGAGACAAGGCAGGAGGGGCCTTGCCCCTTGTCGGTGCCTGGGACAGGCTGATGATGCCTACCTTGGACTGACCTCACTGCTCTTAGGTAAAAAACACCCTTCAAATCTTGCTCACACTTTTTCTTACAAATTGGGCAGGGTCAGGTTGGATGGGGCCCTGAGCAATCTGATCTAGTGGGTGGCATCCTGCCCATGGCAGAGGGTTGGCACTAGAGAGTGTTTAAGGTCCTTTCATTAGAGAGTCTTTAAGGTCCCTTTTATGTTCTGTGATTCTCTGAATAACACTCTAGACAAGCAATGCTGGATTCATCCATCAGTGCAGGTGTATTTTTTTGTGGGCATCAGACAAAGTCGATTTTATGATGCCAAAGTGAGGGTTATCCAGGTTCTGAGGTGGTTTTTTTTTTCCTGCTTTCCATACAAAAGCAGTTCATTATGTACCAGTTTGAAGCAGCAGTTCTTCAGCACGTGCTGGTATGACCCCAGTGGCTTTAGAGAAGCCATATAGAAAAGTTTTGGTGCTGAAGGCAGAAGCACTAATGGCTGGTGTAGTGACAGCTACAGTGTGTTAAATGTTTGTGTTCTCTGCTAGTTATGAAGTATTTTCCTGCTTGTTCAAGAGTCCTATGAAAGTGGCTACCTTTCTTTAGTAATAATTTGTGCATTTTGCTAGATTTGTCCAAAGACTGGGAGAAATGAGTCCATCTCCTCAGTTAGAAGGAAGGGAAAAGTCCTGTCCTCCCTCCCAAGGAGCAGACAGTGCCTTTCTGACTTTTATGACCCCAGAATTTCATTCTGTACACAAAATTGTGGAAATTTTACAGTGTTGGTAGAGCTAAAATTTACATTTTCTCCTGATGAAAAGTTTAGGCTAAATGAAATTATTAGCATGTTTGTAGTTTGTATGCACAAATGTGTCTACACAGGGCTTTAATGTTGCAGTTACTCTGATTAAACAAAATAACCTAAGCAAGTTAGTTACACAGATTTGGGGAACAAAACTAAAATATAAATATGAAAAAAAATAAATTATATCCAGTTGTGTGAATCACACTGGGTCCTCCCCCAAGACAGAGCCACAGGGTTATAAAGGGTCTGATCACTTTATTTCTTTTTCAGTTCACATTTAACAGCACAGACACAGCTGAGATTTGAACCACCAATGTGACGCCGGGTGTGTGTGTGTGGTTTGTTTGTACAGACATTTTGTTACTGAGCTCACATCTGCACCCTCTCTCCTTGGTTCCCAAATGTCTTGTTTCCCTGAGTTGCATGAATTCTGCCACCAGACCTGCTTTGCCAGTCAGTGAGTGAGAGAGCAGCGTGGACAGCCAGGTGGGCAGAGGTGGAGCAGGAGGTGATGCTGCAGTGCCTCGGTGTGGGTGTTTGCACTCCTGGAGTGGGGAGGGACAGGCTCAGGTGCCACCAGGGAGCAGCAACCAGCCCCTGGCCCCAGCGAGGTGATAGAAAAGACACTGAATATACAGAAGAGGCCAATTTCTCTGGTGAGTTCAACCTGAGCAGCTGAACAGTGGGAAGTGTTCAGCAGTGTAACGGGGAAGTGGCCCATCAGTGTGAGCAGGGGTTGGAGGCAGGAGAGTTCTGCTGACACAAAGTTCACCAGGGACAATTAAAATCATCAGGGACAGGGGGCTGTGGGCCAGCTGGGGATGAACACTAGAACCAAATGAACAGAAAGCTGCTATCACACATGCATGCTCCAATGCTCTGTCAGCTCTGTGGGGCACAAAACCCACATGTTGGTGAGACAATATAAGCCACATTCATTAGCACAGAAGATGGAACGTTTTCTGGTTTGCCTTGAAATGGCACACTTGAGGTATGGAAATCTAATTTAAGGGGTTTATGAATCAAGTATGAGAATGTGTCTGCCCGTGTCCTTTAATGCAGATTTTTCTATTATTTTCTCAGGTCACAGTGGTTAAAAAATGCAAAATGTTCTCAATTCAACACTGCAGCAAACGAGCACAAATGCACACCAGGCTTTGCAGGGGGATGTGGCACTGGGACAGCCTTTAAACAGAAACAGGGGGGGTTTACAGGTAGGATACCTGTCCTCAGTAAGCTTCGGGGTGCAGTGGGGTGCAGTTATGGACAGGTAGCCACAAACTCATTACAAATATTGAAACAATTAAAAGCTTCCAAGTTCAAACACATCAAGTCATTCACAGTCAGAACAGAACAAGTACAGATGATTTAGCTAGTAAAAAAAAAAAAGAGAGACTTTGGTGGATGATTGCATTCCACATTTTTATAGCATCACTGCAGGCCTGAAGTCAGCACTGTCCTTGTCCCACTGATATATATTTAAAAAAAATATTTCAGTACAGTCATGTTCTAAGCCACTTCTGTGAAAGCTTTTTGTTTTGTTTCCTTTCTACTTGGATGTGACATGGAGGTTATTCATTTTTAGCATGTTTAAAAATTATCCATTTTATATCTCTTTTTTTTTTTAAGAAATAATTTTCCTCATTCCAAGAAAACCATGAGCTTACTTAAAAATTGATATTATGAAAAGTGTATCAAATTTCTTGTTTACTACTCCAAAAAAGGCAATTCAGTATTCTCTCTCTAGGGTCTGATTAGATGCTAGCAAAATTCTTAGCAAAACTAAAGCTAACTCTGGAAAAATTCAGCTGGAATTGGCGCTGCTGAAGTCGTACAAACTCTTGAGTCAAGTGGGCCATGTTTGCCTGCTCAGGACGGGTCTGGGCTAAACTCAGCATTACAAAAATCAAACGGGCAAAAGCAGCACAAAAATAACACCTGGAGCGTTGCCAAATTCTGTGACCGCCTCTCTCCTCTCAGAGTCCCAAACTTCAGGTTTTTCCCCTCAGATCTTTGCCCGCACCGCGCCGCTCAGCCCATGCGGGCGATGACCCAAGTGGCGCTTTCAGCGTCGGGGTTCCCATTCCTTGCCCTCTCCCCTCCCGTTATGGCTTGCTGGGCACTCGGCGGGTGGCACTGGGTGACCCTGGTGTCATGTGGTGCCAGCGGGCTCTGTCCAGCCGCGGGAGCTGCCCTGCTTGCTGCTGGAGAGGCTGTGCTGGGGCAGGGCGCGCAGCCCCAGCAGGCGGCAGGCGGCCGCGCGGTACTTCCTCGACATGATGTTGTACAGGATGGGGTTGATGGCTGCGCTAAGGTAGAAGAGGACAAAGGACACCAGGTTGCAGTACTGGCTGATCACTGCTATCTCCAGGGAGCCGGCTTCAAAGGATTTGGAAAATAAGTAGCGTCCTACGTGAAAAGGCAACCAGCAGAGTATGAACGCAAAAACCACCACGACTAAAACAAAAACAGCAGAAGAAAGCGTGTTAAGTGTGAGTATCAACATACAGGTGATTAACATTCTGTTCTGCAGCTCTGTTCCTTTAACCAATTAATCACAAAGTGTGAAAATGCCTCCCCTAAGCTTTCACTTGTGTCTCAGTACACTGAGAGTATAAATTGGTGATACTTAATACACTTGGACCATATCTAAACAGGCTGTCTGAATATTGCCCAACTAATCTGTTGTAGCAAACTTCTGACCTATAAAACCTATGTTTGCATCAACAGACTGTTAAAGAATCCAAATGGTGACAAAATATGACCATCTATCATCTGCAGTGTTTAATAAAAGCAAATTATACATGATAGAATCAACACTGTGGTTTATAATGAATAATGTAATCACTGAGAAGCTAAATTATTTAAGACAAAAAGCAAAATTGTTAAAGGCAAAGGCCCCAGAATAAAACACAGAATGGGAACTTGTAGAGCACATATGCCAAGATAAGGAGAGTGGTTCATCCCTCCAGTTTGTCCCTTTTTTGGAACATGAGTTGCTCCCAAGAAGAGTAAAATTAAATGTGTAGTATATAACTACATAATTATAGTTGTACAGTATATCTGTAATATTGTATTGCTAGAGTGGTTGCACTGACATGTAAATATCATGTCTGCAGAATAATGGGAATGTGTGTATCTCTGAACACTGGCCCATTGGAATTTTCATCTGAGAGAAAGGGAAACAGTTTCTGTTCATTTCCTGTGTGCCTTTGACCTTTATTATTTTTCATATTGCTGTGAGTGTATCTATTAATATATTACAGAGAGAAAAAACAGAAAACTTGAGCAAGGGTTTCTGACATTCTTAAGCAATTTTTACAGTTAACCCGTTCATGGAATCACAGAATTGTTTGGGTTGGAAAGGAACTTAAAGAAAATCTTTTTCCAAGCCCCCTGCTTTAAGCAGAGACACCTTACACGTGCCCAGGTTGTTCAAAGTCCAGTCCAACCTGGTCCTGGTGGGCAGGTTCTGTTAGCAGCCTGCTTGTGTTAGCCATCCTCATATCATGTCTCAGAAGATAATAAATCTCAAATTACTGAGAGGAATGGGTATCTTTCCCCAGAAATTCTGCACCAGCATTCCCAAGTTTAAAAGGATGCTTATGCAGGACTGGGGGTGGAGTGGAAAGCACCAGAGCTTGAGGTTCAGAAGAGGTTTTCCAGCTCTGCATCTTCTTGAGCCAACCACTTCAAGTTTTCCCTCACTATCTCCACTACAAAATTAATTTGATTCCCTAGCTCACATGGGGATTTGAATCCATGTAATGAATATTACCATGATGGCCATTATGAATGAGCAGAGTTTAAAGCACAGCCTATTATGACTAGAATTTTAAGCACACGTAGGCAACATCCCTAGTCAGGCTTCTGACAGCTTGATCTTCATGCATGCAGAATCCCATGGATTTCAATAGGAATGGGATGTGATAGCTCCTTTGCAAGTCAGGCTATACATTTAGGTGTTTAATTTCAGTCCCAGAAGCATAACCTGTCTTTATAGTTAAAAGAACTTCAGATGCTAATCCCATTTACTTGATGTTCCATGACTTGATAAAGCCTCAGAACGCCCCTTCTAAATTTTAAGCAGAACATTAACACCAGTGAGAGTTGACTGCATTGAGCATCTGCTGCCACTGAGCCCTCACTAACTTCTTCCCATCTTTCTATCAGGCATCATTCAGACTGTTATCATTTAGGGAATATTGACTCTCTGTCAGAGGAGAGTCTTGCCACTGCCTGGCTGTCCTCAGACCTTGTAAAAGGAAAAAAAAAAGAGTGCTGAAATATTGCAATGCTTGTGGCAACACTTCAGAGCAGAAATAAGCATTTTTTAATTTCAAAATGCTTTACAGTTAAGTATATGGAAATATAAAGCATGGTAGTAATAGACATAATTTACTCATAGTCAGTGGAAGTTCATAATCCTGAACCTCTAGAAGTGTGAGCAATTAATTATTTTCAAGGTCACACTTACCAGACTGAAGTAATTCTATTGATCATAAAACGTAGCTGAAAGGGCATAAAGAATGCTGCTGGTTTTATTATTCCTCCTGCTGTTGCATAGTAATAAATTAGGACATGAACAAAAAGATCAGATAGGCTCCTATCTGATAATTAAGGTACTTGGGACTCACTGCCACCTCTTGTCTGCCTCATTAGCCCACCACTTCAACCTTGCTGAAAGGAGCCTGTGAAAGCTTCTTCCTGCAGAGCATCTTGTCCCCCTGAAAATCCACGGGATGACTTGCACTGCAGAGGACTTTTGGCTTGGGTAAAAGCACGCAGCAGCAGCAGCAGCATTCTGCAGTTTTCAGACACTAAACTGCAGGACAACTTTTTGGGTTTGTGTTTCAAACTGCCACTACATGCACTGACTCAGTATGTTAAAACTTGTGTTTCCATGTGCCAACCACAAGTGCTGTTTAAAGCTTTCAGCAGTGTCGATACACAAAGTTAGGAATGACAGTGTCTGTTGTCCTGATCCTGTTTTCTTACAGTCTGTGAGATTTTACAGCATCACAGACCTCAAAGGAGGCTCGGTGCTCCTGGCTCAGCATATCCTGGGGTTTTGCCCATATGAAAATGCAGATACATTTTCATAACTTTACACAGCCATGGTAGGAAATAACCCCAGTTTGCTAAAACCTTGATACTCTTTTCCTATGAACCTTCGTGCACATCATGCCCTGCCTGCCTGGCTGTAGCCTGCAGCTCAACTTCATGGCTTGAGAAGGGTTTAGTTTTGTTTAAAAATGAAATAAACTCTTCTCTGTAAATAACATTGGTATCCACAACCAAAGAGCAAAAAAGCTCAAAAATCTCGATGGCACAAGCTAATTATAACTGTAGTATTTGTCCTTGTCAGGGATTCTTACTAATGTTTGTTTAACTGTTTGGGAGTCCCCAGCTCAAACCAGTTAGAAATAAATCTAAGGGAGGAGGAAAGTTATCCTACAGCTACCCTGAGGTTTAGCCTTTTGTATGAAACATTTTCTTTCCTTTGGAGGGAACTACAGCAAACTATCAGAGAGCTCCCTGTCTTTTTCTCTGTCTCACACACACACACAAGCACGCACATCCTTTTGGAAAAACAGAGCAAGAGGACTCGTACCTAACATTTTCACAGTTTGCTTGTTGTTCTTATCCCTGATGGCAGTGTTTGGACCGATGTTCTTCCTCTTCCTCCTCCAGAGCTTCCTCCCGATGAGGCTGTAGAGCACGGTCAGGCAGAACACGGGCAGGAAGAAGAAGATGCTGGAGGTCCAGACCATGATGGTGAGCAGCCCCGAGCGGATGGCGTACTCTGTGGCTCGGCACTCGTTGGTGCTCAGGGGGTTCGTGCCGTTCTCGTGCTCGACCCCCACCAGGATGAAGATGGGACCGGCGCTGATGAAGGAGATGGCCCAGAGGAAGAGGATGACCAGCTTGACCTTCCCCTTGGTGATGATGACTTTAGCTCGCAGGGGGAAGCAGATGGCGACGTACCGCTCCACGCTGAGCGCCGTGATGTTGAGGATGGTGGAGTAGGTGCAGCTCTCGCTGATGAACTGGAAGAGCTTGCACAGGAGGTTCCCGAAGTTCCAGGGCCGGTACTGCCAGAGGCGGAAGAGGTCCAGGGGCATGCAGAGGAAGATGAGCAGGTCGGAGAAGGCCATGCTGGACAGGTAGAAGTTGGTGGTGGTCCTCATGTCCCGGAACCGCGACACCACCAGCATGGTCATGAGGTTGCCGATGATCCCGATGACGAAGAGCAGGACGCAGGCGACGGTGATGCCGGTGAGCACGGGCACGGGGAACAGGTGCAGCGGGGGCTCGGCGCCCGTCCGGTTCTCCGCGCCGCGGCCGCCCGCGCTCCCCTCCCGCATCCTG
>NW_005054309.1:7425086-7425981 GCF_000277835.1 Geospiza fortis | reverse complement strand
GCCTGTCCGTGCCCCCGGTGCCGCCTGTCCGTGCCCCCGGAGCTCGGGTCCCTTCCCTCGGGCGCTCTCAGCGCTCTCTCCCGCACTCGGCCCCGCGGCGCTCGGCACTCGCGGCCGGTCCCGCAGCCGTGGGTGCGATCGCTGCCTCCTCGCTCCGTATCTTTGCTGTGCCCTTGGATCTTGGCAGGAGCCCAGCCAGGCAGCAGCAGCCACCCGCTTCTACATGATTTACCCGCAATTAAATTTCAATTCAGCGTGTTACTGCTGTCCTCTGCTCTGCTCTTTGCAGGCACGGACAGAACCGTGCTTCCCCAGCTGCAGACTCCTGTTGTACGAAAGGAGAATGTTGGACCCAAGAAATAAGATGTGAGCAGAACAAGGTGAGAACAGAGAGAGTAAAGTAACTTCCCACACATCTCTATAGGGGGTATCTTTCCAAATTTGTCCCCACACATTCTAAGGGTATGTGTGCTGCAGCACAGTCTTTTTTCACTCCTGTCTGTCTAGAGGGGCTGGACCTCCTGTGTCCCATCTCTCAGGGGGCAGCCAATGCAATGAATCCATGTTGGCATCTACCTTAACCATAGAATCATGGAATGGTTTGGGTAGGAAGGGATCTTAAAGCTCATCCTATTGCCCTCCACCTCAGGCTGCTCTGAGCTCCATCAGTCCAGCAGGGAAGCAGGTTTATGCCATTCCCCTTCCATGGCTGCAGGGCTTTGCTGGAGGGTAGATAGAGCACAAGTGTGATGTGACACAATGCTGAGTTACTCTGCCTGTGCCTGTAGTCTGTAATTTGTGCCTTCTGTAATCATGCAAGCATTAGCCTTTGTGCCTTGTCCATATCCTAATTTGGATGATATATTTCTGCAGTTTCACTGGAATCAGTATTCTC
>NW_005054309.1:7413981-7425076 GCF_000277835.1 Geospiza fortis | reverse complement strand
ATCTGAGACAGTTTTGCAGCAAGTTACTCAACAGTTGCTAAATTTTATGAGGGATGGCTGCACATTATTGCAGTCGAAAAGGACGAAGAGTCTAATGTACTTCTCACTTTGTCTACCCAGCTGCCTGTATAGTTGTGTTATGTTTCTGAATAAAAATCATGGGGTTTATGCCACTAAAAGACAGTTATTTCATATTAGAACTGTGTCCCCAGTCTAATTTACATGACACTGCTTTATATTTTGGAGGAGATGGCAACTGCTTATGTGGTTAGGCTGCCAAATACTTTGCATTATTATAAGGAATTATCTCACTCATTTTTAAAAATTTCTTTCCCCTAGTACATTCTCAGACCAGTGGTGTTATTGCAGGATGTTGATATTTACCAGACAAAATGGCCCAAAGCTATAAATGTGACTTTCTATGCAGAGGGGATACTTAATGAAATTATTTTTGGTTTTGCTCAACTGTGTCTTGTCAAAAATGACAATTTATCTTTCTCCAGAGAGAGAAAAATGTTGGGGTTTTTTGTTTTTGGTTTTTTTTCCCCCAGGAAAATAATTAATTCTTTTCTGGAATAATAACTTATTGTGGTGTCTATACCAAAATCAAGTACCAACAGTGAATGAGAGCCAGATCTTTACACTCCAGACAACCTGAGGTTGCAATGCAATGATTTAACCCTGAATTTCTTGGGAGTTTGATATGTTTTGAGCCAATTGGATCAGAACTGGCAGTTGCACTTCAAATACAGCAACATTGATCTCCTTCTTAAAAGGGTATCATGAGTCAAGGGCTCCTCTGGCTGCTTTTCCTGCATGGGGTTGGATCAGGGCCAGAAAAAAATGCCAGCTGAGAGAGAAGAAAGGCAGCTTTAGTTTTCTTTTTAATTTCTTTGGTGATTGCAGGCCAAATTTGGATGGATTTTAAAGATTTGTCATCCACAAACACTGCACGATAATGGATTCCTGCTTGGGCTTTGCATTTGCTAAAGGACAGTGGTGCAGAGAGTGGTGATAGAAGAGGTAAGAACTGTGAGAGAAGATGGCTTTAGGCTCCTAAAAGTTACCTACCAGCCCCCAGCTGCAAGAACATTAGTTTCATGCTGCCAACAAGACAAGAGTGAAGGCATTGGTCTTACTGTGATGAGAGAAAGGGGGTGAAGGACTTTCTATTCTATTTATCCACTGGCTGGATGTATGAGCAAACCAGATATTAAAAAGATAATTTAGAAAACACATTATACTAGACATTTACCTTTCATGGAACTCTTAAATTATTTGTGTTTCTCTTCAGTAGCTTCCAAACTGCATTGAGCACTGGAGATTAAATAGAAGAGTTTCTATTTGTGGAGTTTTGAGATTTCTCTCCTATGTTCCATTCTTTCAATTTTCTTCTTGTCCAGTAAAGTTCTAATTCTTGTTTATATCAGTCTTTGTTGTCATGGAAATATCTGAAGGCTTTGAACCTACAATCATTATGTGTTTATTGTGGAGAGAAGAAGAAACTGGAAAACAGATTGTAAGGTAGAGATTCGTTTTAAAATGAAGCACCTCCAAAACTTAGAGAAAAGCAAATTCAGGTCTTTTGTATTATATCCAGGGACAGAAGGTGTTTTGACTGCTGTTATAAATGTGGTTTAGAGCAGGAGGTAGCACCTGGTATATGCTTTCAAAGGTTATGGTTTAGCAACTCTCATCACTGAGGAGTGCTGTTGGAATAGCAGTAATCCAGCTTAATAAAGTCAAACACAGAATGAGCTCAAATTACTTTATAGATGTTTATATAGCAGTAATATCTGCAAGCAGACTTCAAAACACTGTTAGTTTATTAATCAGCAAAGCTGTGCTCTGCAGTCACTAATTGTGAGGTTTAGACCCAGCTCACTGGGTGACACCTGGGCATTGTGTCCCTCTTCCTCAGCCTCACTCCCAACTCCAGAGAGAGCCTTGGTGCAGTGGTTCCACCTTCCACCATCCCAGCTGCCCATCCAGCCTGGCCTTGGACACTCTCAGGGATCCAGGGGCTCCACAGCTGCTCTGGGCACCCTGTGCCAGGGCCTGCCCACCCTCACAGGGAACAATTCCTTCCCAATATCCCATCCATCCCTGCCCTCTGGCAGTGTGAGTCCATTCCCCTTTGCCCTGTCATTCTGTGCCCTGGTGAAAAGTCCCTTTCCAGCTCTCTTGGAGCCTCTTCAGGTCCTGGAAGATGCTGTAAGGTCTCCCAGAGCCTTCTCCAGGCTGAACAAACATCTTCTACTGTAGCTCAGTAATGGGTAAAGATCAGATGTTTTGCTACTAAATAAGAATTCACAGTGCTTAAATAACTGCTGAAGTCCAGAAACATGAGAAGTACCTCAAGGGAAACTCTCAGAATTTTGTCCTCTGGTCACAAGACCATTTTCAGAGACTTCTTCAGCTTACTACTTCCAGATGCTGCTCACCAGCTGGGATCTGGGAGCCAGTTATATGGAATTGCACTACATGGCATTGCTCAATGGTTTGCATTTTGTCCTTTGCATTGCAACCATCTCTGGCATTTAGTGGATCATATCTGATACCAATCAGTGTCAGGGAAATGATCTAAGATAGGGTTGTCATGGAAGCCATAGGATGACACCAATAATCACTGTGAGACTAAACAACTATTTAGTAAAAATGTTTTATATAAAAGTCATGTAGAAAAATTTACAATATTCACATATTAATGCAATCTATAAAAATTTGCTACATATGTCATTCAGCATAAAGTGAGATGAAAAGTGTGAGTCAGGACACAGCACAAACAGAACTTGATATACTTCTCCATTCTTCTTTAAAGGTGTCCTGCCTGATATCCCTTGATAATCTTCCCCCAAGATAACATCTGGCAAACATGCCTTCAGATCACTCAGAAAATTACTATTTGGTGTGATTCCTGTTGCAATATGCTCTGCATGCAGTGATCAAATCTGATAGCAGGGGTGAGTCCTGTGCTGAAAGCACCAAGTCCAGTCCGTCTGCAAGGAGAACCTACAAAAGTCATTTCTGCAAGGTAACAGACATACAGGTATGTAGGGAATGGCTCTGCTCTCCAGCCCTTCTGGCTGGGAGAAAATTTCTGATTTAAATACGGAAATCAGAGAGAAAACTGTAGAAATATTTTCTGTTCTCTGTCAAAACAGATGATGTGAGAAGGAGGAAAACCAAAGTGTTCCAGTAAATGGTGAAGAATTTCACAAATTTGATTGCCACTGAACACAGCACGTGTGACACCATTAAAGACCAGCCAGAAGTTAAACCTCATTATTTTCAGCTCACTCTGGTGTGTTTCTTGGCTCTAACCTGCCAAAAGAAGGGTATTCCTGAAATTCTTCTCTTGCTGCTCCAACACAGTGTTTAAGTGAGCCAAGGTCCCTGCTTGTCTGAATGGGCAGATAAAGGCAGGGGCTGTGTGTGCTAATGCCCTGCTGTTGATGGGCAGGAGGATGAACCACGCCTGTTTACTGGTGAGGCCCATGTGTGGGGGCTGCTGTGATTTAATTACAGCACGCAGGTGAATGGGAGGGTTCCCACGGCAACCCCAGAGTATTAAAAAAAAAAAATAGACAGCCAGACCTCATCCTGCCATCACAAGTAACATTTGCAGAACTGTATTCCTTTCCCTCCAATTTTATTTTTCCACCTTTCCCACTGTTTCATGCAAATCTGGGCAAAAAGTATTCATGGTGCAATTTGCTATTCCTCCACTGACAATGCTACAGATGTGCTGATTTACACTACCTGACTTTTGCTGTGCATTGAGCCCATATAGTCTAAACTTTCAAATCCTTTTAATACAAAATAGTCATTTTCATCGAGTTAAAAAATATACTGTTCATTTCCTTTAAAAAACGTGTTTTATAAAAAAAATTGTGAAAATTTTCCACCCATTCCTAAAAAATAAAATCAAATAATTACAGCATTATCTAAATAAGCAGCATATTTGTAAGTACAGATAGTTGTGCCTGTTTTCCTTAATATGTTAGTCATTGGGGTGTGTTATTCTACATTACATCCTACCAAACACAGACCAGTACAAATAAACATGGAAGAATCTTGTCATGCCTAAATTGCTGCAAATTTCTCACAGAATTCAGTATTTATGGAAACCCACCTTTTTTTTTCTGGATCCAGGTTCTTGTTGTCAACAACTGTAACAGCAACTGCATTACTGAACTTATTGGGAGCCTGATGAGATGTCTGCAGGAGACTAATTAAGTAAATAGGCACTGTTACAAAATGTTGATCAAAACACAGATTGATTTCAAAAGCTCTTCAGTGCCATTCCAGCAGCTGTTCTTATGTACAATATCCTGCACAAGACAAATTGTGTTTTGAGTGTTTACTCAAGACATGATCCTGGAGAATGCTTAAGCACATACTTAATTTCAAGCATGTGGATACCTTGGTGTAGTCAGACTGCTTGTGTGCTTAAAATTAATTAGGTGCTTAAGTGCTTTGTTAGATGAGATGAAGATGTGCAGCTTCTGCAAAACTCCTGTCCAAAAAACTTCAGGAGAAATTCCACAGGCACTTGGGTACAGTATGTACAAAGGTTCCTGATAAATTCCAGACAGGGTCTCAATGGAGAGCGCAAATAGAATCTGATATCCAGTCTCAGCCTTGAGGAACCAGACCTGGAGCATCCATCACTGGTGCCACGGCTGAGCCAGCCTGGAGCATCTCTGCTGCTGGTGAGCCCTTACCTGCCTGGGGTTCTGGCCAAAGGAATCAACTAAGGGCTGTGAATCCCTGACACATTCCCAGCCTGGCTGCCTGTGCCTGCACAGAGCATTGCCACAGCCAGCTGCTGCTGCTCTTCCTGGCTGCTGGGACAGAACTCGGCGTGCGGTGAGTGAGCTGAGAAAGGGGAGACTGCTCTTTTTGGTATTGAAACAGCTTTTGCTTGCGATCCCCTATTTTATAGGAATTTAAGCTGTCCCTGACTAGAAAACACTGGGCCGTTTCGGATCATGATTTTCATGTTCTAACTGATCATAAAAGCTCCAAAAAAACTTGCTTCTTTGTCCATGTCGACTATGTCACTGTTGCTGACAGAGACGAAAATCCTGTCCTCTCTCTTCAGCTGGAACACACCACCTTGATAGATGGAATAAAGTCCATATTCTGCCTTTTTAGACCAGCAGCTTGTCCTTGCACTCTTCATGAGCAAAATGGGCTCAGGGTAATTAGTCAGTTTGTAAACATACTGGACAAGCTGTTTGGGGTTTCTGATTTGTCCCAACAATTCTGAGTCCTCGTTCTCGTTTTCACGGAAGCGAAAGTAAATTTGTGAGTAGATGTAGTAAAAGCCCGTCTGGGGTATCACTAACTCGCCATTTCTCAGCTCCACGTTGTAAAGGAAGGAGTGACCTTTTCTTGATGACTCCCAGTTGTTTATTTTGTGTCCAATTCCTCTTCTGGGCAAGGGATTTACTTGAAAAAAAAAGAGAGAAATATTAACTTAAAAAACAGGTAGTGAAGCCAAGTGTCTGCTAGCTGAGGAGCCTGGTTTTTAATAACAAAGTAAGGAAACCTGCTCTTCCCAGCAGTTCATCAGGTCCATTCTCACAACAATCTGATGGTCCATAAGTAGGCTTTATGTGGGAATTAACATGAACTGCCTTTATTTTTAGTATTTATGCTCCCAAATAAGGGTGCAAAATTATGTTTTTACTTAGTAACAAAGTTAAAATATCCAATAGTGTCTGATACCCTCAGAAGCTGCAGAAAGCTGAGTATGACATTCATTAACATGGCCTGAATGTCAAGTCTCTCCTGTCTGTCTCACATTTCTAATAGGTCTGTCACCATAGCAGCTGGGACTCGCACAACCAACAGAAGGAAATGAAAGAAAAGAGGAAAACTTAACACTAGGAAGGACATCTAAATAACACTAGGAAGGACATCTAAAGCTCTTTTTCCCCCTAATGAAGGCTCCAAAAGAAGAGTTAGGGAGGTACCCAGAGGAAATGGGCTTTCTCTCTGTTTGGTGGGAATCAGCAGAAAAAACCCAATGTCTGGGACAAGACGATTTGTTTCCTACTACTAACCCAATACAAGTATTAAAAGGTGTTTTGAGTCTAGCAATGGGAGAGTAATTTAATTAATTTTGTGGTCTTTAACTGTGGTTAAAGGTTCCTCCTTACTGCGTGAGGTCAGGGAGCTCCTCCTGCTGCTGCTGCCCGTGAGGTGCGCCGCGATCCGGCGGATGGGACCGCGCGGCTGCTGCCCCTCCGAGTGTGGCAGGGTCAGAGTCCTCTCAACTAAAGGGAAAAAGAAACCCCACATCAGAAGCAAAGACTTCAGAAAGCACATCTGTTCCACCTGACTTGATTTTAAGGAATAGCTATGTCACTTTTTAATTGACTGAATCACAGAGTGATGGCTGATTGCTGGCTAATAAGGCTCAAATTCTGCTTTCACGCTTCTCATGAAATGTCTTTATGTGCCTCTATTCTTTTTCTCCTCCCTCTGCCTTCAAGTTACCAACAGACAAAATGACCCATAGTACTCAATTTTATGGTTAAATATTCCTAATCTCCCTGTGAATTTCCACTTGGAGGCTGTAATGCTTTCACACAGCATCTTTAGTGTGAGCTTCAGCTGAGCTATTCCTTAACTGATCTCTATAGCTCTGTGCTGCATGTTGCAGGAGCTGGGGTACTGGGAGGGCTTTTTAAACATCCCCCATACACATGGGACTGAGATCCAGAGGCTGAGTCCTCTGCATCCACCTTGGCTACCTTGCTCTGACCACTTGACAGTAACTCTGGCTCCTGAAAAGAATTTACCTTCTAGTAATAATTTTTTGATGACTTGATGCCAGTACAAGATCTTAGATCATACAAGGATTTGATGCCAGTTTTCTGCATTTTTAAAAAATCAAGTCATTACACATCAAGTGCCCTTAGCAGCTCCTTTTTACCACAGATAATAAAATTATTACAGTACCGTTGATTGCAGATATGTTTTCCTCGTAGCTTCTTGACATCATCTGCCAACAAACACAGTAAAAATTAATTAGCTTGTCAGCTGAGGCTGACAGGGGCAGGAAAAAGACACACTTTTTTTTTTACTCATTAATAAAGGGGATTCTGAATTTGATCAACAAGAAAATAGGGGGGAAAAAAGCATCTATTAATTCGTTGTAATAGGTGATGAAAGGCATAGGAAAACATTTTCAAGAGGCGTAAGTCTATTGAAAAATCTGACTTTCATGCTTCTCTCAAATAAGAGAAGTGTTCAAGCCCCAGCTTCCATTTATAGAATACTTGGTACTGTGAACTATATGGTCTTAGATCTGAAAAAATTAAATTTTATTTATTTTTATACCTCTACCTATCTATCTAAGCTTTTAATCCAGCATATTTTACTTTGTGCATTCCCCTTCTTCATAACTGTTTGCTGACTGCTGAAACAACCAGTTTGGTATGGACAGTGATGTAGCAGCAGTAAGTGTGGTGATGCTTTACCTGGATGGCTAATAAAGCCTGTGTTGCCAATTATTGATGGCTTTTGTCCTGCCACATATCTATTTAGCCATCTATCCTGATAGTAACAGTAGTATTATCATAATTGTAACTTATTTCTGGCACCCAGCCTACCTTCTTCTAAGCAATCAGGGAGCTAGTAGTATATTAGATGTGTAAACATCCACCAATTAAAACAATGCTTTCTCTGTGCAGGAGTTCAGGGACTTCACTGGCAGAGCTTCCACCAGAGGAGCTGAGATCTCTGAATACAAATAGAGAATCTGTTTTGGACTGCAAGATCTGTTTTTGCCAGGAAATTTCAGCCAGGAGATAATTTCTGTGGATGAGCTTGTTTATGTGCTGTAGATGGGATTTTGAAAGCCATTTCAGAGGATTTTAGCCCCTGTGATTTTTCAGCCAGACTGACTTTGTTCTCTGTAGCCAAAATGATGTGTATGGTGTGCAAGTCACGCAGGAGGTGCTTTTTGGGAAGGTGCTGTGCCTGATGCTGTGTGCCCACGTGCTCTTTCCTCCATCACTGCATCACACAGCTCGTGACTGGACCACTCCTTAGGCACCTTTGTACCTCTCCCTGTGTTACATTTAACCTCATTTTCTCTCCCCAATCTCCCTGTTTTTCCAGAGGCAGTGACAGCTCTGAGGCACCATGATCTGTGCGGTCAGGCAGAAACCCTTCACCCTGAGGTAATTCAGATAAGCCAACCCATCACAGGAATTTGCTTAGTAAAAGCTGATAGTCTTTGCTTTAGTATTTCCTGAATGCAGTGAAACCACTTTTATGGGTTGTTTTTCTCTTTGCTTCAGTGCAAGCAGTACAGCTGGAGCTGTGGCCTGACAATTACTTTGCAATAAAACAATCTGAGCCTCCTTTATTCTGCTATTAGGATTCCTCCAGCTGTAACACCACCAAGCACACTGCTCCCAAATACCTTTTTAATTAACTTTCCCAGGTGCCACTTGACTTGCCAGCAGGGATCAGCTTCTCTGTCTTCACCCTCGATGAGCTCCAGGTTTTGGATGGAGTTCCCGATCTCCTCCCCAGTGAGACAGGCGATGCCGCTCCTGGAGTACGAGTCCTGCAGCTGCAGCACAGGGAAAAGCCAGGATTGTTCATCCAGGTGTTTGCAGCTGTGGTATGTCACTATATGCACTAACTGCTTAGAAACACACTTTTCTCTAAAGTATGGTGCAAGTAGGGCTGTGTGAACAACAAGAGGACTTAATTCATCCTGATCTGACATATTTAAATATGAGGGGATACCTCACATGCAAAAATATGTTTGCATTATCTTCATGGACATGAATACAGTATCCAGTATTGAACTTAATGGGTTTTGTGAAAATACAACACCCAAATCCCTGATGTTGAAAACTCTTTAGATTCTCTAGTTCTGCATTAGAAACATTTAGCACAATATTGTTTTTTAAACGGATTATTGAGGATGAAATCAAATACTAGAACTTAAAAATATTTTCTATGCTGTATTTTCTACCAATTGCATTTATAATCCAGACCTTTGCTGTTATATATATCTGTACCATATCCTCCCCATATCCAGTTTAGGTTCTCTCCTAACACCATTTATCCTGATAATCCAGACAACTGAAATGACATTGGAGCCCAAATAAAATTATAATGCTGGATGTTTTTGAAATGAAAATATCAAACATCTATCTCCTCTAGTCATGGAGAAAACATTTTTGTTTTCTGCGAAGATTGAAGAGATTGGCAAACTCCTTTTGGCTCCAAGGCAATGTGACTGAGAGGGTTTTCCTGGTGGAAATCTCTCTCCAAGCTCCCTGCGGATGCGACTCCAGCTGGCGCTGTTGGTTAATGTGGGAGCACAGGACCTGAGAGCAGCCCTTGTTTGCTTTGAACTAGGCTCCTGCTGCAGCAGCTACACACGGGTCAGCCTTGTGGAGCCAGCAAAGCACTCCGGGAACTTGGAGGGAACAGCAAGAAACAGGCAAAGCATTCAGATGGAATCCTGGCAGTAGCATTTAAATTTCACTCTTTTGTTGTGTTAAAGAAGCTTGGTTTGCTTTGCTAAATAGATGCATTTTTTCCTACAGCACCAGTTTTTTGCTGTCCTTGAGACTGGGGTATTGAAAGCAACAGGTGAATTTTCTCCTTCACTCTTCATGCTTTTCCTGGCTGTTAGAAAACAAAGGTGTTTAGGAAAAGACTTCCTGCTACCAGGGCAGGAGTTTTCACCCCTTTTAAGTCCCATCTTCAGTTTGCAGCAGCAGATTCCACTGAGCTTCAGCTAGAACTTGAAATGATGTATTTTGGAGGCAGCAGAAGGAAAAGTGTGTTTGTGAGGGTTTCTGTGTCTCTGCCAAGGAGTGCAGTGGTATTTTTAAATCAGGTTTCAAGAACTCCAAGTGATTAATATTATGTGCTCATTAAGGTAAAACTACAGGCTCTGACCCATTTAACTACACAATGAGCTTCTATAAAAAAGCAGTTTGACGAGTTTAAGATAAAAAGCCAGACATAGGCAAGTTGTGAGGTTACTGTTTATTCTCTTGCAGACTTGTCACAGCTCAGCTCCCAGCTCTGCCCTCCCATCTGGGAGCAAACAGCCCTGTGCCTCTGCCTCCACCTCACCTGCTCACTTTTCCCCAAAACAGCTTCACTCTCCTGGCACTGGAACCTTACTTTGTGTGCAGTTTGAAACCTCAGGGAATGCAACCTTGCAGCAGCACATGATGGAACCGAGGGACTGGGATTTCTCTTGTAAGAGTTACTCAAATGAGGTTTACCTGCAGCACTGAACCCTTTGAGGACACAACTCCTGCAGGAATCTTATCTTGTAGAGCCTCTCTCCTATGTAAGGAGTGGTTACTGGACTTGAACTAGGAGGAAGCCTGAGGTTGTTTTCCTTGCAGCCCTGTATCCTGAAGCATAAGAACTTTATTGTCTTAGTACTTCCTCTTAAAGCAAAACAGTTACACAAATGTCATACTAAGTCCTAATCAGGTTACTACAGCTGTAGTGGACAAGCCCTGCTAGTTACCAGCATGCTTTTTGTAAAGATAGAAATACCTGCAGTGTGTGCAGCCACAGTGATTTGGTGAAGGTGTAGAAATACAGGTCTTGTGAACAAAAAAGAGGGAAGAAAAATGTGCAGATAAAAATCATAGTTTATCTACAGAGATTTATTCCACATACACCATGTGGATGTGGAGTAGCAGGCTGTGCCTGGATGAGTTTTTTCCTGTTTATTGTGCACCAGATGGCAAATACAGGAATATGTGGTTAAGGTACCCCCTCCAAAGCCAGCAACCTTTTTTGCAGTCCAGCACATCTTTGGTTTATTCCTTCACAAATGCAGGCTTGTTATTCTTCAGGAACTGTGAGTTGTATTTTGGGCAAGTCCCTGGGATGTGGTTGTGTCCCAGGTGTACATGTTTGAATAGAAGGAAGGAAAAGATAAGTATGGTTACTAATTACTTAGATTGGCACGTTTGTTAGCAAGGGACTCTGTACTGTGTGCATGAGGAAAGGAGGATGCCTTTATATATTTTTCTTCATTAGCAATCATGTAACCTGATTTCACAAAATGAGCACATTT
>NW_005054309.1:7413029-7413941 GCF_000277835.1 Geospiza fortis | reverse complement strand
ATACATTTTGAAAGTATGAGCATTGGCTCCTGTTGCAGAAGACTCCCTTTGCCTCACAGAGAATTCTGACATCTCAGAAGACTCCACCTATTTAATCTAATGTGGAACAAATGCATATATAACATAATATGCATATCTACATTATTATTAATAACGTAATTAATTAAGCACGACTGAGTGCTTATAACAACAGTAACTTATATTTATGCAATATTTTCTGAAGCTGTAGATGTACAGAACACTTACCTGCAGGCAGGTTTACCTGTGTGCCAGGAGTAGCAACATCCAGGCACAGCAGACAGTCAATTTGGGCTAAGACATTCATGGAAACCCCGAGTAACAAGGCTCCTTGAAAAGCAGGACCACACACACCGGACTGTCAACTAAATTCAACCTTCTTGGAGGGTAAATGATCTTTCCCAAGAAGAGGGAAGAGTTAAGCAGCAGCTGCCAGGCCTCAAGGGGGGCTGCAAGGAGACCGAAGCATGTAGACTACACAATGGAGTCTTTAAAAGTTATTCTGGCGAATGCAGCGGTGTTCGCCGTCTGGTGCGGTTCCTTTAGGATTAGTCACAGTCTTGAAACCCTGTATTATCCTACGGGAAGCATCCACGAGGCACTCGAGCTCTCCCCAGTCCTCCTCAGCGGTGCAGCTGACAGACAGCGCCTGTCCCACCCAGCCCTCCCGCACCGCAAAAGTGATGAGGCGGCGGATTTGCGCTCTAATGAGAAACACATTTCCTGCCAAAGCGCCGAGCTTTGTTTTCTCGACTCTGACACTCCGTATCTGCCCCGGCTCTGAGCTCTTTCCCCGCGCACACCCCCGGCCTGGCCGCGCTGCAGACAAAGGGGAGCAGCGAGCGGAGCTCTTTGTCCGCGGGGCCTCAGCCCGGCCCGGGGGTGCTGCGGGAT
>NW_005054309.1:7401318-7412805 GCF_000277835.1 Geospiza fortis | reverse complement strand
GGCGGGAGGGACCCTGAGGGACCCTCCCCGGCCGTGCCCTCCCTCCGCTCTGTTCCGCCTCCTTGGCTCCCCTCCCTGCTCTCCCTCCTCTCTATTCCAGCCCTCCCCTCCTTGGCTCCCCTCCGTGCTCTCCCTGTTTTCCCGCCCTGAATTCCCGGGCTATTGTCCCGGGTGCCGCCTCCCCGCAGTGCTGGGATCGCTGTGATGGTGTGCGATCGGTGCTCTCGTTTGGAGCATCTCCGAGCAAACTCTCTGCGAGTTTGCCACCTGAGAACGGTGGAAGCTGTTTTTTTAAAGGCATTAAGGCTACGGTTATGTGCGCAGAGACGCACGGAGTTTCCTGAGTTCAAGTTGTGTAATAGAGTCTTAGAATCACAGATTGGTTTGGGTTGGAAGGGTCCTTAAAGTTCAGCTCGTCCAACCCCCCCTGCCATGGGCAGGGATGCCTTCCACTATCCCAGGTTGCTCCAAGCCCTGTCCAGCCTGGCTTTGGACTTTTCCAGGGATGGAGCATCCACAGCTTCTCTGGGGGGCAACCTGCGCCAGTTTTTAACCACCTTAAGTGTAAAAAATCCTTTCATTGTAAATAATTTCTTTCTTATACTTAATCTGAACCAACGCTCATTCAGTTTAAAACTGTTACCCCTTGTTCTGTTGACGAAAGTCCTGATAAAAAGTTTGTCCTCGTATTTTTTATAAGCCCCCTTTCAAGTACTGAAAGGCTGCATTGAGGACTCCCTGGAGTCTTCTTTAGCTGAACAAACCAAATTTTCTCAGGCTTTCTTCACAGGAGAGGTTCTCCAGCCTTCTGAGCATCATCTGGATTCAGTCCAATAGCTCCATGTCCTTCCTGAGCTGCCTTATCCGTGTTGTATCCTCTGCAGCTTCTCCTGTGGCACTGGAACCTCACAGAAAGGTGCTTGTGAGCCAATAACTGGTGCCAGGAGCTCCTTCCCAGTGCTGCCAGTGCTTCTACACCCTGGTCATGGCATGATTATTGCCACAGTACATGGACATCAGGTACATTTTGAGCTTTCTTTATCTAATGGTACTTTGGGGTTTGTTTGGTTGATTTTCAAACCTCTAAGGCTCATTCTAGCAAGGTTTTCTCCAAACTGTTGTGCCCAGATAGATGTTTTCCAAAGGCATGTCCATGCTTTAGTGCTTTAACTTTCCCTGCGTTTCTGACACCTTCACCTCACACAGACTGGGTTGTAAGCAAATCCACAATTATGTGCTGACAATTTTAAATCAGCAGATTTAAAAAATAAATCTGCTGGCTGTGCAGCCATGGAAAACTGGGGTTTCAAATACAAGTGCAGACATTTGAATCAGGTAATTTCTGTGCTGTTGGGTGCAGAATGTGATGAAATTTTGGCTCCTGTTCAACACCTGAATGCCAGGATCCACGTGGAGGTCTCAGTATAATTACAGGGGAAAATTAAAATCAAGATCTCCACTCACTATTGGTGTCATCTTTAGAGGGTGTAACTGCATTGTATTCAACCATTTAGAGGAAAATTGTTTTTTCTTCCATCATAATGTAGCAAAATAATCCCCCAATCCCTGTTCAACGTGGCAGCAGACAGTTTATTTGCCTGGCTCTTTGAGACATTCAAACTGTGTGCCAAAACAGTTCAGCTCTGGGTAATTCCAGCACAAATGTCAGATGGAGAAGATTAACATCTTTCAAAAGTGAGCTCATGGTCACCTCCTATGACTTCTCAGGAAAGTCATTGTGACACTTTGGACTCCTTCTGCTTTATCAGGGTTCATAAATTGCTAAGAATGAAATTTCATCTGAGAGAGTCTTGTGAAGAATCAGTTCAAAAGTGGCAAGCTACCTAGAACCAGTTCAAAAGTGGCAAGCTAACTAGAACCAGTTCAAAAGTGGCAAGCTGACTAGAACCAGTTCAAAAGTGGCAAGCTGACTAGAACCAGTTCAAAAGTGGCAAGCTGACTAGAATCAGTTCAAGAGTGGCAAGCTAACTTGGATGATGACCGCTGCCTGCTGAAGGGAGTTTTTGTGCCTATTCATTCCAGTTGTTTAGGGAGGTCCTATCTCATTTGAAGGAGTTTCCTTTCAAAAAGAATAGAAACAAAAGTGAAAGAGAGCCAGGGCACTAAGAGCATTCTTGTTCACAATCAGGAGCTGGTTTGAATTCTGTGTTTTTCTGGCCTCTTCATGGCTTTCTCTTTTTAACAGAATTATTTTGTAAGTTAATATACCAACTGAGGAAAGATTTTTTTTCAAGACCCATATATTCATTTTGTTGCCCTCTTTCAGGCATGGTCTGTGTCCCCCTGACCCATCATTTTAAATCTTCCATGGGTATTTCTGATTTAATACTTATTTAATACTCCCAGTCTTGCAAGGCAAAATAAATGAAGTATGATTTGAAAAGAGCAATGAGAAGAGCACACTCAGGTCCATCTCTTCAAAAAATTATGAGTTCACTATCTTTCTGAAGATTTAAGATCTGGAAATTTCATTATACAATGACAAACAGGTTTTTTTTTCCCGCACTGACATAGGATATTCCAAAAGTGAAACTCCAACCATTTCCAGCATTGAATGCACTGGAAAATCTTTGCTACTTTCAATGCTCACTTCCAAAATTAATTTTTGTCTCTAACAAGTTTAAATTTATACTGAAAATAATTTGTTTTAAAGGTTCCAAGAGGTGAAAATTAGTGTTTTGATGAAATTTTGCACAGTAAAGCTGGGGCATTGACACCAGTGGGAAGGAAGGGTGTTATCATGCTTTTCAACAGAACCAAGTCATGTGTGTTTGTGTAGTGCTAGACCAGGGCATCTCCCCAACAAAACCTCTGATACTTCCTGGCTCCTTCATCCTGTTAAAGCTTACTTGGTGAGCCATTTAATTAGAGATAAACCTTAATCTGTCCTGTGGACTTAGGATGTGTCACTTGGCATGTCCAGGAAATGCCTGGCAGGGGACCTGCCACACTTGTCCCCAACAGTGTGACCAGTAGGAATGTAAAATGGCTCTGGAAATGTGTAAAAATGAAGGAAGGGTGACTTGGAAAAGTCCTTCAGTTCTCATTCTTCAGTGACTGCAGGGATGGGGGTGATGAAGGTGTTTCAGAGAGGATGTTTTCCAAGGCAGACAAAGCAGAGCTGACTTTCTGGTACATAGCAGCTCTGGACTTTGATTTCTCTGCTGAGGAGCAAAGGGGGCTGTGTTTTTCACCACAGCATGTAATTACAGTGCTGTAGCTGCAGAGGGGGAATGGAGCTGTTCCTCCTTCCCCCCAGCAGCCACCTGAATGCTGCTCTTGTTTTGGGCTTTGTTACTTCAGCTATCAGTTCCCGCTGACTGTTTGGCTCTGAGAGCACAGTGGGAAATTCCTGTCTCCTCTCCTTCCTGATGGGAAGGGGAAGTCCCTGCCCACCTCTGCAGCCTCCCAGTTCATCTCTGGGGCATTGCAAAACTCAGCTTCAGGTCATGAACAGCCTCAGCCTGCCAAGCCCCCCCAGTTAAGCAGGCAGCAGAGGGTTAACCTTGCAGTGTGCTCCTGAGCCCTGCACATGTGCTGGACAAATCACATCTGGCTCCTGGAGTTTGTTCATTCTTTTGTGGTCCCTGTGCCAGATTCCAACCTCATCTTTTACTGTCAGTTGTAAACCATCTCAAATCCATGAGTTCATTGTGATTTGTACTGCCATGGGATCAGGATCTATTTATCATTGCAATAGCTTTTTGGCCTACGGTGTTACACAAACAACTGCAGTGGTTTGGCAGGTCCAAAACACACCTATGAATTAAATTAGTCAGACCTGACATCTCTCTTTAAATGCCCCAAGCAGTGGATTTGATTAAAAGAACAGGCACTATCTTGCATGGACATGCCACAATCATGTCTAAAAGTGCTGTAGAAACAATACTCCAGATCTACATTTGGATCTCTCTATTTTGGTTAAGAAAATACTTAACTAGAAATAAATACCTTTTGCCTCTTAATATACTGTATATATTTTAAGCTTGTTCTTAACTTTTGTCAGTTATATAGGGGCACTTCCAAAGTGCCCCTATAATACATATACATATTGTCCTTTATGAGTGCTCATTATGAAATCTCTCTTTGAGAGATTTAGTATCATAAAATCACTGAATGGTTTGGGTTAGAAGGGACCATAAAGTTCATCCAGGTCCAACCCCTGCCATGGGCAGGGACACCTTCCACTATCCCAGGTTGCTCCAAGCCCCATCCAGCCTGGCCTTGGACACTCCCAGGGATGGGGCAGGCTCAGCTTCTCTGGGCACCCTGTGCCAGGGCCTCACCACCCTCACAGGAAAGAATTTCTTCCCAAGATCCCATCTAATTCTTTCCTCTTTGAGTTTGAAGCCATTCTCTCTTGACTTAAAACTATTATTTTAGCTCTCAAGCACCAGGATTGTCACAAGGCACATCCCAGGAAATCACCCACGTGTTACTCACTGAATGAACACAGCTGGTTTCACTAAGGTGCCCTGACTCAAAATTCCTTCTCACACTGGGTTTTTTTAACTCAAATAATTTCTGTGTCATTGCTTTAACTATGATATGGAATGCCACAACAGAGAGTTTCTGTTTGACAGAAAGGTCTCACATTTCAACACTTCTGTTTGTCTTAGAGTGAAAGATTTCGGTTAAAGAAAAGTTTCTAAATATGTCATTTTGGAATAATTAAAACCACTTTATAATTGCAATAATATATGTGCTCACTGTAAGGGATACATGGCTCTGCTTTCCTGTATTCCCCAGAGATCCCTGAAGTAGCAGCAACTTCTTTCAACTGCAGATTCCAAAGCTGGAGCTGGCCTTGTGGCTGTTCCCTGTTCACCCAACCAGTCTTGTGTGAAGCACTAGATGATGCTCCCTGGCCAGGGGAGCAAAGGGAATGTTTATGGATGCTCTTAAGTCTTTTTCTGTGTAACACTAACAAAGTAATAATGTTGAAATAGGTTCATTGCAGTCTGATCTCTGGAGGGAGCTGGGAGGAGATCCATAACACATCCATCTGCCTCCACATCATTTCAGAGAGGAAGAATTGTCCCTGGCACACAGCAAAGCCTTGCTATGCAATCAACTTAACCCTTGAAGCATGAAATTTGATTTTCTTTACCATAGGTAAGTGCTTTTAAACTCCACTGAAAATGGAAGACAAATATTTCTCTTTAGGGTGCCAGTTCTCAGTGTATGAAAAGAAATTTCTTTTTTTTTTTTGAGGCTTCGTCTCAGCAAAACATCAGTCACACACCTGTCACACATCTTCATCTAGGCTACAAGACTGGACTGTCCAGAGACTTGTGAGTGGGAAACACAAGTCGGTAGAACCCCTGCAAGACAGAAGGAACTTGAATTACTGGTGGAGATTGCTGGGTTATCAGTCAGTTGGAGCAAAGCTGGAAGGAAACCTTGGCTGTGGTGAATATACCTATCATATCACAGTGGTGATAAACAACCCATGAGCTTTATGCTATAAAGGTATTGTATAAATGTCAATTGCAGGCATTATATTAGAGTTTTGTGTATCTGCATCTTTGGTGACCAGTTGGTATTTTCAGTGACACCTAACTGTGAAGGCATTTGCCTTCTGTCCTGAAAATGGGTGGTTATACAGGGAGCAGAAATTCCCCATAGCTACTGCCAGAGAGAGCATTGAAACAGCTCTGGGCCCGTTTGCCGCAAGAACGGAGACTGAATTGATCTGGAGCTGATAACAGATGGCAAATTTTGCCAGATGCAAGATGTTTTCTTGTGCTTGTACAGCACTGAAACTCAGGAAACAGAAAGAGCTCAAGGAAGAATTGAAAGCAAAGCAGTCTCCTGGGTCTGTATGCATTTCAGTTTCATCATTCCTACTCCAAAGTTGTGTAATATTTAACTGAAAAAAGACATTTATAACTATAACAATCTTTAACTAAAAGCAAACTGCAGTGTACTTCATCGAGCTGCAGTATATTTACTCTTGGACCAAGATTTTTTTGCTTTTTCTCACTGATTTTCAACTTAAACTCAAGCTAACATTGATTAGCAAAACAAGAACTTGAGTGTCTGGGAATAAAACTCATATAACAAACACTTCCCTGGGCTCTTTGAAGCAGGATTTCCTTATTTACTTGGAAAGGAAGTTGAAAAAAGCTCCTGACAATAAATATCTAATGAAAAAAATCTTAAAGTAGAGAACATAACATTTAAAAAAACAAAAAAACCCACTGGTTTAAGAGCTAGTGATTGCTACACAGCAATCAATTTGCTTATTCTGGGTAACCACTTGTCTTTTTCCATTAATTTTTAGCTAGCCCTGAGATGTAATTTAATCCAGGAGTACTCCACCAAACAAACCCTGGAGACTTTTTCATATCTTAGCAGGCAAAACATTCCCAACTTGTTTCTAACTTTGTTCAGTCATTACTCTTATTTGTCTGTCACAATGGTGGTGGTGCTGTAGGCACAGAGTTTTTAAGTAATCCATTAACCAGAAAGGAGATTCGGGCAATGCAAATAAAGGCCATCTGAAAATAAAAGATGTCAACACTTGGAAGGAATGAGATTGCACAGAGGTGCTTTGAAGCTTATCAAAGTATCATCCTTCTTTGTTCCAGCTGTCCCCCCAGAGCAGAGTGCACAGGATTCAAGAATCCCTTTCACTTTGGATAGGGATTCCAGGTGGATCTTTCTACAGCTGGAAACACAAGCCCCTCAAATTGTGCACTGTCCTTGGTGGAGCCACAGTTTCTGAAGTGGGAAAAGGAGACACGGCCAGGTCCTTGCAGGGAGGGAGAGGAGGCACCAAGGGTGAGCTCAAGGGTCCTGCAGTGGGTCTGAGGCTTTGCAAATCCCCAAATCCAGGCAAGCCTTAAGCCCCCAGAGCCCCCTGCAGCCACTTGTCCCAAGGTGTCCTTTACAGAGCATGGCCTGTCCTTCCTGTGCTGTGTGGGACCAGACAGTGATCAGTGGGGCCAGTGTGCAAAGACACTGTGCAAAACCCCCACTTTTTAAAAGGTTTGTGTTCATTCTGGCTTTTCTAGGAGTTTTTTCACAGCAGCAATACCAAATCTCCACAGGGACACAGCTAAAATCACAACAAACTGCATAAGGGCAGGGAAGAATGGAAGGAAACACTTGAATGAGGTTTTTCTGCCAAAGAAAATGTCCATGTGATGACATCATCTTGATATAGGTGACCTATTTTCATTTTATAAAGATTTGTAGATGTAATAAGAAAAAGAGAAAAGAAATTCAGATTTTATGGTGAAGGAGGAAAGACTGGAAATAGATCAAAAGTATGTGCTGGGGGTTCAAAACATAAGCCCAGATATTAAAGTAATCCAGACTTGCCTGTAAAGTATTTTGCAATAGTAAAATAATTTCAAAACTTTTTAATGATGAGTGCTGGAAACATGTTTTGGCAGAATCAGTGCATGAGACTGCCATGGAGAAGGCTGGGGAAGATGTTTGGGCCTTATTAAAGCTGCATGGACATAAATAGATATGCTGGAGTACAGCTTGAGGTCTATGATTCATCCCAATATTACCTGACTGGGTAAGATTTTGCACTTCTTTAATCTCCTGGATAAATCTGGAGTTTAGGTATATACTGGTTAAGCTGATTAAGGATTTGTGGGGTTTGGGATGAGAAAAAATTGGAACTATTGCAACAGAATGTTTACATTAAAAGAATAAATGCAAAAGTAATTTTTGTATAACTAGGAAGAATTATCACCAAAGGGTACTTGAAAAATAATTGATGACTACAATCAGCCACTAAAATAGTTCTTCAGCACAGTTAGATTGTAAAAATACCTCCATGACTGACTTAATTAAAATAATTACCAAGGGACTTGCCTTGGCTTAAAATAATATGTCCTTTTTATGACTTGTGGAGGCAGGTGAACTTTATCTCCTTGTCTTCTCTGAGGCTCCTGTCCAGTAACATACTTGGGACAATTAGGTCCTTAATCACCTAAAGAAGAAATATCACACTGGCAGCAGAGAGCCATTCCCAGCACAGAGATTGTTCTGGTGTGTGACTCAAGGGCTTCATTTTAAAAAATGGACCTTAATGATGCAGATGCAGTCTTGTGAAAGGAAAACACCAGGAGATGATGATATGGCTTCACAAAAATAACTTTCCCTGCTCTGTTGGTGTCGTTGGTGTCAGTGGCAGGAGCAGGATGTGATAATTGGGTAGGATCTGATGCCCATCTGTCCAGGCAAGGCACAAATGGGGAGAGATGATTGGGAGATGCAGTGAGGTGTTAGGTGTGCTCACCCCTTCTCAAAGGAAAAAAGCTCCACTTCTGCCTTCTTCCCATCTTGTTCCTGACTCCATGGTCTTGCTGCTTACCTTGGATCAGCTCTGGTGCTCATCAGAGCCAGTACAGCTCATTATTCCCACAAAACACCAGAAAGTTCTCTTCTGGGCTGGCAACAAGGACTGGCTCAGTGGAGAGCCCACAAGCCCAGGGCAGTGCAAGGAGGGATGAGAGCCAGTGCCAGGGTGAGGATGAACCTTCCCTGGCCATGAGGAGGGCTCAGCTGCCCATCCGGAGTGTTTTTGTCACTGCAGTTCAGGCTTGTTTTAAGTTGATAGTTGGAAGGAAAAGAGTCGATGAATGCCTTTCTCCCCCCTGCCATAAATTTTAATGAGTGTTTTTCAGGCTGCTGAAACTTTCCTGTCAAAGAGATTAGTGGTGAAAATCCTACCTGTTGTGTAACACTCATTTTGAGGGGGAAAACACTCTTGATGAGAAATACAATGCTTATTTCCTCCAGTGAGATTATCACTGGTTTTGTTTTCATTTTCTTTGTTACTAGAAGCTTAATGTTTAGATTCAAGGTTCTCTGAAGGGAGTTGCCCACAGAACCTCAGTTGAACCTGTTTTCAGTTTCTACTACATCTTGAAGTGCTGTCCAGGCACCAGGAGAGCCTGTGCCTCTGGGAGGTCTCACCTGGGGCCAGGGAGAGAAATCACCAGCAGCTTCCCTGAACTGGTGGTTTGACCATCCCAGTGGCAATTTCCATTTAGAGCTCCCACTTATTTTCACTGTGTTTGAAAGAAAAATTCAGTTCCCCAGACAGGTCTGTAGTGTGGTCACATGGAGGGTTTTGCTGACCTCCTTCAGAGGTGAGGAGGTGCAGGGCAGGGTGAGAAATCCCATCCAAGGCTGTGGCCTGAGCTGCCCTTTAGTGAACAGGCTGGGAACGTGGGTCAGCCCCTCACACACCTCTTTCCACCTCAGCTTCCCACACCAAAAACAGGAGTAAAAATGTGCTGCTGTTATCCCTGCCAGCAGCCAGCTGTGCAAAGGACATCTGCAGGGAACACAGATCCTTCTCCCATGTGAAACCTTTCCCAGAGGCTCAGAGGGGACCTGGGGAAGCACCTCTGGCTTGGCTGTGAATGTCATGAGGTAGATGTGCATTTTTAACATCAGACCTTTGAACTCACTGTCATCAGCTGAAACAGGAGAATGGAGAGTGAAATTGCCATCTTTATTTGGGCAGTGAGGCTGCTGTAGAGCTCATCGTGTTTGCCAGTGCTTCTGTTCTGCTGATTGCTGATAGATATGCAGATTTTATTTAAATTCAGGATGGGGAAGACAGTGAGGTGCTGTGCAGACAGAAGGGTTATTAGGATTGCCCAAGAGCTGTTGGCAGTAAATACCCAAAGAATGCTCAGCTCTGTACATAACTTTATTTTCTTTTTTTCAATGTGCCTTCTTAAGAAAACATTTACCACCACTGCCCCTCTGTCACATGGAAGAGGTGCTGTTTAGTTTCTATCACTTAAAACTTCTAAAGTGTCTACAAGCAAGGGATGGTTCTTTAGAGAGCCCTTTTTTAGCAGCTGGTTGTGAAACAGCAACTTCAGTGTCCTTGCAAGATATTAACAGGGAGGAAGTTAGAAATATTTTTAAAATACCCTATACATAGCCTATTTATTTTGTTCATTTCCTATTTCCTTGCTCAGAAATTGTCTCAGGGACACTTGAGGCAGTAACTGGAGATGCACAGCAGCTCTCCCTGGGCTGCCATGCCTCCCACAGGCTCAGATTTGCCAGCTGTAGCCACATTGAGAGTGAATCAAATTCTTTCAGAAATAATTACACACAGTCCTGAAAACGGTTGTGTGCAGGTACGGCAAATCAGATATGTCCTGAATATTTATAGTAGTAATCTGTTGTTTTCTTGTGCTTGCCTTGCTTGGCTACACAGGCATTTATTCTCCAGGGAGCACAATAGCTGCACGGGGATAGCAGAGATTGCTGTGATAATATGCTTGCAAATCATTAGCAGGACAAAGCACTAAAGCCCTTTGAAGATTCCCACAAAGAATTCAGCATGTCTGAGTTAACCAGGAGAAGGGCTGGGGTCTGGGTCTGGGGGAGGGCTGTGGCAGCAGGAGAGGAGATTTTTTGGTGTGCAGAAATGTTGGATTATATATATATTTTTTTTACTTAGAGATCGGTAATTGAGAGGCATTTAAAAAACTTTTATTCTATTTTTAGTCTTATGAGAAGAGTGAGACAATACAGATGTTATAATTCACACTATCACAATCAGAAGCTAACTATGTCTTAATTACAATACACTATAAGTGTTTCTTAATCTTTCAGTTTTAGCTACATTATGTTATAAATGCTTTAAAGCTAATAATCTAAAATTACCCCTCGTATGTCCTACTACAATGTGTCTCATAGTTCTATTTTTCCATCTTTCATGGTCCATGAAGAAAAGCAGATGTGAACACGGGGTTTGTCCAAACTCCCTTTCCAAGCACCGCTTCCAGCCTGCTGAGGAGGCACTTTTTTGTTTTGAAAGAGCTGAGCCAAGCCCCAGTATTGCAGAACTGAGGCTCCTGAGGTGGGTTTTAATGCTGCATCTGCCTAAGCTGACAGAGGAATCCCCTTCTCTCCACAAACCAGTGCCAGCTTTCCTGCCCCAGTGAGTGCTGTGTAGGAACAGGCTCCCACCCAAATAGGACCAGTGCTGATGCCAGGCCAGATTCAAGTCTGAGTATGGATCAGCAATGCTCCATCATTGCAAAATATGTCCCTGAGGCTGGTCTCTGATTCCCAGCATCAAAAACAACACTGTAGGAAGAACAAGAGCAACACCAGGGTTGCAGGAATCAGGCTGATTCTGTTGCCTTTGGGAATTTTAATGCTGGGTCTGCCACAAGGAAAAACAGCTGGGAGAAGCTGGATGCAACCACTCAGCAAGTTGCTTTAGGTTTTAAGTTTCTTTGTGTTAAAATGAGTCAGTTTTCTTCAGCACTGCATCTTTTTGAAGGTTGGAGACAGTGATTCACAGAGCCATCATTGCCTTACTCAGAAAAGAAGCTGTTGCACATCCAAATAGGTTTAATAACCTCTTTCCTCCTCTTGAAGTCTCCCCTTCAATCAGAGAGAAGCAGAATGGCCAGCCAGCTGACTGCCAGGGTCTCCAGAGTCTAATTCTTAAAATGCAAT
>NW_005054309.1:7391126-7401269 GCF_000277835.1 Geospiza fortis | reverse complement strand
CCCAGTAACTTCTGCTTTTTTTGCACTTTGCAAAACAAAAGAGGGGCCTGAAGGGTAGGCTGCATTCCTTGCTTGCAATCCTGACTTGCTGTGGATCTGACTTAGGCTGTGTGTGATCCTTGAGGTCACATAGTGGTTTTAACTCCAGATTTTCATGTGAACAAAGCAGTTCAGTGATGCTCTGTGTTTAGGCATGACTTGCAAGCACACAACAACTGGGGAATGTGTCTGCAGTGTGACCCTGCAGCTGCTGCTGCTCTTCTGCGTCCCACTAGATAGAAATTTGTGAATTACTGGCTCTACTCATGGCCCTCCTTAGAGCCAGCCCTGTTGTAACAGCCTCCATGGGCCCAGAGCTCTTCCCTTGTCACTGCTCATGATGGAGTGCATGGAGAGAGAAGAAAATTCCCTCTGACCTCATGATTTCTTGGTAAATCTGGTTGATGGTTGCACCCTCCTCAGAGCGACAGGCTGACAGGTCCCCACAGGTCTGAAGAGAAAACATCTTGTGTTCCTTACCCTTGATTTTGGGTTTTTCTGAGCTCTGAACTTCTTACGGAGTATTTAGGGTTTAAAACTTACCTTTGTTTTCTTTAAGAAGCAAACAGTTGTGAGTCTGTGCTTGATTATTCACCTGTTTCTGAGGAGGTGTTTGTGTAAACTGCATCAGTCAGGTGGAGATGTGAACCAAGGGGAGATCTGCCAGCTCAGAGCTCCTGGGAGTTAGGCTGGGCTCTTTGTCAGGTTTCTCCTCTGACTTTAGCCACATTATTCAGCTTTTCTTCCATGCTGTGTCCCTGTCTTCAAGGAGACCATCAGGTGGAAGAAATCCCATAACCCAGTCCCCCACAGAAAGATTGTGAAGAATTCATGCCTGAAGAGCATTTTGTGGGAATTGTCTTTTAAGACTGAATTATTGAGGCATTGACAAACCTCTGCTTTCTTTCCACAGGGAAGGAATGTAAAGAGAAGCAGACTGCTTAAAAACACTACTAATCAGATAATCCTGGAACTTGGTGCTACTCCAGACCTGCAGTCTCCATATCTGTATGGATGTAGAGGTCTATTCTATTCCATGAATGAATGCACACTCCTACCTAAACCTACACACAGACATATAAATATATGTGTATATTACAGATGTAGTTCCTCCCAGTGTATGGTAATCCTGGTTTGGTGCACTTAGCAAAACTTTGATTTATTGTGCTTTAAATACTCTGGATGACATTCATCCCCACATGGAGTTCTGCTGTAGTTGAGACAAATATGTGTTTTGCTTGTAGGACACCTGCTATTACACTTTCTTAATGTGGAAAATGTTCATTTTTCAGGCAAATACTGTTCACTGTTTGGTAAGCATGTAGCTCTCCAAAATTCTTGTCAGGTTACTTTCCTGTTTCTGACAGCATGGAGCAGAGGTGTGGTGTATGTTTAATGTGTATTTACACTGACCTGGAGAATTTGCAGTTCTTGTAAAACATCTTGTATTCACCTCTTTCTTTTTCTCAGCTTTATGTCAGTAGAAGGCATAGTATCCAACCTGGCTTCCAAAGTTTCTCACCTAATTTCTGCATTTTGGTGGAGTCTCAGTTGTTACAGCTGAGTGCAAAAGACTTGTAAGGGTAAGAGAAAGTGAGCAGGGTGTAAGAGTTGGGTGATCCTAGATATTTATCTAACAAGATATTAATCTTTTGAGCAGAAATGTTCATGTGCAGGAAGATTTAGCTGAAGTAAATAGAAAGGCTTTAGGCTGTGCTCAGAATAGGGCACTATTTGTTCACCCAGCAGTATCAATGCTGACAGAGCTGTGTAGCAACAGAAGGATTTGTGCTTTATCCTGACACAAGGCAGCACCAGCAAAAAGGTCAGCCAGTGGTCATATCTTGGAGATGAATGCTTTCACAGACTGAAACTTTGTGGCCCAAGGAGCACAAAGGTTTTTAAAGTATGTGGTATCTACTTTTGAAATCCAGTTTTCAAGAGGCAAAAGACCCCCAACATATATATATATAAAAATATAAAAATATAAAGCCCCCCAACATATATATATACACAAACACACACACACATATATATGTGTGTATATATGTTTCTGAAGCATTTCTTCCTAGTCATAGCAGTTTAACCTTCCTGTGGCTCAGTTCAGTGGTGTGAGTGTGCTGAGTGGAGGGAACTCAGCTTGGGCTGTGTTGCTGGCAGCTGAGATAATCCAGTCATGTCTTGCTGTGACTTGTTATGAAATCACTGGTGCTGGATAAACACATTTGCCTTCTATCCCTTCGAACACCTCCTTTTTGACTGTAAATAAGTGCTTGGTGTGACACTGACCTGAACTGAAAATTGTAAGTGTGCAAGTGATGAAGACAGACAGAGACACACACAGAGGTCTGCACTGAGACATCAGGGACAGGAGTGATCCCTGCAGGAATCCCAGAGGCACAAATTGTGCTGGGGACTCACCCAGCTAATGGGATTATTGGGGGAAAAAGTGCCCTTCAGGCATACAGTGAGGGGTCTATAGGAACAAGCTCTGCAGTCTTAGGGTGCAGCCTTACCCTGCAGCAAAGCCCAGGAGGTGGCTCGTGGATGCTGCCAGGGGTCTGCTCTGTCACCCACTGCTTGCTGCCACTGCCTCCCAGGAAGCTGCATTCACCTGTCCTGCCCTGGGCCAGCCACAGAGCAAAACAAGAGATGCAAACAGCTCCACGTAAACAGAGAATCATTTCTTTTGGCAGCTTGCTCCCTGACTGGAGTTCCCCCAAATGTTTTGTTTTCACAGCTGATGGCTTTTGGTTTGAAATGTGTGTGAGTGTCTTTGGGACCTTGCATTGGATGTGGGCCTGCCCTGGTTCCAATTCACAGCAAAAGCCTCATGAACTGCAGCAGGCTCATTTGATGGCTCACAGCCTGGAAATACTCTTCACAGTGTGGCTTTCCAAAACTGGATGTGATCAACGGTATCACTGCAGGGTTTTGTTAGGGTAGATGGCCAAATAATCTGTGAAGAAGCCAAATACAGACATGCCTTCCTTTATAGTTAGTAAAAAAATGCTTTAAAAAAAAACAGGTGAAGAGTTGCCAAGGGTTCCTTGAGTTTTAAGTTTAATGACTATTTGCAGCTTAGAAGTTATTTACTCTGGCTGGATTTGTAGATGAAACAGGAGAAAACCTTCCTTGACTTAAAAGTCAAGGAAAAGTACTTGTCTTTTGACGTATTTCACCTTTCAGCTCTGATGGACTTAAAAACAAAGCTCTGGTAATGTGTTTGTGTATTTGTCTAAGCCCATAAAGATAATCTTAGCCCTCAAGGGCTTACAGTCAAAATCATTTCTTTGCAGCTCCTTGGGTACATTAGAACAAGCTGAGCAGCACTGACGGAAGTGCTGAGATAGTTCACCTCCACTGTATTTTCAGGGCTGATGTCTTAAAAAAACCCAGCTGGGCATGGATGATTAAATCTGTTGCTGCTGTCAGGTTGGTAGGAATGCCTTTCTGTTTCAAAAGCCTTTCACCAATTGCACCTGTAATCACAGAAGAATCTCTCAGTAAAGCACCTCAGGCACGCAGGGAATGGAGAAGTGCACGCAGCAAGATGCTCTGTCTGACCCTATTTCTCCATAGTCCCTCAGCTGACAAAGCCTTCCCACACTTGTGTGAAATGGTAATGTGGGAGGGGGATCCCCCAGCTCCTGTCCCTCCTGACATTTTCAATGCATTTCCCAGGCCTGTTTTCCCATCCTGCAGTGTAAAATTAATTTTGATGAAATCTTGAGTGAATTAAACTGCAACACAGCGATCTCCTTTCTCAACTCATATTTGCTGTCTGCCTTATTTATGTGGAGAAGAAGCACTTGGACATGCCAATGATCCTGTCATTTATTTGCCTTGTGCATCATGCCTTTGGCTACTAGAATTAAACTGGAAAATACAATTAAAAGCATTAGCTGTAGCAGACATACAAAAAAATATCATTACATGCTTGACAATGTTCTCCTTCATATTGTTAATCCCTGCAGATCTACCTGTGCTATTAGATTTCATATACAGATTTTATTTTTCTCTGAAGACTACATTAATTGGAATGAGCAATCCTGTTTGTATAAGGGAAGAAAAGGAAGATGTCACCATGCTGGAAAGCCTCACCTGACTTTTCTTGGTGAGTATGGTCTAAACTTGAACTTGAACTGAGCAAATATTATTCAGGCTTCAAAATGTTTGCAGATAGATGTACAATACTGTTAGGTAATGCGTTTGGCTTGCTGCACCGTGGAAAATATTTGTGTTTAAACTCAAATTGTTATGTAAACACATACTTTCACATAAACAAAGTTGGTCTGTGGTGAAAAGCAGAGAGAGGAAGCTCAGATGGGATCTGGGCGTCTGGATCCTTCCTCCCTACACACCTCAGCAGGGAGCATGGGCTTGAGAGCCACGCTGGTGATGTCTTGCAAGGACCAAACCTAAGTACTGAGAGCATGAATGTCCCTCACTCTTTATTCCCAAATTAAAATACATGACCAAAGGAAAGCAAAATTCTTACGCAGAAAGTAGCTAGAGCAAGTTGGAAAGCACTGCTGCTGAGCACAGCACTGAAATTTCTGTAGTTCTTTCCCTGTGAAAATATTTTGGGGGAAAAAAGTTTCTGATAAGATAAGAAAACCCAAAATAGTATTAACAGTGCAAACCTAGGTTATTTGTTTTATCAGTGAAATTGAGAATTCACAAATGCCTAATACTTGTGCCTCTCAATTCACTTATGGTGAGAATATGTTATAGTCATATAAATAGTTCACAAAACACTTTAAATACATACCTCTTTAACCTCTAGGAGAAACACACCATTGCAAGACTTTATTGCAAAGACCTCACAGAAATCCCTGTCACCCTCAGTTTGAACCTCCTCCCTACCTGTGGCTGCCAGAAAAAAGTATTTCTAAAGAAAACAAACGTCTAAGGAAACAAGGGCAGAAAAAATAACACGGTGAGAAAGAAAGAAAGACAAATCTGGACAAGTCCAACTGAGTGGTGACATGTCTGCATGACATCTCTCCAGTGAGGTGATGGAACACAGACAGGCTGGCACCTCTGCAGAGTTAAAACAGATCAGGCTGGAGAAAGGAGACATTTTCTTTTACCCAGGGCCTGCATTTCCAGCCCTGAATGCTGTGCATGCAAGCATGCTAAATACCTGAGACATTAAGTCCCAGCTACAAAAAAAAAAAAAAGCTGAAATTACAGGCATTTAGGGGAAGAGCAGTTTTTTTAAGAATGGCAGTGCCAGGAGCAAGATACCTCTGGCTGTATGCTGTTTGCAAGGTTTTATCATTTCTTGTTAGTCCTGATAAAGGCTGTAAAAGAGTGCATAAACCAGGCAACCTTGCCCAGCTGGACTTGTTTCATTTAATGATTACTGCTCAAGGTAGACCAGAGAGAAAACAGAACTGAAACTCTCTACATCCAGGGCAAACAAAACTTCAGATTCATGGGATACTTCAAAGCACGTTAAAGTAGTCTTTTCCTCAATTGTAAGGGCAACAAGGTTTTGCTAAAGGGCAGAACTGTCCTGGTTTGCACAATTCCCAACATTTCCCAACATTTCTCAAGATTTCTGTTCAGTGCTGCTCCCTCCTGGCTCCAGGAGGGCAGGGCTCAGTCAGTAAACAGGCAGGGTTTTTTGGCCAGGCTCCTTCCTTATTAGCTGTGAGCAGCAGATTGTTTAATATCTGAAGCACTCTACTGAAACCACACTGGCTCATTTATTTTCAAACATTTCAGGGAAAGGGAAACAAGCTGAGTGGAGGGGTGGAGCAGATAAGCAGCAGTGTTTTTCCCTCCTTGGCTAAGTATTTTACTGATAATGTGGAAAGCACCGGTTCTAAAAGTTTTGACTTTACCTCATGTGTTGCAGTTTGCCTGTTCAGAAAAGTAAGGCAAATTCCCACTTATACCCCATTTGTTTGTGCCAGTCACTGCTCTCCTTGCTCTGGTGTCAGGGGTTCCTTCACCAGCACGTTAGATGAAGCAGCTGCAAATAAAGTGGGCAAAAGGCTTCTAATCTGAGTTAGGTGTATCCCTATTCAAACCTCACTGACACAGCTTGAGAGATGCTCACAGACCCCTCTAGCTGGGGCAGCAGCTCCTGCTGTTGGGCTCTTGGGGTTCCCTCTCTGCCAGCTGTGGTTCAGAGCTCCTCAGGACAGTCTCAGTCTCTCTGTTGAGTTCAGCAGACTGTTGTTAATGTCCTAAAATGACCATATGTCAGTCATCTCATTTCTTCCTTAATGAATAGCTAAGTCTCCTCAGCTGTGAGGAGTGTCATGTTTTCAGGGGACTCTCCATGCTCCCCAGCCTGCAGCAGCTTGGTGCTGTAGGAGCCTTGTCAGGGAAGAAAAGAGCAAACCTGCTCAGTTAGAGCAAGTGCCAGCCCTGGTGCCAGCCCTCTGGCTGCTGCTGTGTTTGTGCCCTAAAATCCTTGCCTGAATAAACACTGCTGACATCGTGGTGAACTGCTGCATTCTGCAATGCCTCGCACAGGAGACAGAGATCCTATGGATTGTGCGCAACCCCTGTGGTTGAGTGCTGGGCTAGTGAATCCCAGCACCAAAGGGGCTCCCCAGGCTGCCAAACCATTTCTGGCTAAATTCACAATCTCTTCCTGCAAGCTGCAACTAGGAAACGCCTCCATTGTTTGGCCTGGATGGTTTCTGAAGAGCTGGCCCATGTTCAGGCATTGGGAAAAGTGACAGTGACACAAGGGGTGGAATTTCCCTGCCCCACCTGCATCCAACAGCCACCCCTGCCCATGGGAGAGCTCCTGCTCCCTGCTCCCAGGCCTGGTGGGCCACAAAAGTTTAACCCAGCTGATCTTCAGCCCTTGCTGGCTTGGTTGCTTTTTAAACTCTCCTCTCCCCAAGCTCAATGCCCTCCTTCCCATCCAGTAAAGATCCCCTGGTTCTTGAGACAGCCCTTTGGGCAAGGATGAAGTATTAACAGGAAATTCACCTTCTGCTTTAACTTGTTATTCATCTGAAAAATAAATGACTTCAGCATTTCATTATGGGTCCTGGCACAGATTAGCTTTTAACGATTCCTGTGCCCTGATTGATTTGGAAGGGGAAAGATGGTTGGTTTTGCTCCCAGCTCCAGCTTTGGGAACTGAGTCTGGGTCAAGGGGAGTTGGATGTTTACAAGAACAGTGTGGTGACTGCTGTCAGCTGGGACAAAGAGGTGCTGAGTTAACCCTCCTGCCCTTAGCCCACTGCAGCTTAGCAAACAAGCCTGTTGAGGAAGTTTTAGGGGGAAGAGCACCCAGCTGGCTTGGCTCTGCTGCATTAACATGCAAACAGCAAACGGCTTTTGGCTCAGGAGATACTGGTGTGAGCAGGAGAGGTGACATGATAGGCTATTCAAGCTAAAGTTGCATTTCAAAGTGACACTAAAGAGTAGGATAGAATTGGGATTTGCATTTTGGAATGAAGGCCCAAAGAGATTGCATGAGTGGCTGATGAAGTAAATATTTGAATCTGAAGGTGACAGCTCAGCAGACTTGTTTAGATCTTGCTTAAACTCGGATATTCCCTTGGAAACTCAAGTGAGAAAATCACCAGCCCAAGAGGCCAAGATGATGACACTTAAAAAAATAAAAGGCCTGAGCCCAAATTCATGCCAATATCATCATTTTACCCTGACTAAAATGACCATTATAAATCTAGAGCCAGCCTATAATCTTTAATGAAGTGGTTCTAGATTTGTGCTATGGCAATTAAAATGTATATGTATGTGTGTATATATATATGCACAAATATAATTTATAGCAAGTAGTTTCTGAGAGTTTGCTGAAAAACATACATTGGCTCAGGCTGAAAGCTCTGTTTCACCAGCTTAACTCATGGTGAGACATGTAATTCCACAGGCCTTTCTCACATTGGTACCCCTCTCTTTGATTTTTCATAATTCTACTGTGGAGTTGGCCAGCACCCAGTTAAATCTGTGTATGTGTCCAAAGAGGCTCCCTGCATTCCAGATGTCCTGTCCGTAGGCCGCCACTCTGGGGTTGAACATGAAATACAAATGTACAATATCTGATCTCTGATTTAACCACGTGGTATTTCAGCAGATCATACAGGTCCTGAACTAAACAACTGAAACTAAGTTGGTTCTTTGTGCTCAAATCCAGGCTGTGACTGTGAAATAACAAGGGGCATCTTCCTTCCCTTGACTGTCCACATAGACCACCAGAACCAGGATTTGCAATGGTATGGTATTTGGAAAGGCTGGGAAGTTCTGATGCACTTGTGCTGGGGAACTGGTGATGAAAAATAGGAATGCAAAAGGAAATTGGGAGTTTTGGAGGGGTTTTTTGCAGTTTTTTGGTTTTTTTCTGGGGTTTTTGGAGTCCCAGCGCTGGGAGTAGGCCCTGACCCCTCAGGCTGAGCCTCTCCAGCTGCACAGGGAGATGAGGAGGCATGTCTGACTCCTGCCTTTGCATGCTCCTCAGCATAGGGTTTTTTGGGGAGGAAAAAAACCCCTTACAAATAGATAGAGCCACACTAAATGTGCACAGCTGCTTTGCTGAGCTGTTCTGGCCGTGCAGTGCTCCCTCACCCACAGCGCGTTTGTGGCAGAGGAGGCCATGGCTGCTGAGGCAGCATGGGGCACATGCACGGGGCTGGGTGTGAGAAACACCAAAGGGAACTCATCTGATAGCCCAAGAACCCCAAATAACTCCAATAACCCACACCACAGCTGCTGGCTGTGCCACGGAACCCTGGCTCCCACAGGCCCCAGAGCAGAGCGCTGCCAGTGGGGCTCCTGGAAAAGTCATCTCCTCCCAGCATCAGGAGCAGGGCTGTAAAAATTGCCTTTTTTCTTACAGTGAGTTGCCTTTTGCACTGTTAAAAGAGCAGAGATGCCACAGCATCTCTGTGCTGTTAAAAGAGCAGAAATAGCCCCACTTTTCAGGTATCACCCTGCATCATTTCCAGGGGGACTCACAGCTTTCTGTAGGTTTTTAGAGATGCTGCTTATGCCTCCATGAAGCCCTCAGTGGCACAGACAAATGGCTGAGCAGGCAATGGAGACAGCCCTGAAAATCCAGCTCTCCATGGGGATGGCCCTGGACACAGAGCAGAGATTTCCCCGGGTGCACTCCCTCACCTTGTGGCCCTGCAGACATGCTCAGGCAGCTGCAGCCAAGCCGGGTCACTGCACACACCCCAGCGGGTCCCAGGGTCTGAAATAACGGCCAGATCACCTGAAAAACACCCTCAGAGCCTGCCAAGGGCTCAGTGAGTCATGCTGAGGAACCACAGAATGTTTGGGTTAAAGCTCATCTCCTTCCACCCTCTGCCATTCCCACCCTCCACTGGATCAGGTTTCTCAAAGCCATGTCCCACCTGGCCTTGGACACTTCCAGGGATGGGCTGTCCCTGGGATGGAATGGTTACGAGGTGCTTGTTTGTTTGGGTTTTAGTTTTTTGTGGGGGGTTGGTTTTGGTTTGTGTTTTGTTTCTGGGTTTTTTTGGCAAGAACTCTGAGTAATTCCCCCTTGGCATGACTCTCCTGCCTTGTCCGTGCATGAATTCACAAGTCACGGCTGGGCTGCCCCAAACGTTCTGGTGCAGTTCCCACAACAACACTCTCTGTCGGTGTGGTTTTAGAAATTTCTGCACCAGACTTTGCTTTTAACGCTCCCTCTGCTGGCTGCACTGCAAATGATTGTCTTTTAACTAAAAATCTCAGAGTGGACTTAGATTGTGGTGAAATTACTAGGTTAACAGGAAGAATTCCCTTTATTCCTTCACCACACCCCAAATCCCAGCTCTCAATGGCACTGAGTGTACTGCACCTGTCCTGACACCGGCCCAGTGTTTGTGGGAGAGGGATTTTCCTATAACACCAATTATTATTGCTGATTTAGGTCTCTTAATATAAAATTTATCCTCTCCTTTAACAAATTTTGCTTCTCCTATACCCCTAGACCATCTTATGATGGGAAGTGTTGGGGTTTGAGATTCTGCTCAGAAATGAATAGTTGTTGTAATAGAAGTGTTGAGTGTTCTCTACATTTTATAAAATCAGAAGAAGTTATTTAAGATATTGTTTCTGTAAAAGCAGCTTCAAAGTAGCCATTGCAGTGTTTCT